>NW_024412437.1:5041070-5085704 GCF_014898765.1 Herpailurus yagouaroundi | reverse complement strand
TGTCGGGCTCTGGGCTGGTGGCTCGGAGCCTGGAGCCTGTTTCCGATTCTGTGTCTCCCTCTCTCTCTGCCCCTCCCCCGTTCATGCTCTCTCTCTCTGTCCCAAAAATAAATAAAAAAACGTTGAAAAAAAAATTAAAAAAAAAAAAAAAAAGAAAACACCATACAATTCCTTTAAAAATGCCCAGTAAAAAGTATAAACACTGGAAGGACAAATTACTAAAAATAAAACTAAAACCAAAAAACATAGTAAGCTTATACAGCTGTTTGCTTAATATCAGCAATAAAACAAAGACACCTGCAGGAATTAATTATAGCACCCTGCGTCAGTGAGGAGGCATAAAATACACACGGATTCATGGTTTATAAGCAAATAGAGTGTCACCATCGTTTTGAAAAATTATGTTAGTAACTGTTGAAAATTCAAATTCACATAAATGTTAACCTGCATTTACACTTCTCAGAATCTCAGAACGTTTCCTTGAAGACGGTGAGTGTCGATCTACAAGGGTTTGTGTAGACCATCATTTACAGGGGCAGAGACATGGAAACAGCACACTTGCTGAAGGCAAAACCGTTGAATCCTTGCACATCCAGTCAAGGAAATACTGTGCAGCTATGAAGGTGGAATAGCTGGTGTGCCTAAACCCAAACAGGTGTCTATGACCTGCTGTGAAATGGAAAAAAAAATCCAGAGTAATGTGTAAGAAATAGCCCTTTTGTCAGATTCCGAATTTCAGCAAGGATTCCAAGCTGATGTGTGCACGCGTTGAATTTGAGAAGCCCTGTTGTGTCTTACAAATGTCAGTCACTCCAATACAGAATTGTGACACAATCTTGTGTCACAAAGAAAAAAAAGAAAGCAAACATGGTGGCAGTATGGCCTTAGGAGGCAAAAGTTGAAAATGGGAACCTTCATGAGATGAATTCTCACTCTCTCGGAAAACATCCTAGAATTCAGATTCTTTCACGTTAGTGAAATTAGGCTGCACTTTATTTTTTAGATCACCATCTTCTCGATAGTTGCTACGGATCTAAATGAATATGGATTTCTGGGGCTATTTCTCTGCACCATATTAATACCACCTTTCACACTGATTGGCTCTCTATTCATTTTCTCCGAGGTAAGTAATTTCACACCTGCCATAGGGTCATGAAATGCGTAGCCATTGGAGATAGCTTAGAATATTGTAAAAATGTAGGTGGAGTCTTTATCTGTACAATACTTGAAGCCTCTGTCTTTGGAGAGATCATTCTCTTATCATAGGCAAGGGTCATGTTAGTCAATAAGGAAGTTCCGCCTTGGTTCATGAAGGTCAAAGGCAACTCCACAGTAGTGGAATGTTATAATTCTCATGATAACCCTCCCTCGTGGGAACAAATGACCCCAGTGGGAGGCCAATGAGATGTGCTTTTTCTGTTCATTTTAGACATATTAGGTTTAAGCTTCCTAATAGGCATGCGGTGGGAAATATGTAGCCGGTAGGATGTTGGAGTCTGAAATTCAGCATGTGGTTACTGAGATTCATTAGCATATAAGTGATATCTAAAGCCATGAGGCCAGATTATATAACCTCCTGAGTTGAGTCAGTATAAAAACTGGGCCAAGGGTTTGGCCTTGAACTCCAAAATTTAAAGATTGGGAAGAGGAAGAGTCAGCAAGTCAGGTTGAGAAGGAGCCCATGAGGTAGGAGAAAAAATGGGGGACCGTCGTGTGCCAGAATCTCTTCTCAGAAACTCTCCTTAAACACTAAAAGCATCCGTACGCTGGGTTGTGTGCCAGATGGCAATAAAGAATGTTTCAGGAAGGAGGGAGCGATTCAGCCATTAACACAGAGGTCTTAAAAGTTGCCAACCGAGAAGAGACCGCTGGATTTGACTACATGGAAGCCATTGGTGATATCAACAAGATACAACTCAATGGAGGTTGAACCCAAAACCCAACAAGAGGAAGCTTAGTCGATAATGTGAAATGAGGAAGGGGTACAGGGCCTAGGGACAGAGACTTCTGGTTTTGCTAAAAAGAATAATGGGGAGATGGAAAAGGAGTTGAATGAGGAGAATAGTAAGCAATCATTTCAGAAAGTAGTCAGTAGCACTGACGGGAAGTACTAAAAGACTCCTTGCCCTACTTTTCACGTGAAGTCAGCAAAGTTGATGGCTTTGTTGTTGTTGTTGGTTTGTTGTTGCTGTTTTATCATAGCCTCCTCCTCGGCATTGGATTCAATCAGGGTTAGTGTTTTGCCGCGTGAGTCCGACAAAGAGAAGGATAAAGGAGCAGCAGTTCTGTATAAGGAGGAATTGTAACAACAGACCAGGGAATGACGCAGTTAAGGAAATTAGGAGGTTTGTGGACAGTGAGACAGGGGTTGGGTCGGTGGGTTGGAGGGTCACCAACTCCAAATCACGGAATAAGGATAGTAGAGCAAGGAAGCTGAAAAAATAAAACATGGTAGACAGGGCAAAGATTAGGGGGTCTGAAGTTGATTTGGGATGTGGTCCAGTTATTGAAAGTGGGTGACCAAGGCACGTAGGAGAGCAAGATCATTTGAAATAACGCCAGGGTCCTGGCAAACTGTTCAATGAGAAAAAAAAAAAAAAAAAGCCATCTTTTCTAGACGGTGGATGGCGGTGATGGTGGATGGCGGTGGTAGAGATTCACTATCTTAGCTTAAAATTGTTCAGAAAAAGGTCCTGGGAAACACAGCTCAAGAAACAAAATTAGCTCTTTACTCTTTATTTACTAAAGATTTGGGGGATGTTTCAAAACGTATTGTGACTCTCGTGAAAATCATGCCCTTAAGTATTATGCCTGTGTATTATGTATGCACGTATTGTAAATCTAATGACAACCATGGAAAACTCCAGGCGAATAGCTTTTGTCTTTAGCATGAGGGGTTGTCAGGACTGTTCTCAGAGCTGGTGGAGCAAGGGACGGAGCAACATAAGGGTTCCAGGGCCGTTGGAGAAGAAGAGGCAGAAGGAATGCAGATGTAGAGAGCAAGGCAGGTGAAATTAGGGGAGAGGGTTTGTCTTAAGATGAATCCTGCCCATGGCTTTGATGGGTCAGGACAAATCCTGCTGACGCAGTGTATAGAAGCATCTGAGCTTAGAGCCAAGCACAGGATAACAGGACACTGAGTGACCTTGAAAGCAAGGAAGACACATTACACAGAAATTGACTTTTACCTGATGCACAAGAGAAAACTCTGGCAAGGTCATTTAATGGACATTCGTTTATCTTAGATGAGATGAGATTCAAGAACAGATAGAGGTTCATCTAAACATGCTTTGCCTCATTTTGCAGATTTCTCCTGACTCCACGGATTATTTAGGAGCTTCAGAACATCAGATTGTATTTCTGGCCCTGCTAATAGTAAGAATACATTTCCATTTAAATGTTTTTGCATGAGAGGGAGACATTTGGATGCTTAGCATTGAGTTAAAAAGTTTGATATTGGCCCTTAAAAGTCCAGCATTTTAGGCATCTGAAACAACACCACACACACACACACACGCACGCACGCACGCATGCACACATGGGCTTTAAAGTCTGGACCACTATGTGTGTAAAAATCATCTGACACTGAGTATGAAGTCCAAGTTCAGATGCCATGAATAGCCTAGTACCAACTTACTACTATCTGGTCTGTTGTGGTTTCTCTGAAAACAGTTTCATTGGACATTAGATTCTCTTTCAAACTTGTGAAAATGTTATCAGACCTACCTTTGTACATATGCTCAAACTCCTTAAACAAATTCCAGCGCTGAAATTGTTGTTTTTATGGCGATTTCTAATACTAATTGTCTTTTTCTCCCCTTAGCCTTACCTTCACTTTTGCATTTTTGTTTTTGTTCTCCGGTGTTTGGAAATGAAGTTCAGGAAGAAATTAATGAGAAAAGATCCTGTGTTCAGGTTGAGAAAATTCAAAGAAAATTTCATGTTTTATTTTAATACTCATTGCGGAAAACATTTTAACATGCCTAAGTTGATTATGTAAAAATTACTGCACGGGATTGTTTTCTAGGAATTGTGTACTATACAAAATTATTATAATTCATGCTATTTTAATGAGCTTGCTACAGTGAGAGAAGCCGCATTAGCACACATAAGACGCCAAAAAATTAAGGAATACCGTAATTTCACTTACATACTAGAAGAAAGTTATATATGAGAGGTCAAATCTTTAAAATAATGGCTAAGTGTAGCCAATCCAGGAAGATAGAATAGTCTGAACAAAAGAAGAAAAGTTTATATAAACACCACCTTCCTATAGATTTGAGAAGGCAGCTGGAAAGAACTTTACGTTTGTGTCAAATGATAATAGAAAATTAAATTGAAGCTAAATTTTGGAGGGTTTTGGAATAGAGAAGCATAGAGGAGATTTTGCAGATTGCATAACGGGAAACCGAGACCGGTGTGGTTTGGAAACTTCGCCTAACTTACAAAATATGAATCAAGTTCCAGTGCGAAGTAGGTGTTAGGGCAGGAGTATGACAAGATGACAGCCATGTTTTAGGAAATCTGTTTACAGCAGTAATTTGTAACAGTATGAAGGAGGGAGCTGAGAATCCACAGTCCTCAGTGGTGGGGATGATGAAGCAAAGAATTGAATTGAATTGAATTGAATTGAATTGAATTGAATTGGTAGCAATCAGGAATGGGGGATTCTGACCTATTCCTAAGAAAAGACAGTGCTCACTTACTGGTGATTCTGTGCCCTGGATTTTCTGGGATGCATCCCTGATTCCAACTGTTTTAATCCACAGTTCTTGCAAGGTCTTCAGAACTCCATCCATGTCAAAATTACAGTTGCTAGGTGCCTTTTTCGTGCAAATGGTGGCCCCAAATCCTTTGCCAGAGAGTATGTACTATTTTATTACTGAAAAAAAAAAAAGCCACAACTGACGAGGAAAATTAAACCTAGGCAGAAAGCAAGGATGATGTAAGAGTAGCCTCAGTTGCCTCATTGATGGAAACCAGGCTGTTTGCAAGGCAGACAGTAGAGAGCAGAAAAATGGAGCCTGCGTTGTACTCAGAGTTCATCTATTCAAATGATTGAGCATTCTGCAGAATGTTCACTATTTTTGCGACAAGCTTTTCAACTGGAAACCTGTTATTAACAGACTGTTTTGATTTTAGAATTTCTCCAAGAGGCAGTGATACTTGTCCAAACCCTGAAGAACCCGAAGGGGAGGATAAAGATGTTCAGATGGAAAGAATGAGAACCACAAATGCAGTGACGGTTGCAGATTTCGAAGAGGTCGAGCCACTAAACATGTTCATCCAAGAAAGGGGGCTACTTCCCCATCTCAGTCTTTTGAAAAACACTTTGAGGTTCTTTCATCCTCACCCACGTAGCTCAGTACTTGACATCAGTGACTAAGCAATGCCCACAACAATAAGAGAACAAGGGAGATACACACACGTGCTCGCAGACACAGATTTGTTAATTTAGTTTTCAGGGTCGCAGTTTGGGGAAGCAAAGCTAAACATTACAAAACCTAAGTCAGGCTTTGTGAGTTTTGTGAGCTGAGTAAAGCTTGCTGCAAGAGGAGACAGTTTATCCGGGGCGTGTGTGTGTTTGTGTGCATGTGTGTGTGTGTGTGTGTCTTAACAACCCTGTTGGGTTGGTGGGTGTGTCTATTCCTATTTCCAGAGGAAGGGCGAGGACAGATCATGCGATACGGTGCAAATGTTATCTCCTACAGGGCGACAGACTGGGAGGGCTCACTTGAAAATGGCAGTTTCTGGGGAAAGGACCTGTCTGAGTCATGACTCTGCACAGGGAAAAATGTGGCTGGAGGGAGTGTGGAACACTCCCTCATTTCAAGGTTGTTACTTGACTCTCTCTGCAGAAACCGGTCATCATTGCGAGCTGTCTGCGGAAGGAGTATGCGGGCAAGAAGAGGAACTGTTTTGCCAAGAGGAGGAAAAAAGTGGCCATAAGAAATGTCTCCTTCTGTGTTAAAAAAGGTTGGAGAAAGCAGTTTCAACTGTTTGCAGAGCTAGCTTGACCTCTGGAGATGAGTTCTTTGGGAGGGAATAATAATTCCTGAATATGGGGCCCTCTGTTGATGATTCTACAAAGCAGCCAGCTCGTCAGCAGGCACAGGCACATCCATCCTGCTTAGAAGCCTCAGTGATGATATAACAGTGGGGTTTTTTTTCCTTGCCTAAGAAGACAGCTACGTCTGTTCTATTAAAACAGGCAAATAGACAAAAAAGCGTAACAGCGGGAGAAACAAACAAAAAACAATAAAACACCAAAAAACAAAAACAAAAAGAGGCAGTCTTCCTGTTAAGAAGGCTGGGGTAGCTTTTAAAGTAATATCATTTATTTCATCCAGGGATTGTGGACAGGAGGGAACTCACTGGGGCCCAGCAGTACATTGTGCATTCAAGCAAACAGCACATGTTGGACAAGGGTCCCTTAAATGCAACAGACTCTGGGATCAAAATTTGTTTCAATTCCAGCTCGGCATCTTATTGGCTCTATGACCATGGGCAGCTTACATATCCCTCCTGAGTTTCTTTGCCTATAAAAGGAAGCCAATAACAACGCTAGGTGTGTGTGGGAGGGAGGAGGGGGGTAGGTGAGATACTATATTCGGGCACTTGACACAGAGTTTGACACATCGTGAGCCCTCCAGCAGTATTTGTTTTTGTTTGTGCTGTAATTATTTGAAGCAATAACTCTGAGCCCACCTATCTCTTTCAGGTGAAGTCATAGGGTTCTTAGGACACAATGGAGCTGGTAAAAGTACAACTATTAAGATGATAACTGGAGACACAAATCCAACCTCAGGGCAGGTCAGTAAACACACAGAAATCTGGCCATTAATGCCGCCTAAAACAAGCATTAACTAATGAACCCCGATGACAATCTTAAAAACACGTAAAGGATCCTTTCTTATTAATCCATTGATTAATGCATTGAATGAAGAGAACTAAGTAAAAATTTCTCTCCTTAATTCCAAAAATAGTTAGGTGCTGAAATAGGGCTACATAGTATCTCTAATATCCTTTTTATCGAATGAAAGGTAGCGACACTGAAAGGAAATGTTTGGGTAAGTAAAGCTGAACACTAGCTTTATTCGTGGTCAAATGATTTGAGGTGTTTTGGTTTTGGTTTTTTTTTTTTTTTTTTTTTTTGACTTGTGTATCCTGAGGACTTGTTGAATCGAATTGCCAAGATCCAGGGCCCAGGGAGCAATCATGAAGAGAGGTTGTGCAGTGGTGTGGTTTGCTACAGAGGTTTCCAAGCTGTCTTTCCATTTCTACGCTTGCCTCACACGGCAGCCGAAGCAGTCCTTAAAAGATGCAGATGAGATCATGTCTCTATCCTACTTAGCATCCTTCAGGTAGATTTGACCCCAAATCTTGGGGCGCCTGGGTGGCTCAGTCGGTGGAACGTCCGACTCTTGATTTCGTCTCAGGTCATGATCCCAGAGTTGTGGGATTGAGCCCTCCGTGCTGAGCGTGGAGCCTGCTTGGGATTCTCTCTCCCTCTTCCCCTCTCCCGCTCTCTCCCCGCTTCTCAAAAAATTAAATGTAAATAAGTAAATAAATAAATAAATAGGAAGATCCAAAATCTTTAGTATGACCAAAAAAGGCCCTGCAAGATCTGGGCTCAGCTCACCCCTTACTCAGATTGGCCTTTGGTCACCTTCCCTCTCTAGGATCTTTGGGTTTATGTTTCCATTGGCAAAGAGTGCTCTTCTTCGGCTTTGCATAGACTTGGTTACCTCCTTCTTGCCACCTTAAAATTCACCTCCCCAAAAGGACTTTCCCCGACTACACTCGTAGCTACGATGGATCTTCGCTTTTTATTCTTTATCACATTTACTGCCTTGAAAGCGTCAAGCGGGGGCTAGAATTCATCCCCATGTGTGCTGACGTGCTTTTATCTCCCATTTCTCTCTCTAGATTGAAAGTTCTGTGAGCCCACATTAACTAACTGTCTCCTCTTTTGTACTGGGGAGAGAGAATATAGCATCAAGGTCAAGGGCTTGGATTCTGAAGGCAGATCCCAGCTTTAACCCCCGGTTTACTTTGTGCGACCTTCTGCCCAGGTTTTTAAATCGATGCACACATTAGTTTTCTCCTATGTGAAACAGGGATGATAAAACTAATATCTGAGTCAAATACAGGTTTTCTAAGGGTAAAGTAATTCAGAACACGTAAGATGCTCAGATTCTGTCACCTACTAAGCCCTGGTACACACGACCTGTTAATGCGATCACATGGCACAGTGACTAGCTCATAAAAATAAAAAAGTGCTATGTGTTGGTATTTATGGGTTCCTGTGGGCCAGACTAGTGCCCAGGACTTTTCGTTTATTGCCTTAGTGCAGGATTTCTCAAGCCTGGCACTGGTAACACTTTGGACTAGACGATTTTTATTGTGAGGGACTGTCCTCTGCGTTGTAGGATATCGAGCAGCCTCCCCAACCTGTATACACTCGATCCCAGCAGCACCCAAGTGTAACAACCAAGAACAGCTGCAGACATGACCAGATATCCTCTGGAAGGAGGACTGCCCCTAATTGAGGATCACTGCCTTATTTTACGACAAACTTGTGAAACAGATCCTATGATTATAGCTAATCTGACATTGGGGAAATAGAATCCTCGATGAGTATCAAATCCTTTGAATGTTTGGATCAATGAAGGAAGTCAAGCAACGGACAACCAAGTAAGCGACCCTGAACTCAATCAAGGTAATGGACTTGGTAATAAAGTCTAAACTACAGTAGAGGGATACGACAATGTGGGATATCTTCCTTTTGATTTCTGGTGTCATTACCATCTTTTTCCTAGAGCTAAGTGATCCCTTATCTACTTTTGCCCTCTTGGCTGCCATGGGTGTGAGAGAAGGGCATCCCTGAAATATGCCCTCACGTGCACATACACATGTATACA
Source organism: Herpailurus yagouaroundi (assembly GCF_014898765.1). Taxonomy (NCBI): domain Eukaryota; kingdom Metazoa; phylum Chordata; class Mammalia; order Carnivora; family Felidae; genus Herpailurus; species Herpailurus yagouaroundi. The sequence goes on along the minus strand of NW_024412437.1, from coordinate 5,076,780 downwards.
CAATTTTGGACTGAATGCGAGAATGAACTTTCTGTGCAGGTGGTGTTGAAAGGGAGTGGCGAAGGAGCCTCCCTCGGGTTCCTGGGGTACTGTCCTCAGGAGAACGTGCTCTGGCCCAACCTGTCAGCGAGGGAACACCTGGAGGTGTTTGCCGCCATCAGAGGGCTGAAGAAGGGGGACGCCACTGTCACCATCACACGGTACGTGGGGGGAGACATGCCCGTTCACTACCGGAGGGACGTGGTAGGAATGACGTTGACCCAGAATTAAGGAAGGATTAAGATTCAGATCCTAACTGATGACTCCATTCTTGTGGGAGAAGACTTTGTCACCAAGAAGCCAGTCCAGTGTTGTGTTCTCACACATTAAGCTGGAGAGAAAATGTTCATATTATTATCCTTTTAAAATATAATTTATTGTCCAGTTGGTTTCCATACAACACCCGGTGCTCATCCCAACAAGCGCCCTCCTCCGTGCCCATCACCCACTTTCCCCTCTCCCCCAGCCCCCATCAATCCTCAGTTTGTTCTCTGTATTTAAGAGTCTCTTATGGTTTGCCTCATATTATTCTTAATATGGAAAGAAGTCATTGAAAATATGTATTTGACCACCAAGAAAGGTTCATGAAGTATCCTAGGTAGTTTCAATTTATGATCACTCAGAATACTTTTTTTTTTTAAGAAACTTTTTTTAAAGTTTATTTGTTTATTTTGGGAGAGAGAGAGAGAGAGAGAGAGAGAGAGAGAGAGAGAGCATGAGCAGAGGAGGGGCAGAGAAAGAGGGAGAGAGACTACCAAGCGGTCTCCATACTGTCAGCACAGAGCCTGATGTGGGACTCGATCTCACAGCCATGAGATCATGACCTGAGCCGAAACCAAGAGTCAGATGTTTAACCAACTGCACCACCCAGGCGCCCCGATCACTCAGAATACTCTTTTTTAAATGTCTCTTAATATAGTGGTTGCTCTGATTTGCCTATTCTTCTACGTATATTCGCCATTGTGTGGCGGTAATATGGATTGACTTGCTCCACTCCCTTCAGGTTGGTGGATGTGCTCAAGCTCCAGGACCAGCTGAAGCTGCCCGTGAAGACCTTATCTGAGGGAATAAAGAGGAAGGTAAGAGGGGGGGCTCAGCGTTCCTCTGCACACCCCACATGTCGGCCCCAGACATGCTGTTCCTCTCGTTCCAGCTGTGCTTCGCGCTGAGCATCCTGGGAAACCCATCGGTGGTGCTTCTGGACGAGCCGTCCACGGGGATGGACCCCGAGGGGCAGCAGCACATGTGGTGAGGAGGTGTCATGAGTAACCCTAAGTGAATTTATTAATCCTATAACAACTGACCTTCACAATCATTGTTTATAAGGTGAAAGACACCGCATTATCAGATAATGCAATACTAAAGGGGGAAGGATCAAATGTCTTACCACAGCCAGTTTTTATTCAGGAGAAAAAGATCATTCTAACACCTTAATACTCAGTGAATTTCATTTTCCTGGTAGGTCTTCTGGGTATGCGTGGCCCTTTTTATACTCAACCAAACCCACCTATTATTACTCAGGCTCGATTTCTGCAACATCACCTGATACACAGTTCTTATGGAGGAAAAAAAAAATCCCAAGTCCTTAGGAATATTCTAAGATCATTCAGCCCCAGCCATGCTCTGAATGATATACTCTACCCAATAGTTTGGTTATTTACATGACTGTTGTCCCTCTGAAACTCCTTGCTAATCTGAATTCACTAGTTGCTTCATGGGTGCCAATGGAGGTGCGTTTACAAGTCTTTTCGTCTTGCCCTGAGCATTTCCACTAGGTAACGTGCCCCTTGACCTAACTTTAGGCAGGTGATCCGGGCCACCTTTAGGAACACGGAGAGAGGCGCCCTCCTGACCACGCATTACATGGCAGAAGCTGAAGCCGTGTGTGACCGCGTGGCCATCATGGTGTCTGGAAGGCTGAGGTGGGTGGCCGTCCACACCCACTCTTGGTCTCCAGTGGGACCTGAGCAAAGCACATTTCCCTGCACCGGGTTATCCCCATACAGGGGCGGGAGTGGCTGCCTGCTCCCCCTCTGCATGGCTCTGGCCTCCCGAGGCTGAAATTCACTGGCAATAGATTCATCTTCTTCTCCTGCGTGACTTTGTCTTCCTCCGACCTCCAGATGTATCGGTTCCATACAACATCTGAAAAGCAAATTTGGCAAAGATTATCTGCTAGAGATGAAGGTGAAGACGCCCACCCAAGTGAAGCCCCTCCACTGTGAAATTCTGAGGCTTTTCCCCCGGGCTGCTCGGCAGGAAAGGTAAACATAGGTGTTAGTTTGTTTCTTCGTTTTGTTTTTCCGTTTCCTATTTCTGTATGTTGTGTTTTTTTATTATGGCGAAGAGAAACAAAAGCTTTCCTTGATCTTTTATTTGTTTGTTTGTTTTTTAACTCTATGGTCATTGCGAGTACTTTAATTATTAGAGAAAGGTCCAATTCCAAAGGATACCCCAGCAAAGAAATAAGGGAACAATGTGCTGATTTGGAAGCTGAGTGTTGTAAGGGAATTCACATGTGTTCCTGGTGGTTCTGTCACGTGCCGGGTCCCAATGCACGCGAGGACCTAGGTCATCACGATCCTTTCTAGAGGGTAAAACCATCCCCATTAAATGCGTTAATGTATAAAGCCCATGCCCAGTACTAGACATCAGTCAAAGCTTGGTGAGTGGTGGCTCTTAGCATTTTTGTTATTATCAGTAATGGCGTTTGAGGCTCAGGTAGGTGAGATAATGCCAAATCCTAACAGTGGAGCCTGGAGGTGAACGAAGTCCTTTTTACTTAAATGTGATTCTCTTCTCACGAAGAGGGATGATACGTAATCTGCTCCTTCCCTTCTTGAGGTGTAGATGCTGCCGGTTTCCTCCTTTCTGTCTCCTAATCCCCCCCCAAGAGGAAAAGGGACCCTTACTGTAAGAGCCGCCTCATGCTTCTGCTTTAGTAAAGTGACTTCTTGTTGATTAAGGAGCAGCCACATGATGGCTGCGTCCACCTGCAGATGCGTACAAAATTGGTGACGACATTGTTGCTGCCTTTTCCACATGCGTTCGTCCATGGTTATCTTCTTGAAACCTGAATCTCAACCTCACTCTCTCTTTCTCACAGGTACTCCTCACTGATGGTCTATAGGTTGCCTGTTGAGGATGTGCGACCCTTATCACAGGCTTTCTTCAAATTAGAGATAGGTAAGAGTGACTATTGAGAGATAGGACTCGGGAAAACAGAGAAATTCAAATCTCGTGTAAAACCAGCATAGAGTTATACGGACATGAAATCATACTGCCATACCATAAATAAAGGGTTAAGACTTTTAATCCAGTGGTTCTCACCCACGAGTGAGTTGGCAATGTCTGTGGATATCTTTGGCTGTCACAACTGGGGGTGGAGTTGAAGGGTGTGACTGGTAGGTCGCCCCCAGGTCAAGGCCAGGGATGATGTTAAACATCCTGTAATGCACACAGGTCAGCCCCTCCCATTGCAAAGAATGATCACACTGAGATATCATTAGTGCCAAGGTTGAGAAATCCCCTCCTAATTGAATGAGGCTCTAGAGGGAAGAGATCATTGGCATTTGGGGCTGGAGTATCCACAAATTCTTACAAAAAAATACAAACAAACAATATATGATTGTTTTTGTCTGTATGTACTCTTAAACAGCACTAGATGTTGATAAGGAGGTTCCTCTCTGTTGATATGGGCTAAGCCATAATTCTTTTCTAGACTCTTGGATGGTGATCTTTATATACTGCTTTGATCTACCACGGGCTCGGCATTTGCCTATCACGCCAGTGTACGAAATCTGATAAAAAGCTGAACACCCTCCCCCTCTTCTTGATCTGTGCTTTCTTGTCCCCTGTCCATCATTAGAAGCCCCAGGATTCTAGTTCTTAGAGAAATGTTTCTCCTTGACACAAGGTTAGGATCGCCCCAGATAGCTTTTCTCTTCACTTTCTCCTTCTGCCGGTCACCCTTGCTCTAGGGTCTATGTATCCATTTTCACAATGGGCCATTTTGGCCTAGTGATCAATTTTGCATCATTCCAGTGGGAGGGAATCCCACAACAGACTCAAACCAACATGAAGTGTTTCATAACCAATTGGGAGCAGGGAAGGGGATGTTCCAGGAACGCCGCCTCCCTGGAGTACAATGGAGCCTTTTCTTAAGAGCCTTCTAATGTTTCTGTTTTTAAAAATGTTCCCTCCCACCTCGAGTTTCTTCTGCCGTGTTTAATTTGCTAACAGTAAAGTTCTCACTTGGAGGAAAAACCCAACTTTTTAATCACAGTTTCCCGCTCCCCTGTGTCATGGAAATGTAAGTTAGCATTTTTTTTTCTCTCCGAATGTGAAGTTACACACAGTCACATTCTCAGCTGCGATACATGAATTGAATGAGGTGGGCCCGATAGTGTGCAAGCACAATGCATGCCCATGACCATTCCTCTGTCGTGCTACACACACTCATTCTCCCACGCCATCAGATCACTCTGGGGTTTTGCAGACTGCAATACTCCAGCCTCCCATGCCCACTCTAGGTCGGAGCTGCTTAATATTTGGAGACCCGAAGCTAGGGAGGTAGGATGGTTGGTCTTAACTCCCTTCTTATACTTTTCCCTCCTCTGCTCATAAGCTGATGTTTTAAGCCTCTCCAGTGTGGAGTGTAAGGGGAGGGAAGAAGAAATAATATGACAGCAATGCTTGATTAGATTAAGCTTTGCTTAATCTAAGTCCCTTTGAGCTGTACAATGGTACCAGGGCCTCCTGTGCAGAGATGATCAATCACTGGTCCTTTCACGGGGTACTTTTGTGAGTTCCTTCAAGACTCCCTCTCCCCTCCCGTCTGCCACCTCTGACTACGGCTTCCATTCTGGAGTGGGCGATGCCTTCTCCTCTTGGTCTCTTGGTGTCTTGCAGCCTCTGGGCCACTTCTTGGTATCCCCTTACCCTTCCAAGAGGTCTCTTGGGGTACCCCCCATGGGATGCACCACCTTTGCCTCTCCACAGTCTGAAAGTGCAGGGCCATCACCGTCCACAATCCTTTACATGTTCCCAGACACGAGTCAAGGACCCAACCCCACGTGCCCAGATTGCAAGCCGATCCTACCGCATTCTCTGTCCACATCCGGTAACTGTCCACAAGAAACCTTTGCTTTCTAGTCTTACCTCTCTGTTCATTATTTTCTTCCTTTTACGTGTCCGCCTGTTTGAGGTCTTAATCACAGTCTACATGGATAACAGATGGTAAAAAAAAAAAAAAAAAAGGGAATTAGACAAAGTGTGGTCTATGAAGGGACCATTTGCAAAGGGGCAAGGCTCAGCGTAAGTACCCAAGGCTAGAAACGGGAAAAATGTTGCCATTCTTAGATCCAAAGAGACTAAGAGAGGGAGCAGTGGCTGGAACCCAGGAGTAGAATCACGTAGAATTTCCACCTGGTGCTAAGCAGGGACTTTCAATCAAGGCACAAAGTTGATGTGACGGAGGGAGTGAAGGAAGGAATAAAGGCCTTGAGCCCCCCTCTCCTCTGTCCCTCTTCATGAACTGCCACTGGTGGAAAACACCAGAAAAAGCCTCTTAAGTCAGCCTGTGGAACAAAGATCAGAGTAAAGAAGAGGGAAGGCAGACATAGAGGGGCACATGGTAGTGTTCTAGCCCAAAGGGAACCATCTCCTAGCTTACCCTGCATAGGTGACCTTGAGCCCTTTACGTTGTGTTCCAGTCTTGTGTGGCCCTGCCCAAACTCTAAGACAATGGGAGAGTATTTCCAGCTTGTTACAAGACCATAGGGTGAATCTGCCTCTCCGTGTTCAGTATACGTGCTTCCGAAGCAAGCACATGCCTTTCCATATTTAGTCCGAGAATATCTATTACCTTATATTTTAGAGTTTAAAATCTATTTGCATGTACATTTTTGTACATAGCTTGGTAAAACTCTCCAGATAAAAAGGATGTGAACCCCTCATGTGCACCCATCTTTCTGCAGTTAAACAGAGCTTCGACCTGGAGGAGTACAGCCTCTCGCAGTCCACCCTGGAGCAGGTGGGTCCGTTTTAGGGACTTTATTCCATCCGTGGGACAGAAGTGTACAAGCTGTGCCCGTGCTTTGCACTCGCTTGGAGCTGCGGGAGGCAGCGTGACCTCCCCGTCTCTTCATTTCTTGCCCCTCTCAGGTGTTCCTGGAGCTCTCCAAGGAGCAGGAGCTGGATGACTTTGACGAAGAACTTGACCCCTCAGTTAGATGGAAGCTCCTCCCCCAGGAGGACCCTTGACGCGCCAAATACCCTATGTTGCTCTATAAGCTTCTGCCTCGTTTGAAAGATAATATTTTATATCATTAATATATCTTATCTCAGACATGATATAAAATGCTTTTGAAACTCATGCCACCATTTTTCTCAATAATATTACATATAGTGGGACTAAGGAGCCAAGTCAGTGAGAACAGTCGTGAAACCAGACCACGCGGCTTCTATACCAGCAACGAAATCCCACATTTCATAGGGTGGTCAATTAAAAATGCATTTATTATAGAATGTTTGGGTTTCTGAGGATGAGACAGAGATAGTTTTATTTTCTGTCTTCAAACATCAATATACTGACTATCTTCGTATCCTTTTGAATGAAGTACATAAGTACAAAGTAAGACCTAATCCTGATTTTGGGGGAAAGGGAGGCAGTGATTATTCAACAGCACAGTATTTGCTTTAAAAAAAATTTTATTTAAATTCCAGTTAGTTAAACATACAGTGTAATAGCAGTTTCAGGTGCACAATATAGTGATTCAACACTTGCATACGGCACCCGGTGTTTATCACAAGTATTCGCTTTTGGTAATTCAGTTGATTTGGTTTTTTGTTGTTGTTGTCATTGTTGTTGGTTTTTAATACCTGCATTTTCCTTTTCTGTCATTTTTCAGATTTTCTATTGCACAGTCTATATTTTGTCTGTTGTGACTGTACAGGAAATTTGAAACCTATTAAGTAATTTCAGTAGGAATTTCAATAATCAAGTTGACGAAAGTTTAAAAATTACATATCTTACATACAATCTTGAAACATATTTCTGATTTTGCATTTTTTTTTTATGATGCAAGCGTCTATCCTCATGCTGATCTTAATTTCTCGTGTTGATGTACGTTACGACCTCTCTAACTGGTGACCCTGTAGACAGCTTAAAATCAATGCAATATACTTGTATACTCTTACTTGGGTGTTTTGTTGTTACTGTTACAATTATTGTTGCCAGCTGTTACCGACTGAATTGTGTTTCCCCGAAATTCATATGCTAACGCTCTGAACTGTGTGGCTGTATTTGGAGATGGGACCTTTACGGAGATAATTAAGGTTCAGTGAGGTCATAAGATTGGGGCCTCAATCCAATAGCACTGGTATCTTTATAAGAAGGGGAAGAGATGCCACATCTCTGTGCACTCACAGGGAAAAGATTACATGAAGACATGGCGGGGTGGCTGTTTGCAAGCCAAGAAGAAAGATGTCGCCAGAAACCACATTTTCTGGAAACTATCTTGGGAGTTAGCATTTGGAGATGAGCTGCCTACAGAACCAACTGGACTGCACAGGACCGAGCCATGAAACACACACCACAAAGTCTAAAACAAAACCAAAAAAATGGAACCACTACAAAATACTTTCTGGTATTGTGCTACCGAGATTAATGAGTTTATCGGGTTGTTTGTTACAACAGGTAGTCACTTATATGTTCGCTAACACAGATCGTGCCAGGAAAGGGGTGGGGACAAAAACCTGGAGTAAATATTTCTTGATCAGGACACTGATGCAATTGCCAAAGACCTTGAACTCGTCTAAGCTGCGTGTCCCCAGTCTTTGTCTGGATCAAGATCCTGCAAGGGTGACCCCGTCTTCACTCTCAACCCATTTGGGCCACACCATCCTCAAAGTATAGCCAAACAACCGTAGCTTCCAACCTAAGATATGATGCCTTGGGATCAGTCTACCCTTCCCCATATTATAAAACAGCAGGAAGGATGACCTAACTTAGATGTTATATATAACAAAGTTATATTGAGTGAATGTTTGCAGTATTTGAAGTAGAAAGTAAGCATAATTTATTCCAAGGGCTTAATAAGTGAATCACTACAGGGATTGTGAATAAATAATTTAAAAAAAAATTTTTTAACATTTATTTATTTTTGAGAGACAGAGACAGAGTGTGAGCAGGGGAGGGGCAGAGGGAGAGGGAGACACAGAGTCAGAAGCAGGCTCCGGGCTCCAAGCTGGTAGCACAGAGCCCAACACGGGGCTTGAACCTGCAAACTGTGGGATCATGACCTGAGCTGAAGCCACACACTCAACTGACTGAGCTACCCAGGTGCCCCAATAAATAATTTTAATGACATCGGGTTCATTTTTCTCATACTAGATGTGCGTTTCTCACATTTTATGCCAGATAATTCTTTGTTGGGGGGAGGGAGAACAGAGGGGCTGTCCTATGTATTATAGAATATTCTATGGCAATCCTGACCTCCACCCACTAGATGCCAATAGCAGTCTTCACCTCAATATAACAATCAAAAACTTCTCCAGACATGGCCCAGATCACCCCATCGCATTACAGTTGTACACCTTTAAACCAACGGCTTGGTAATTTTATCATCTTGGAATCAAGTAAAGAATGAATGAAAAACAGTCTTTTTCATTTGGGGGGGTGTGGTTTCTTGCATTGAATACTCGGGACTAACCTGCGAAAATTGTTCTTTTTGCAGACATCTAGAAAATCAGCATTAAAAATGGTCAGTAACACATTTTAAAATGTGTGGGCCCTGGTGTAGCTTCTGTTTGAAGTTCACGTCTCTTTGAACTTTTTAGAGAGCACAAGCTTCAGTGCTGTGTTGCACCATGGTCTGTAAACTATTTCAAGGAGGGAAAATAAAGAACTCAGCACCCTGGTATGTCCTGAATCAGTGCAGCCTCTGAAAACGCAAGCATGGCAAAAAATACTGAAAACTAAATGAGATTCCTCTGTTTGGTGTATTTTAACTTATTTTTTTAAGTTTATTTATTTATTTTGAGAGAGAGACAGAGACAGAGAGAGGAAGGGGCAGAGAGAGTGGGGGAGAGAGAATCCCAAGCAGGCTCCACACGGTCAGCGCAGAGCCCAAAGCAGGGCTCAAACTCATGAACCATGAGATCATGACCTGAGCCGAAATTAAGAGTCGGATGCTTAACTGAGCCACTGAGGTGCCCCCGGTTTGGTGTATTTTTTAATATGCTTCCCCAGGTATAGATGGAAAGCCTTTCCTTTGGGTGGTATCTTGATAGGAAAGGTAAATTTTGAGGCAGACACATCACCATATACGGAAAAATATCCTTACTCAGCACTGGCTCCTCGCCTGGGGTTTAAAAGCACATTTTAACCATCAGGGCAAATTAACAGTAAAATTCGGAGCTGAACATGACCTCAGAGATCCTACCATCATTTGCTTATTTTATAAACGTAGGAAGTGACAGATTACATGGCTTGCTTATAGAGCATTCAGAGAATTTGATCGTTGGTCATCATAAATTTTTATAGACTTAACTTTTTGAAAATGCATGATAGGATGAAAACTCACTGTTTATATCGCTAATTCAATATAATGGAATATAGGATTGTACTGGTAGGTTGAATTCTGGTTTGCAGCTCTTCTCTCGCTAATGGACACCAACTATATTGTAACCTGTTTGGCTACAAGAAAATTCTTTATGGATTACTTTGGATGTTCAGTCTCTTCTGCGTAGTTCGTGCTGATCTTGAACTACATTGCCCGGTTTTCACAAACTGACAAAACCGAGTGAAGAAGTTGAAAACCCTTGATGCTGAACAAAATTTTAAGGTGGAACCCATTGACTTGTGATGTTGGGTTCAGAAAAGGATAAGCTGGAAACAGTGACAAAGACTGTCCCCAAAAAGAATGAAAAAGTAAGCAAAAAAAATATTCCTGTCCCTTAAGGCAGATTTTCTATTGTCCTTCTCGTCATTCATTTCCAGCTATTGGAACTCAGGTGCTATCACTTTGCTTGAACACCTTGTTCTATATTTGCTTATTTTCTCACTATTTTCAAACTCTGTCCTAGAAATTCTCTAGGTCATTTATTTGGATGATCATAAGATAATGTTTGGTTTCAAGGCCCGCCCATACTTTGACCTGCCTTCCACCCACCCCTTTCTTTATCATTTGAATCACATCCATTGGGCAGTTTTCCCTTACAACCATGATCTCCTAGCCACACCCATTCTAAACTCCCAAACCTGGACCCATGAGCTTCCATCTGGGAGACTGAGCACTGCCAGAGAAAATCAGTTACCTTGCTCACCAAATGCAAGAGAACAGTGTGTATACTCATTCCGCTTATGTCCCTCAACATACTGTAGACTCAATATTCTTGGGCATTCCAGACATGTAAGAAAATTGCATATTTTCATGTTGTTTTAGCGTTGAAAAAATAGACCCTAAAATCTTGTAAAAACTCCTCATGTGTACATGTTTCTCAACCAGGACTTTGATTAAAATTTGGATCTATTACTCGAATTTAAAATCTTTCTCAATACTCTAAGGTGTTCTATGTTCCTGATTAGAAGACTGATACCCTATATATATATATATATATATATATATATATATATTTTGTTTTTGAGAGAGAGAGAGCATGCCGTGGAGGGGGGGGCGGGGTGCAAAAGGAGAAGGAGAGAGAACCCGAAGCAGGCCCCATGTTCAGTGCAGAGCCTGATGTGGGGCTCAATCTCATGACTGTGAGATCATGACCTGAGCCAAAATCAAGAATTGGGCACTTAACTGACTGAGCCACCCAGGCGCCCCAGAAGACTGGTATTCTTAATGCCCAACTGAACATGTGCTATGTTTATGAACAGTAAGATAACGAAGAAATAGAAAATATGTCCCACTTCTACCCGAAGGAAGATCGAGACCATAGGGAATTTTAAGAACGCCTCTGGAGTCACATGTGCTGCAGGTCAAAGCTGTTGCTGTGGTGTCATTACTCTACTGCCACGAGATACCTAAGACAATCCACTCAAAGGCAGTAATTGAAACTGACTACAGATCAATACTTTCCGAAATACCAAAACATGTTATGAGAGGTTGTAGAAATGTTAAATCTATAAAAGCTTCTAAAGCATACTCTCACATCCTTTGCTATTTTGACCTTGAGTAGTATCGCCTAAGTGCATGACATACAGTGCTTGAGGATGGTGTCTATAGCAAAAAGCACCCCTCATCAAGGAAGATTATAAAGGAGCATACATACCTTAGTCTGGCTCATATCATACCTTCGTCCCCAGTCTTGCTACTAACCAAGACTCCAAAATAGTAAATAACATTTCTCCCCACATCCAGTTTCTCCTGCCCAAGCATGCTCAACTCGATTATCTTTAGTATGCCTTCCAGACTCAGGTTATAATCACTCACTTTATAACCACGCCATTGTGATTCTCCCAGATGATCAAAGACAGGAAGCTTCAGGAGACAGATCAACAGGTCTTGGGTTCTGAATCCAGCTAAAATGTGTCTAAATCTCAATTTCAGGGGGAGACTTCCTATTCCCTCAGGTATATCACGGCCTTCCCGTGGCCACCGGTGACGTCCATTCTCGCATCAACTCAGCTTCTGATTTTAACAAGCCATCTCCTCTTGTGTATTATAAACAGAAAATGTGGGACTCAAATTCCATGCAGCGATAGCACGGATGACGGTGATTGGAACTTCCACAAAGAGTTAAGGTATCTTGGAGCTGCTTTCTTGTACAAGATGACAAAGACAGTAAGTCATGCCAGGCTTCGATAGAACAAGTTACAGGTGTGAGGGAACATTCCAAAATGTCAGGATTAAACACTGAAGGAATGAGATGATTCGTTACTGAAATGTTGCCAAGATTTTTCTTGTCGAAGAAGGTTTCTGAGATGTTAAGATTTGGAAGATGTGGAAAGGTATATTAGGACAAGTTTGGCTGCCATATCAGATCAACCCAGGAGAGTAGAATGGCTCAAACAAACGAGATTATTCTTCCTCACAAAAGAATCCCAGGTGGCTATTTCTGGCCCATGGATCTCTCTGCTGCAGGGGTGATTTCAAGAAGCAGACCCGCCCACCTCTTGGCTCAGTCATCTGCTGTGGTATCCAGGAAAACAAGGTAAATTGGGCAAACCCCATTCATAAAAGGTTGACTCAAAACTGGGTCCTGGGTGGATTTTTCCTTTGATGTGGAAAAAGCTGCCACGGTTTTTGGATTTCAAACTGCTTGTGGCATCTATGTTTAAAACACGGGATTATTTTCCTTTAAGCTCTGGATGACTGTTCTCAGAAAGATACCATCGTTTGCCTGGCACCTGAATTCGCTTAAAAATGTTCTTCAGGATAAGGCACAGTAAGAAAAACAATTACAGAGCCCAGCGGGAAAGATAGCCTTTGTTATACTTTGTTTCTTAAGAAAAGCTTCCTTCAGCTGTTTTTAATTTTTGCGTTTAAAAAAAATGTTTTTTTAACGTTTATTTTTGAGAGAGACAGAGCGTGAGCAGGGGACGGGCAGAGAGAGAGAGGGAGACACAGAATCCGAAGCAGGTTCCAGGCTCTAAGCTGTCAGCACAGAGCTCAACGCAGGGCTCGAACTCATGGACCGTGAGACCGTGACCTGAGCCAAAGTCAGAGGCACAGCTGACTGAGCCACCCAGGTGCCCCTACTTTGGTGTTTTTAAAGTAGATTCTTCTCACCCGCCAATCAAGGAGCTTAGCTTTGAGGTGAGAAAGCAAGGTTAATCTCCCTTTTATAAACATAAAAATATTTTCAAAATTATGAGTATTTATCATTTTGGAATAAAATACCATTAAACTCTAAAAGAATAAGAAATTTTATAAAAGTGACAGTTTAGATGAGTTTGCCAAACTTTTTTAACAAGTGAGAACAATTATCTCGCACTATGTTTTCATGCAGGTGCGGGGAAAGCTCTGGGGGTTCAAAATCACCTCACTGGACAGTAAAGAGGTTATGGGGCTTATAGACGATATAACTGAAGGCAGCTAGTGAACACACAGAGTTAGGGCTAAGGACAAAGTGACTTAATTTCTAAAACACATATATGTTGTGTTTTTTCAGAGCACGTCCCTAAAAATCACCCCTTCGTACGATGTGCTTGTCATTTACAGACACTGGTCATTCTTGCCAGCTGCCTGCAAAGGAGCATACCGACCAGAATGATATTTTCCAGCACCGGAAGATATTTCTTGTCGCTTCCACTTTTGGCTAGAAATTTCCTCTGCGAGTTAAGGTCCTTGAACAAAGAGCTCCACGCTCTCAGAAGCTACTGCGATCTCTCATGTAATGTGCAAGCCTGTCACCAACTGTTTCTTTTCCAGGGAACATTGTGTCCTCCACTAGGGACCTAGTTACCCTGGACACCAAAACCACAAGCTTTCTTTTAAAAGAAACCATGGAAACCACAGCCTTTCGACTTCACTAACGCAATTGACTCCCTAATGGTCAGTACTGCCGTTAAAAAACTAAATTCAGTGGGTAAATGTGAAAGTCTAATTGGCCTTATTAAACAATTTGTGAATTGGAATCATTGAACAAGTGGGGGGGGGGGGAAGGAGCCTTCTGCTGAGCTAAAAGAAAGCTTTCAAAGGCAGAGAGGGGACATCAAGAAAAGAAAGAAAAGAAGGAAGGAAGGAAGGAAGAAAAAAACAAAGGAATTTAGTAGCAAGGAATGCCTTGCTTAGGAGAGGCTGCCCTCTTAAGGAGAGGGGAAGGGGCCTGTCAGTAAACTTCCAAGCCCTGACCAAGAAATTCTACGTTGACTGCTTAAAGGTTACATTCCGGGGAAGTTGAAACTGCAGGTAGGTTAGGGATTAAGTCTGGTTTACTGGGAGACAAACCATCAGAGACTCTTAAATACAGAGAACAAAATGAGGGTTGCTGGAGGGGAGGTGGGGAGGGGGTGGGGGGGAGGGATGAGTTAAATGGGGGATGGGCATTCGGGAGGGCACTTGTTGGGCTGAACACTGGGTGTTGCGAGTAAGTGATGAATCGCTGAATTCTATTCCTGAAATCGTGATTACGCTATACATTAACTCGGATTTAAATTAAAAAATTAATTAAGAGAAAAAGCCTGGTTTTCTGTACATGCCCTAAGGGGCACTATGTGGGGCCTGTGGTTTTCTTCTTAGCACTGTTCACGAGGAAATTGCCTTGAGGCCTTGCGAGTACGTGCTGAGATGTTGACCAACCGTTACAAGAAGAAAGAGCCTATTTTGCTGACTTCTGCCTTCCTCCCGTTCAACAAAGCTGGCTTTGCAAATGTGGCTGTCATTCCCCAAGTGTGCAAACTTGGGAAAGTAATCCTAACCCTGAGAGCTTCTGTCCCCGAATCTGTAAAGAAGGGATCATACGGGCGCCTGGGTGACTTAGTTTGTTAAGCATCTGACTCTTGATCTTGGGATTGTGAGGTTGAGCCCCGCATTGGGCTCCATGCTGGGCATGAAGTCTACTTAAAATAAGTAGTAAATAAGGAAAGAAAGAAGGAGAGAGAGAGAGAGAGAGAGAAAAGAAGGAAGGATCGGAATCTTACCTCTCAGCTTGACAACTATATGAGATAGTATATATAAAGCATGTAACAGCATTTGCCACATACTGAGACTTGTAATCTTTAAATTATCAATATATTTTTTCCAGGAGAGCCTTTAGGGTTATTAGGAAAGAAAGAAAGAAAGAAAGAGAAAGAGAGAGAGAGAAAGAAAGAAAGAATAAAGAGAGAAAGGGAGAGAGAGAGAGGATATCATAATTATACCTCTCAGCTTGAGAACTAAATGAGATACTGTATATAAAGCACGTAACATAGCTCTTGCCACATATTGAGACTTCTAATCTTTCCATTATCATTAACATATTTTTTCCAGGTGAGCTTTTAGGGTTATTAGGACATAACAGAGCCAGTAAAAGTACATCCATTAGAATGTTAACTGGAGACACAAACCAAGTGCAGGACAGGTAGATGGATGAGATAAGTAATATATAATCTAACAACACCCAGGATAAGTTTATAAGATATGACACTCTAAAACAATGTTGCCACTCAGGCACCTGGGTGGCTCAGTCGGTTGAGCGTCTGACTTTGGCTCAGGTCATGATCTCACGGCTTGTGAGTTCGAGCCCGGCGTCGGGCTCTGTGCTGATGGCTCAGGGCCTGGAGCCTGCTTCGAATTCTGTGTCTCCCTCTCTCTCTGCCCCTCCCCCACTCTTTCTCCCTCTCCCTCTCCCTCCCTCCCTCTCTCTCTCTCTCTCTCTCAAAATAAATAAACATAAAAAGAAAAAAAGGCAATGAGGCCAAACCATCAGAAAGCTCAGGGTTGCCAGAGGGACAGAGACCACAGGACAGAGACAACATATTTTCCCCTTGTTAAAAAACAAAATGCAAGGGTAAATTTGGAGATGTAATTGGCTTTACTGGGCAGCATCCCATCCGGTGGGAAGAGAGAAACTCTTCTCACCTCTGGGGACAGTATCTGTGGTCGCTGTGACACCATTGTCTTCTCCAGACTGAGCACCCCGACTTTCTGGGCCATGTGGTCATTCACAGCGCTCCCCAGATTGACGCTGAGACCACTCTTGGCCTGGGACATGTGGCGGCACATTTCCAATCTGCTGGGCTCCTAGAGGGACCGTACCTGCACTTGCCTGTCAATTTTGTTAAACTCCAAGGATATTTTCAACTCGATTAGGGGCAAGTTGTAATGGCTTTTGGGAAAAAAAAAAAAAAAAAAAAAAGCCCAAGAGGCATCTATCTGTTCCTTCGATAGCCATAGCGGTCTTTTATAAACTTATTTATTTATGTATTTATTTTTAATGTTTGTTTTTGAGAAAAATAGAGTGTGAGTGGGGGAGGGGGAGGAGCAGAGGCAGGGAGACACAGAATCCGAAGCAGGCTCTGCACAAAGCCCGACTCGGGGCTCGAACTCACCAACCGCGAGATCATGACCTGAGCCAAAGTCAGAGGCTCAACCGGCTGAGCCACCCTCTCTGCAATCTTCCGATGCTTCCCTTTTCCCTTGTCATTTCCTCCCTTCCTTCCTTCTGGCTGCCGAGTCAGCTCTGCTAAGCACTGGCTCACGTGCGGGGACAGAAACCTTGGCGCTGTTTCCCCCCTTAGAGATCTCAAAAAGTGGGCACCACGCAAGCGTAACACAAGTGCCTTCCACCCCCCAGACCTAAGCAGACGTGTGTCTGTTAGCTAGAAGATGTGCTCACTACCGGGGTATGTGGGTGGCTCCATTGGCTAAGCAAATCAGCATGCTCTTGATTTCGGCTCAGGGCACTATCTCACGGGTCCGTGGGTTCAAGCCCCGCGTGGGGCCCTGCACTGACGGTGTGGAGCCTGCTTGGGATTCTCTCTCTCCCTCTCTCTCTCTCCCCCACCTGCACCCTCTCTGTCTCTCTCAAAATAAACAAACTTTAAAAAAAAAACAAACATTAAAAACAGTAAACTTTGAAAGATGGGGCCAGTCGCCTCACCTCATTTAAGATTTGCCCGTATTTTCTGTTTGCGTCCTAAGGTGATGTAGTCAACCATCCAGATTTAAAATATACGAACTCCTAAAGCGTGCCCACCCTTCCGCAGTTCAACGGAGCTTCAGCCTGGAGGAGTACGGCCTCTCGCAGCCCACCCTGGAGCAGGTGGGTCGGTCTCCGTGATTTTATTTATTTACTTATTAATTTTTAAGCGTTTAGTTTTATTTTGGGGAGCGTGCACGCAGGGGAGGGGCAGAAAGAGAGGGTCAGAGGATCCGAGGCGAGCTCTGCACTGACTGTCTGAGAGCAGCGAGCCCAACACGAGGCTCAAACTCATGAACCTCGAGATCATGACCTGAGCCCAAGTTGAACGCTCAACTGACTGAGCCACCCACGTGCCCCAGGATCTGTGGTTTTATATCAGCCGTGAATATAAAAGTACCATCTGTGCATAGACACTGCACTCAGTCCAGAGCTACTGAAGGCCGTGTGGCCTCCTTCTATCTATTCGTTTCCAGAAGAGGTTTTCTTGGACCTCTCCAAAGAACAGGAACTGGATGATTTTGAGGAGGAACTTCAGCCCTCCGCCAAGTGCAAGCTTCTGCTGGAACAGCCCGAAAGCCTCAAATACCCTCTGTTTCTAAAAAAGAATTATGCTGTTTTAACTTACTGAAAATGTTTTAGAGTGATAAAGCTGCAATATTATAATTATAATGTTATAAGTTCTCCGAGAAGCACAGCATAGTTCTTCCTGTAGTGGAGAGGCCGAGCAAGGGCTGGGCAATGGCAGTGACCATGTGAACAGAGGCACATGGCTGAGCCCGCCCCAGGGTCACAGCCTCTGTGTTGTGTCTCTGCACATCATATTTTTCCTTTTTTTTTTTAACTCAACATTATCTGTGAAATCGGCATGGCAATGGGTCACTTTTATTTGTTGTCGTGTGGTATTCCACTGTATAAATACACCATAATTTATGTACCCATTCAGGCTATTATGAATAAACCTGCTGTGAACATCCTTTTATAGGTCTTTCAATGGACGTTAGCACTCATTTCTGTGTATCTATGCCTACGCTCCCAAGTGCTGGTCTTAGAGTAGACACTTACCTACCCGTAGCAGATACTATCAAACAGTTATGAAAAGTGGTCGTACAAATTTACAGTCATATCAATAGTATGTGAGAATTCTGAGCCGCCCACATTGTTCTCGGTTTAATAACAGGCATTCTGGTGTGTGTACATGATTTTAATTTACGTTTCCAGACGACTAATGACGTTAAACATCTTTTCATACGTATTGGCCATTTGGAAGTTCTTTTGCTTGAATACCTATTGAGATCTTTTACCCATTAAAAAAATCAAATTGTATGCGTTTCGTTTATTGACTTGTGGTATTTCACATATATTATTAATATGAGTCCTTTGCTGAATAGATGGATAGATCTACAGTGGAAGTACACAATGGGTGTGTTCTCTTATTTTGTTATTTTTAGTTTCTCACTCTTCCTTTTCACAAATGGAATTTCATTCGTGGATAGTCCTGCTTTATTTTTTTTAATGTTTTATT
Organism: Herpailurus yagouaroundi; assembly: GCF_014898765.1. NCBI lineage: Eukaryota > Metazoa > Chordata > Mammalia > Carnivora > Felidae > Herpailurus > Herpailurus yagouaroundi. The sequence goes on along the minus strand of NW_024412437.1, from coordinate 5,058,644 downwards.
TTTGAGAGACAGCGCAAGAAGGGGAGGGGCGGGGGGGGGGGGAGACAGAGGATCCGAAGTGGGCTCTGTGCTGACAGCAGTAAGCCCAACGCGGGGCTCGACTCACAAACTGTGAGATCATGACCTGAGCCAGAGTCGGACGCTCAACTGACTGGGCCACCCAGGCACCCCTAGATGGTCCTGCTTGAAAAATACTTTGTTTTTCCCAAGGTTATGAAAATATTCCTCTGAATAAGTTTTAACTTTTCCTTTCTAAAAATTATGACTTCTAAGTCATTTTTCTCCATTTGTGAACTGCTAAGACAACAATGCTGAATACCTATATTGATTGTGGACATCCTTCTTTTTCCCACTCACAGAGGTAAAGCATTCTCTATTTCACCATGAAGAGCGATATTAGCTGTGTGGTTTTTTTTTTAATCCTTCATCGTATTGAAAGATTCCCTTCTTTTCTTAATCCGCAGATAGTTTTTATTATGAATGCGTAGGTAACGTTACGAAATGATTTTTTTCTTCTAGTGAAATAATCATTCATCATTAGTGGTTATGATGATTAATTAAATGGTTGGATTTTGGAATGCTAGCCAGCCTTGCCTTCTCGGACCAGTTCATGGCCAATTAAGCCATGGTTACCTGGATTTGATTTGGTAACATTTGGTTAGGACTTTGCATCCATGCTTATGAGGCATGTTGCTCTATCATTTTCATTTCTTGACATGCCCTTGTCCAACTTTGGTATGCAAATAGTGCTGGCCTCCTAAAACACGTCGGAAACTTGGGTGGATCACACCAGGTCAGATGTCGGAAGGGACGCTCAGACTCCTCACATAAGCTTTTAAAGGTAAAGGATATGCTAGATCAGAGAAAAGCATAGGCAAGCATTGGGCTCTGGAAATAGTGCCCTAGGCTTCTTTCTCAATCACATGGAATATGCTTCTTTGCCTGAAGATCCACCAAGATGTGTGCAAGAAATGTGACATCAGGGAAGTCTGGGAAAAAGTTTCCAGCAAGATCGTTTATACCTCACTGCTCATGACGCCAAGCTATCTTCAGGAGTTGGGCCAAGAGACCCTGGCCCTCCCATCAGTCCGGATCATAATTCTCTCCTTTGTCTCCCACCATATCAGGTGACTCTAGCTTTGCAGGAACTGTAGATTCCTCCTTTGAGTGCTCATCAAATATTTAAAAAGTCCCTGATAGCAGCATAAAGAGGAACCTTCACCGGTTCAGTTGCAGCTCTACAGGTTGGTGGAACATCTGGATCATCTACTCTCTTTAGTTTTCCGCTAAAATGTTAGCAATTACTCTATTCATTTCTTCCACTTTCAAGTCATTTTTAATTAAGCTTCTACACGGTCGACGGCCTCAGAGGGAGTCTTCCACTTCCTATGTATGACTGGCGTTGTACAATTCTTTTTTCGTTATGCGTTATACAACCCCACATTTACCCTGGCTAATAAGCTGGGGATGGGGAGTCTGTCCCTTTATACAAATCTCTGCAAAAGCTGCTGCAACCTGAGGGTCTGATTGAGACCCTAACCTTCCCTTCCACTTGGGTGTATCTTTGACATTCATGTGTAAAATCCAAGGGGTCCAAGGAGTTCCTTGGGGCCCCTGGGTGGCTCAGTTGGTTAAGCATCTGACTCTTGGTTTCAGCTCAGGTCATGATCTCACACTTCGGGGGACTGAGCTCTGCATCGGGCTCTGTGCTGATGGCACAGAGCCTGCTTGGGATTCTGTCTCCCTCCCTCTGTCTCTGCCTCTTCAGTGTTCATGCTCTCTTTCTCTAAATAAATAAATGTAAATAAATAAACAAATAAATAAAAAGAGGGAGTTCCTTAAGATCATTCACAAAACATCCTAACTCTTTGACCACATCTCCCCATGTTTGGGTAGTCTTGATTGTCCTCCAACCGCCTGCTACCTATATAATCTTTTTGGTGATCATTGATGGGACAGGGACCCAAGCCATCAAAACAGATTTCCCCCAAACTCCTTACGATGTTATGTCCCTTTCTTACAGACTGAATCGCCAGCCGTAACTCAGCAATTCTGGTGGCCCACACTATTTCTTAGTTACTTTCATTTTTGGTGAATGAACCCAAAGCAGCCAGGGTACCATTTTCTTGGCTGACCTCAGCCAGAATTTCTTTTGTAATGTACTTGTAATTCATAGAGATATACCAACACCAAAACCCCAGATAAACTTTTCCTTTTGTCCATGGCTACGGTGCTTTAGCGACAATCCCCAGGGATGGTTACAAAACCCAGCTGGCAATGGTAGTTCCTCAACAGGTCTTTCTTCTGCAAACTTTTGTATTTGTCTCTCTCCCAAACAGAGCCACGGCCATTATTAAAACCGTGGAGCCAGAGAGACTTTAAAAAATCTTCTACGACAGTGCTAATTCCATAAATTGTATGGAGGCAGATAATTGAAAGGACTCACAAGACCCTTTGGGGTGTGTATTTCTGTAAGGTACAGCAGGAGAAAATAAAGGAGGGGCAGGGAAAGTATCGGGGGCCTAAGAAAATTCCAGAAGTAGATCCCCATCGTACTTTTTCAATCACACAGGTAACTGTTTGTATTTGAATTATCAGCCACCAAGATAACGTGCAAGGAATACTCGTTCCAGGAAAGCCCAGGTAAAAGTATATAGCCGCATGTGTACCCCCCCGCTGGTGATTTATCCAAACCAGGCTGTGTAACTGGTTAAATTAGAGGTAAACTATCAACCCAGCATCGCTATACAATGAAAACAAGGTGGCCCCAGGTACTGGCAAGGGCGTTTCACACTTTAAGCGGCACATTGTAAATTACTAGCTGGCCCTTCTAGTGTTCTCTTGGCCAAGTGTCAGTAGTTAACTTCTTAGAAAAATTTTCCATCGAGACCTGGATGTGTCTCTCTTCTCCTCCAGGGAAAGGTTTGTGGGGATACATTCAACTCCTTACATTGTGAAAGAACGATTCAATTTTGAAAATATCTTCTTGCGTTACTTTGGGTAAGTGTGCGTGTGTGTGTTTTTTAAAGGATTTCTCATTTAATCCAAATTTTCAAATTTATTAAGGCATGGTAGTTTATAACACCCCTGTTCCTTTTTTTCTTTTTAATGGAGTTTGTTTATTTGTTTTGAGAGAGAGACAGATAGTGCAAATGGGTAGGGGCAGAGAGAGGGAGAGAGAGAATCTCGAGCTGACTGGACACTGTCAGTACAGAGCCCCATTCGGGGCTCGAACTCACGAACCGTGAGTCATGACCTGAGCCAAAATCGAGAGTCAGATGCTTAACCAACTGAGCCATTGGGCGCCCCCTTGTTCTTTTCTATATTAGCAGGATTGATAAAGAAACTTTCGTTTTCATTCCTGATAAGTAATTTGTCTCTTATTTTCTTAGTCGACCTAGTAGATTATAAAATTTTATTATTATTTTTCAAGAATCAAATGCTGACTTTGTCGGTCTTTCTCTTTGGGGCAACTAAACTTCTCTGTCGGGTTAAACTTACTGTTGTATTTCTGGCTTCTTAAGACTGAAGCTTCAATCACTGATTTTCAAACTTTTTCTTTTCTAATATATCCAGTTAGAGCTACAAATTGCCCCCTAATCATTACTTAGGATATAGTCACAAGTGGATACAGTCACAAGTCTGATATGTTGTATTTTCATTATCATTAAGAAATAACGTTGGGGCACCTGGGTGGCTCAGTCAGTTAAACATTCAACTTCAGCTCAGGTCATGATCTCACGGTTTGTGGGTTTGAGCCCTGCATCAGGCTCTTTGCTGAGAGTTCAGAGCCTGGAGCCTGCCTCAGATTCTGTGTCTCCCTCTCTCTCTCTGCCCCTCCCCCACTTGTGCTCTGTCTCTGTCTCTCAAAAATAAATAAACATTAAAAAATTTTTTAAAGAAATAATGTTTTCTAATTTTTCATTTTGATATCTTTTTTAGTAACACTTTGATTTTTTTTGGTACCATTTCTTATTTAGAATTGCATTACATTTGTGCAAACACATACATGTACATATACACATGTGCCCGCATTACTATTATATTTTAGAAAATATTTCATTTTAATCTATATTTTCTTTTAGGCCCCCCCCCAAATAATTAAGTTAGTTAGTGGTTCACATCTTTAAAAAAAATGTTTTAATGTTTTTATTTTTGAGAGAGAGACAGAGCGCGAGTGGGGCAGGGGCAGAGAGAGAGGGAGACACAGAATCTGAGTCAGGCTCCAGGCTCTGAGCTGTCAGCCCAGAGCCCCAAGCAGGGGTAGAACCCATGAACCGGGAGATCATGACCTGAGCGGAAGTCAGACACTCAACCAACTGAGCCACCCAGGAGCCCCAACATATTTTTAAATATTTATTTATTTAAAAGTTTCAGTTAATTAGTGAGATCTGTCTTCCTGTTGTGCACTTATTAATTTTTACTTTTGTTTTTTTGGCTCTTTGATTTGGCTTTCTTTTTCGTTTGTTTTGTTGTTATTTTTTCTGACTTTCTGTGCTGGACATTAAATTTGTATTTTTTTTTTTTTTTTTTTCAGATAGGAATATTTGTTGGAGGGGGCTATCAGGAAGACCCCGGGGTTGGCCGCAGCAGTCAGAGGCTGCTCGCCCCTCCCCTGTCCCTGGAACGTAGCCCCCATCCACCACGCCCACCACGGGAGCCATTTTGAAGGTCACAACCTTGAGAGAGCAACGTGCTGCTGAGACCATTTGGAGGGTTTACGTGATCGAACCCCGTTAAGGACTCTGGGTAAACATTTAAGATTCTGGCCTGGGTGCAGACATCTACTCGTCTGGAGGTGTGGGACACAAGCCTTATAAGTAAGTCCCTTTGCTTCTTAAACCTAATATATGCCACCGATTCTGATACATAGTGTTTTGTTATCATTTCATTTTATAAAATGTTTAACTTCGGGGCGCCTGGGTGGCGCAGTCGGTTAAGCGTCCGACTTCAGCCAGGTCAGGATCTCGCGGTCCGGGAGTTCGAGCCCCGCGTCGGGCTCTGGGCTGATGGCTCGGAGCCTGGAGCCTGTTTCCGATTCTGTGTCTCCCTCTCTCTCTGCCCCTCCCCCGTTCATGCTCTGTCTCTCTCTGTCCCAAAAATAAATTTAAAAAAACGTTGAAAAATGTTTACCTTCAATTTTTATTTCCCTTTCCACTCAAGAGATGTTTAATAGAAGGTCGGGCAGTTTCCATGTGGAATGCTTTTTAAATTCTGCTGCTACTTCTTAGTTTTATCACATCGCTTTCTGAGAACGTTGTTTATATAATATTTCTCTTTGATAGAGAACTCGGTGACTGATTTTTGTGACCCAGTAGAGGATCACTGTACGTGACTGGTTCCTGTGCATGAAGCTGTATTCTCTGTAATCAGGGTGTAAAGTTACTTATATTGACGTAGGATACATTTTGACATTAATTCAGATTTACGGAAAGGTTGCAGGAATATTTTCACACATGCAAAATACACAAACACAGGCCCAGCCATACATACGTACGTAGGTACATAGTACATGCAGTAACTTGTTCATTGTGATTTTTAAAACAGATAGAACTTTGTATAGGAATGACTATAGTTTTATGCATTGATATCTATATATCAATATAGAATGTGTATTTCTTTTTGAGAGAGAGAGAGTGGGGGAGGGGCTGAGAGAGAGGGTCAGAGGAGCAAAGCGGGCTCTGTACTGGCAACAGTAAGCCCGATGCGGGGCTCCAATTCACGAACCAGGAGATCATGACCTGAGCCAAAGTCCAGTCTCAAGCGACTCAGCCACCCAGGCGCCCCTATATATAGTACCTTTTTAATTATGGTGTTCCCATCATCTGGATCCTTCCTATGTTTTGTCCATTTCCTCTGTCTTGTGCTCAAGGTGGTGTGTTAAAGTATTCTACTATTGTGATGCCCTGTTTCTGTCTCCTTGCATCTCTGTAATTTTTATTTTATAAAATTGGTTGCTGGGTTTTTGGTGAATAAATATCATAATTATTATACGGGGCATCCAAGTGGCTCAGTCAGTTAAGCGTCCGACTTAAACTCAGGTCATGATCCCACTGTTCCGTGAGTTCGAGCCCCACATCGGGCTCACTGCTGTCAGCCTGTCAGCCCATTGCCCACTTCCGATCCTATGTCCCTCTCTCTCTCTGCCCCTCACCTTCTGGCGCTCTCCCAAAAATAAATATTTTTTAAAAATCATAATTATTACAAATTAATTGTCATGTTCAGTTTTTTTCCTTGAGTTGTATTTTGCTTGATATCAGTATTCCTACATAGGATTTCTTAATAACTTTTTTAATGTTTATTTGGGGGAGATAGAGTGGGGGAGTGGTAGAGAGAGAGGGAGACATAGAACCTGAAGCAGGCTCCATCCAGGCTCTGAGCTGTCAGCACAGAGCCCTATGCTGGACTGGAGCCCACAAAGCACAGGATCACGACCTGGGTCAAAGTCAGACACTCAACCGACTGAGCCACCCAGGTGCCCACCTACATAGGATTTCTTATTACTAATCACCTGGTGTATTTTTGCCAATCTTTCATTCCTGCTAGTGACAATTTGCGTGTTTGTGTGTTTATTAATGGTTAGGTTAGCTAGAGCTCAGCGATGTTACCAGTCTTCGCAAAGACTACAAATTCTAGTTTCATTGAATTTCTTTATTATTTTCCTATTTTATTCTAGTCACAAAAACTATAAATTGTCCTCTAAGTACTGTTTTAGCTGCTTCTCACAAATTTTGATACATTGCGTTTCATTTTTATCTCTTCAAAATATTTTTCTTTTTAATATATTCTTTGAAAAATGCATTATTATAAGTATGTTGTTTAATTTCCAATTATTTGGGGATTTTCCAGGTATATTGTTATTATTATTTTCAATTTAATTCCCTTTTGGTCAAAGTGCACTTGTAAGATATTTTTAATTTATTAAGCTTATTGAGATTTGTTTTGTGTTTAATATGTATCTACTATGATGAATAGTCGATGTGCATTTATTTTTTTTTTTAAGTGTTCTGGGGGCACCTGGGTGGCTCAGTCAGTTAAGCATCCGACTTCAGCTTAGGTCATGATCTCATAGTTCGTGGGTTTGAACCCCACATCAGGCTCTGTGCTGATAGCTCAGAGCCTGGAACCTGCTTTGGATTCTGTGTCTCCCTCTTTCTCTGCCCCACCTCTGCTCGCTCTCAGTCTCTCTCTCTTAAAAATGAATAAAACGATAAAAAAAAAAATCTTTTTTTTAAATCTGTTCTTTTTTTTTTTTTTTTTGCCTGGAGTGCTCAATAAGAGTCAGTTTAAGAAGCTTGGTTGTATTCAAATTTCCTATATAGTTACTTTTTATCTAATGATTTTATCAGCTACTGAGCTACAGCTGTTGAAATCTGTGGGCTTGTTTGTTGGCCTTTTCTGTTCTGTTTTTTTTCTTTTCTTCTTTTTTTCTCTTTCCACTCATTTTTTAATTAAATAAATATGGCTGCTAGTAGTCCTGTTTTTTTTTTTTTTTTTTCATTCATGAGTTTTCAAGCTCTGCTCTTAGGTCTGTATACACTTAGTTTTTCATGTCTTTTAATGAATTGACCTCTGCATGATTAGGAAAGACCCCTCCCTCACCAGCAATAATTCTTGTCTTGAAGTTAGTAGAGCCACACCAGTTTTCCGTGATGAGTCTTCCCAAGGTGTTTCTTTCCCAATGTTTGAGTTTTCATCTTTGGGTCTTTAAAGTGTGCGGATCGCATGTATTTATGGCAGACTTTTCAAATTAAGTCCGGAAAACTCTCTTACAATTGGAATGTTTTCATAATTTGTATTTGGTGTCATTATTGACATTGGTTGAATTCAAGCTACCATGATTTTGTATTTCCTATCTACTCACTGATGTGGTTTTGGGGTGATGATGGGAATCTGGAGCCGAAGGCCAAGAAAGAATTCTTGAGACGTCTTGGGTGCAAAAAGATGGCTTTAGTAAAGCATGGGGACAGGACCCGTGGCCCGAAAGAGCTGCCTGGGGAATTGTGAGAAGTTACTGATTATATACTTGGGAGTTGGGGTCGATAAAGGTAAGGGGAAGTTTCCAAAAAGAGTTTCACGTGCTAAAGAAGACTCCCAGGATCCTGGAGGCCCAGCTGTTGTCAAGCCAAGGTTGTTTTTCCCTCCAGCAAAGCATTAATATTAAGACAGTAGGGAGTTCCTAGAGAAAAGTTATACTCGGCCTGCCCCAAGTATTTGTCAATGGGCTGCAGGTTATAAGGAAATTTAATTTTCTTTTGTTTTTATTTTTGAAGGTTTTAATGTTTATTTATTTTTGAGAGAGAATGAGAGAGACGGAGCATGAGCAGGGGAGGGGCAAAGAGAGGGGGACACACAGAATCCGAAGAAGGCCCCGGGCCCTGACCTGTCAGTCAGCACAGAGCCCACAACACAGTGCTCGAACCCCTGAGCCACAAGATCGTGACCTGAGCCAAAGTCAGATGCTTAACTGACTGAGCCACCCAGGCGCCCCAGGAAATTTGATTTTCTGCCATTTCCTTCTGTCTTTGTTTTCCACATCAGTCACTATGTCCATTTGTTACTACTCCTACTTTTTTTTTTTTTTTTACTGATTTTATACCTTTAGTATTCCACTTTCTCTGCACACTTGTTGTATTAGTTATATTTATCTGTTTATTTTTAGTGGCTATTCTAGGGCTGACATTATGTACTTTTCATTTTTGTTTTGCAATGGTTGCATGGTTTCGGATAAGAAATTAACCTGCCTTTTTTGCAGAGTTGTAGTAGAAACAGTTCTCCGACACAGTCTCCTGCTTCCTGTCTAAAATCGGATGGGTCCAGCAAACTTCTGCTTGAAGTTCGTGAGCCCATGAGTATTTGCAAAAGGGCACAGGACTCAGAACTGAGTGGCTCGATCACCTGTAAATCATTCACGCATGAGAAAGGAAGGAATCAAAACAAACGAATAGTGGCATATGCTATTTGTGTGATCTCTGAAAATTTAATTGTAGTAAAGAATGGAAAACGTGGAGGAGTCATGTGGTCAGCTGGAAATACTCCATGAACAGCTGCAGAAGGCTCTCCTTTCAATAGTTTAGCCAGAAAAAGAATTATTGAAAAGTTATCAGGTGTTTACTGTGAGATAATGCACCTGAGTTTAGTAGCCTGATTTTTTTTTTTAACTTTTTAAAAATGTTTTATTTATTCTTGAGAGAGAGAGAGAGAGAGAGCCCGAGCAGGGGAGGGGCAGAGCGAGAGAGGGACCCAGAATCAGAAGCAGGCTCCAGGCTCCAAGCTGTCAACACAGAGCCCGCCACGGGGTCGTGACCTGAGCCGAAGTTGGACACTTTACCGACGGAGCCACCCAGGCGCCCCCTTTGGTAGCCCGATTAAATACAAACTCCTCACCTAATGGTTAAGAGTGCATTTTAGCCAGTACTAGATTATAGTCATTGTATACAGACCTGAAATTGTCCGTAGACGTCATACCATCATTGGCTAACTTTACACGTGAAGAAACTTATCTGCATGTGTGAGAACAGGGAGACCTTTATTACAGGCGTGGGCTCTTGTGTGTAATTGAAGTGTCCTTGGGGCTTCCAGGCCTGGTTTCCAGTTGTGTATTGCTGGGCCCCAGCTCTGGTGGGTTAACGGTGTTGAGCGATAGCCATCCGATATCGTCATTCTTGTATTTACTTGCTGAGACACCATAGTCTCAAATGCCTCATAGATATGTCCTTGCTAGTGCCTTCGTTTCGACCGGTGCATTTCTTTTCTGGGACCGTTTCTGCTCTTAAATGTTAGACTCTCTGGTGCACGACATTGGAATTTTGAGGGCAAGATAATAAGAGACGAATATCTCTTAGAAGAAAGAGGGTGGGAGTGGTGATGTAAGAGCGAGAAAGCCTCAGGTAACCTGGTGGAGAGCTCTAGACGAGTTCTGCCATCCAGGGTTGTCCATATCAGGTTGGGACAGTTGGGCTTTGTATCCTAGCCTCACTCAGTCGCCACTGGATGCAAGTGGCCCCAAGGTAGAAGGTGACCTTGTGCAGCGAAAGCAGATCCAGAAGGAACTGACAGCCGAAGGAGCTCAGAGCCTGCTTTAGATTATCTGTCTCCTTCTCTCTCTGCCCCTCCCCCACCCATCCTCTCTCTCTTTCTCTCCCTCTCTCTCAAACATAAATAAACATTAAAAAAAAAAATAAGTAATGGAATGTTGAAATTAGACTTTGGGAAGCAGAGAATTTCAAGCATTAAAATAATCCATGTATATGATCTATTGGATTTGGCCATCATATGGCAAATGTTAAAACCTCAAATTGAGGGGTGCCTGGGTGGCTCAGTTGGTTGGGTGTCCGACTTCGGCTCAGGTCATGGTCTCGGGGTTCGTGAGTTCGAGCCCTGCGTCAGGGCTGTGTTGACAGCTCAGAGCCTGGAGCCTGCTTCAGATTCTGTGTCTCCCTCTGTCCCTGCCCCTCCCCCTCTCACACCCTGTCTCTCTGTCTCCGTCTCTCTCCCTCTCTCAAAAACAGATAAACATTTAAAAAAAAAAAAAACACAACTTAAATTGAAATTCAAGAGCGTGAATCAAGGAGGTGAGGTATTCTGTTCATCCGTGTGTACGTTGTTGTTGGGATGGCTTTGTCTCTTGCTTTGTGCTTTTTGTTTTTGAATTTGATTTTTCATTGTTTTGCGTATTTTTTTTGGTCCAAGATAAGACAAAACCCAATTACATACCTGTATGTATTTTTGTCGGAGGAGATTATCTTTTTTAGAGCATAGACACACACACATTAAGGACAAAATATAAGATACATCCCTTTGTTCCCAATATTATTTTATTGGTTTACACTATGGATTAAGAAACAGGCCATTCATCTAAGCGTGAATAACACATTCTCCTTTGGTTGGTCGCACTTTACATCTGGACATCCTGCATCAATCCCTCCAGCTCAGTCTTCTGCTTTTTTGTTTTTCTTGCTCCTCGAGCTCACGAGCTTTGCTGTTCACAACTTCCTCTTTGTGCTGTTTTCCTTCTCGTTGTTCAGTGGAATCCTTGCTTGTCACCTATTCCAAGGAAAATGTTCAGGTTTCCTGGTCCTGGGAGACTCTGATGACTCCTGTTGACAGCAGCTGGGGTCACAGTGACACATCTTGTCTTCATTCTTTAATTAAGCTGAGCACCTCGACTTTCTCAGTGACGTGGTCATTGGTCACTCTCCGACTGGCACTGTGGCTAGGACTGGCCCACCACTGTTGGTGGTGTATTTGGGGTCTGTTGGGCTCCACTTTGGGTTCTCACTGCCCTACCGAGCCAATATTTTGGTCAACAACAAGGGTGTTTAACCCAACTTAAGGCAGTGGTTTCTCGAAAGAGAAGGGTATCTGTTCCCTAGAAAACCACAGATATCCAGCTGTATGATCTTCTGATGTAAACTTTTCCAAATGTCCCTTCCTCCTGCTTCCTACTGTTTCCTGCTGCTGTGCTGAATGTGTTAAAAACACTGGGTCATGTACAGGGAAGGAGCTCCCTAAGCAGTATTTCCTTCCCTTGATGTGCAGTGGGTAAGCACTTATTGTTTTCTCAAACGTAAGCAAACGCATTCTACATTTCAACCCTGGGACAAACTCAGTCCGTGAATGTTTATTACTTTATCTTGTACCTTGACTTTGTTACTTGTACTTGGTCGATTTTTCAGACCTTCTGGATATCAGAATGTACCAAGACGTACAATAATTCTACCCTTTTGGAGTTAGAAATTCAACCTGGACGAGGACAGCAGGGACAGAGCTCTCCACATAGCAGGACTTGGCTAATTTTGATGAGGAAGTTGATTGCTCGGTGAAGGGGAAGCTCCCGTAGGAAAACCCGTAAAGCCCATGTACCCTATGGTTTTGTTTAAGTCTCTGCCATTTTCTAGGAGAGTTGTTTTCGTAGCTTTAAGATTATGCCTTAATGTTTAACAGTCATACCAATTACTTGGTATAAACTATCGTGGAACTCATGTTCGAATTTTACATGGAAATGCTGGAATGAGTCTTCTTGGCAGAAGAAGGGCAAGTCCAGAAGTAAAGTCAGTGATGACATTGAGAAGATTTCCGGGGCATAGCCAAGATGGATAGACATGGATGGGTGGGGAGAGAGAGAAAGAGAGCTAACAGACAGATAACAGATAGTTATCTTTCATAACATGTTAAACTGGGAAATGCGCAGGGACTGGACTGTAAAAGCATCGCAGCTCTCATTTAGGCCAATGTTGGATCTTGGCCTGATTGTTATACTCTGTGCCAAATATAAAAACTAAACACCAATTCTGGTTATTTCCTGGACGCCCTTTTGGTTTACGATAAAAGCAAAAATAAAATAAAATGAACGGTGATCAGTTTTGAGTACAACCCTCAGTGATCTATTTGCTAATGCAGAAGATTAAGCATCTAATATGCCTTTGTGTCATTTGGGAAAGAGGTTGGAATTTGGAATCCCAGGTCATCTGAGACTGCATTGGCTTCTCCGGAGATGCGTGGTTGAGAGTAAATCCCGTAACCTTACTGAGCCTAGGGGCCTCTTAGTCCTGTTTACACGCTAGGTTGTATGGAAGTCAAATGGGAAGCTGCAGGTGGGAGCTTTTATAAACCCATAAAGCTCTTTATGCAAATTATCTACAGAAGCAGAATGCACGTTCATACAATGTGTGAAGTTGACTGAGCAAAATGATTTCCATTGACTCCTAAAATCTTCATTGGTAAAGAGGTCACAGACTGGTAAGTCTCTGATGTATTCCCCAAGGACCGGAAGCCCACACAATGGAACTTTCTCATTTTAACAGAACTTTCCCGCCCTTGACCCCTCTCCTACCATAGGGCCTGTAGATCACGTGACAGAATGGCAACGATTTGCAGGACACTACGTGCCTGCTGGAAAGTCCATTCCTACTCCAGGCCTCACTCAAAGATGGCATCCTTCCCTGTCAGGCAGTGTATGGACCAGAGAAGTATTACTAGGTGTTGAATGTGTTGCCTCCAGAATCCAAAGAGACATACTAGGTGCTGGTCTTCTATCGGTAGGGGATATAAGATATGTCAAATTGTCTTTTACTTTGGAGGAGATATGTAGAGCGCCCCTGATCACTGGAGCCATCAAGCCTTCAAGTGATGGGTCATGGGTGATGGGTTCCTTATCCTCCACGGGATTTGTCCCCTACTCTCTGGAGCATGTGTGTCTTACCCATGTCATCTCTCGTCCTGATAGGTCAGTTATCAATGTATCAATATGATGTTCCATGAGACACTCTAGGTCTCTTACGACTATAACAGACGTGAGAGAGTTAACATAGCCCTGAGGCAAAACTATAAAGGAATATTATTGTGTAATTCACCTGAGTGTGAACTCTTTTCTAATCAGAATAGAAAACAAGGCATCTGGTTAGTCACCAGCTGAATGTCATGGACCTGTCCTAGAAACAGATACCATGTCTGACAGAGCAGCTGTCACTACCTGTTTGAGTTTACAACAATCTGGTTGTTGTTCAGGACCCATCTGGTTTCTGGAGGGATGAGACTGGCAAATTAAATGAAGATAGATACACTCTCTTTGTATTCTTTTTTTTTGGGGGGGGGGACAAGTGAGACAAAGTCAGAGAAAGAGAGAGAGGAAGAGAGAGAGGGACAGAGAGAGAGAGAGAAGCGGGACGCACTGGAAGCAAGTCTCGTGGAACTTGAACTCACAAACCGTGAGATCATGACCTGAGCAGATGCTTAACGACTGAGCCACCCAGAAGCCCTCTTTGTATCCTTTATGTCATTAATGGTCTCTACTTTCCCCCTCCTCAAGATACAGTATTGTTCTTGATTCAGCGTCTTGGCTGGGAGTGGGGTTGAAGGAATTGTCAGAAGTATCCACTTTCTCTACCCCATTATGAGACTTCTTACCCATAGGCCAAGGACCCAACATGGGGATTATTCCAAATACCAAGTATATTAGTTCTGATGCTATACCTGGTGTTAGAGAACTGGCCACTGGGTGTGTTTGTGTTCATAGACTCAGTGGGACCCCATAAAGCTGGGTTTTAACCACAACTCCATGGATTACCTTACTTTCATGCACCCATTCTAACAATGGGGCCATAGTGACATTTTGGTTTTCTAGGTATCAATATCCATTTAGGTCTTATGCCCAATAGCTCTTGAAATGTCTGAGGATTTTTCTTTCTCCAGTGCACAGTCATCCAAGTAAATGGCTGTAGGTCCCTTTGAGTAAGGCCCAGGGGAAATCATCAGTGTATATACTTGTCAAGATGTTTGGGGATTCTTCTGACTGCTTCTTCAGACAATAGATTCTGGACCTTAAGATTAGCTCAGAGCCGGGAACTACACAAGTGATAAGAACTTTTTACTGGGGTGATAGTGACTGCCCTTAGCCTCTTACTCTCCATTCTTGACTCCCGGTTTTAGCTATTAAGCAACACCCTGTTGGCTGCCTACCTGTTTTGCCCCTATGTGATGGTAAGACTTCTATATTCTACTTAAAGTGGTAAAATATTGCTTCTTCTAAGTAGACTGTGTAAAGTTAAATGTGTCTTTTTTTTTTAAATTTTTTTTTAACATTTATTTATTTTTGAGACAGAGAGAGACAGAGAATGAACAGGGGAGGGGCAGAGAGAGAGGGAGACACAGAATCTGAAACAGGCTCCAGGCTCTGAGCCGTCAGCACAGAGCCCGACGCGGGGCTCGAACTCACGGACCGTGAGATCATGACCTGAGCCGAAGTCGGATGCTTAACCAACCAAGCCACCCAGGCGCCCCTAAATGTGTCTTTTATAATCCCTAGGGCAATCACTGAAATAAGTATACAAATATATGTAGTTTGCCATCGCAGTGGGTAAATTGGAAAACTAAAAATGTTCAGAGAAGACAAAAGAAGGCAGGAAATGGGAAACAGAAGGAGGAAAGTCAGAGAAAACAAATAACAAAACGGGAGACCTGAATCCTAAAATAGTAGTAGTCAGATGAAATGTAACTGCTCTAAAGACACCCATTAAAAGACATATATTATCAGGTTGGAATTAAACAAACAAATGAACAAAAAGGACCTCACTTGAGCTGTCTAAAAGAAGGTCACTTCAAATATAATGATATAGATAATTGAAAATTAAAAAATGAGAAAAATATACCATGGAAACACTAATCAAAAGGAAGTGGGAATGGTCCTATTAAAAGCAGGCAAGGTAGACTTGAGAACACGGAAAGTCACCAGGAATGAAGATGGGCGTTATTACATAATGATAAAAAGCCAATTTGCAAGGAAGACATACCAGTCCTAACTACGTAGGCACCAAACGACAGCTTCAAAGTGCATGACACAAGACTAGTTAGACCCGAAAGGAAAAACAGAAGAGTCCATGATTGTTGTTAAAATCTTCAATACTCCTCTCTCAGTAATCAACAGACCTAGTAAACAGAAAACCAACAAAAATATAGAAAAACCGAAAAACACCATCGACCTACTAGATCTCATAGATATTTATGCAATACCCCACTCAACAGTAGAACGCACCTCTCTTCAAGTGCATAAGGAATATGCACCAAGATAAATCATATCCTGGGTCATAAAACAAGTCCTAACAAATTTGACATACACAGTAAATTTTCTGACTGCTGTAGAATTAAACTGGAAATCAGGGTGCCTGCGTGGCTCAGTCGGTTATGCGTCTTGACTTCAGTTCAAGTCATGACCTCACAGGTTGTCAGTTCGAGCCCCGCGTCGGGCTCTGTGCTGACAGCTCAGAGCCTGGAGCCTGCTTCGGATTCTATGTCTCCCTCTCTCTCTCTGCCCCTCCCCACTCCTGCTCTCTCTCTCTATCTCTCTCTCTCTCAAAAATAAACATTTAAAAAAAATTTAGAAACAAAAAAAGAATGAAACCAGAAATCAGTAACCAAAAGATAATAGGAACATCTCCAGGCATTTGGAAATTAAACAACACACTTTGAGATGATTCACAGGTCAAAGAGTAAGTCGTCAGGGAGACTAGAAATATTCTGAACCGAATAAAAATGAGGCACAGAGAAATGAAAACCCTGATTATCCAAGTGATGATGTCAATCAGGCAGCATAGAGCCGTGTAGAGAGGAGCTTTTCTCTGATTAAACGGTTGACTTTCCCTTCAAAGGCACTGCTTTAGATTTTGATATTAGCCCACAGTTATCTTGGCCATACCAGACGAAAGCTTAGAAATATCGGACCTCCTTGATTAGATTGCTCTTCATAATACGATACGTCCAGGAAACAGAGTGTAAATGTTACTCCCTGCTCTGCAGGAACTGGCTGAAAAGAAGTGAAAACACCCCAGCAGTCCAAGAGAGATCATGTGAATGTGAGGTTTGGCAGGACCTGCGGGACTGAGGTCAGAACTTCTGAAGGCTGTCTTCGCAGGAACTTTTCACAGAAGTCAAACAGTTAAAGCAAATTGCAGAGAGGTGGTAGAGACCGGGGTGGGGGGAACATGTGAACTGTTTTCTTCTAAACAAGGACGTCAGTGGATAAAGTGTGATTCTGGATTCCTTGGTTCAGATTTCTCAAGAGTAAGTTCGTTTTATTTTTTCTGGTCTGTGACTTGTGTTTCGGGCTTTTCTTTCTTTCTTTTTTCTTTTCTCCTTATCACAAATTTATAAATTTGGATGCTACCCCTCTGTGGAGAAATTATTTTGAAAATTAATGGGCTGTTTTGATGTTTTGAGTACTCCATGTTTAACATGATGGAAGCGACGGCATTGAGTTAAAATACAAAGGTGTAAAAATCATACAACTCTTAATATGATTTTTCACCAGAAACTGAGTGTGGAAATAAGCTGAACTTTGCTTAACATGTTGATCAGGAAGAAGTAGGGATCTTGAGAACAGATTTGTAAACCTGAATTGTTTTTGAAGTGATGGTTCTTTGCTTTATTGCATAATAATTTGGGGCTATTGTGGATAAACTGTTTCATGACTTTTAGACTGTTGACCAAAAGCATTTACAGAAATATTTTTCTTGTCTCTGGCTCTCTTACGCTGTGAGAATTTTGGAAGCGGAAGATGCTTTCTGTGCACACGGTGTGTTGAATCAAAATTGACTGCAGCATTTCCTTATCACAGTATTATTTCAAATGTGCGTTACTTCTATAAACAGAGATTTCAAGCTGCTCTGGTATAAGCGTTTTGCCCTGAATTTAACAACCGTATAAAAGGAGGAAAATCGGAGCCCTTACAAAATGAAACTATCTACTGCATGTATAATGAGGAATTCATGTTATTGTTAGTCTTTTGATAAACTACAGAACATATGTGAATCGGGGGGGGGGGGTGCGGAGGGAAGTAGGCAATACTAATTTCCAATGGAAAATCTAAGGGATGGGAGCCACACTGACGTTTCCAGGCTGAATTGGGCTGCAGCTGATTCCACAGCGAGATCACTTTTTGGCCAGCTTACCCTCCTACGCAGCCATGCACAGTCCCCTTAAAAGTGTCCACACTGAATTCTCTGCACTAGGGACAGCCTATGGGATCCTCATTCTTGTTATCACTGGATACCTGACCTAATGCTTCCCCCAGCACCCCCC
>NW_024412437.1:4991980-5031070 GCF_014898765.1 Herpailurus yagouaroundi | reverse complement strand
GAGGGCACCTTTTGGGATGAGCACTGGGTGTTGTATGGAAACCAATTTGGCGATAAATTTCGTATATTAAAAAAAGAAAAAAGAAAAATGAGAGTATTATTACTGTCAGGATCACTTCCCTGAAAACTAATTTTTTTAAATCAGAGGAGAAGCAGCCTGGTGCAGAGGCAAGAGAACTAGTCTTAGAGTCAAAGAACGCTTGACTAAAAGTGTTTCTATGACTGGGTTTGCATTGCGTTTTGCAAGTCATCAACTTCTCTGAGCCACATTATCACCATAGTCAAGATATGATAAACAATGCTATGGTTTTCATGACTATTTCAGTTGAGAATGAGAGAATCCCTATTCAGCTTGTCTCAAAAAAAAAGGGGGTGCTAGACGCTTAAAGGAAGAGAGTATGGATAGAGATGTGTCAACAACAAAGGAAGAAATACGTCTCCAATTCTTAGGTCTGTAGTATTGTGTGCTGGCCTCGTTCTCAGGTTGGCCCCCCCCCCAAACAGAAGCTGACTTAGTCTGTAGAATCTCCAGATTTAAGCCCTACCACAAACAACCCCTGTGAAAAGCGTACAGAACAGTTCAAAATAATTTTAGAGATTAGACCCGTTGGAAAAATGGTCTACTGTGGGTTAATGTTGGTCTCGGTCCACCAAGAACTAATCTCATTGGATAGAAGAATATACTATTGTCATTGCCCGTTGGCTGAGTTCCTACGTCACTTTGCAAACCACATCCAAACCATGTGGTATGTGAGTGGGGGAGTGGCAGTATCCCAGATGAATTTTGGAGTGTTTACTAGAAGGGGGACTGAATGTCAGGCAACTAAAAACAATTCTTTGCAAATATAAATGCATACCTCCAGGGGCGCCTGGGTGGCGCAGTCGGTTAAGCGTCCGACTTCAGCCAGGTCACGATCTCGCGGTCCGTGAGTTCGAGCCCCGCGTCGGGCTCTGGGCTGATGGCTCAGAGCCTGGAGCCTGTTTCTGATTCTGGGTCTCCCTCTCTCTCTGCCCCTCCCCCGTTCATGCTCTGTCTCTCTCTGTCCCAAAAAAATAAATAAACGTTAAAAAAAAAAATTTTTTTTTTTAAAAATGCATACCTCCAAGGGGAATCTATGGTGATTGCCCTATAATTGTGAGTTGAGTTATAATTTAAAAATGGATTAGAGCTTGTACAACTTTGTGAATATGCTAGAAATCATGAAGTTGAACAGTTTAAAGGATGAATTTTATGTTCTATGAATTATATCTCAATTTTTAAAAAGAACATAAAAATGTGCCTTGGAAGGTACTTCATGTTAATTTTGAACACCATAACTCTCCACCACGAGTATTACTGTGAGGAGAACTTTTGGATCTTTTTCTGCCCAGTCCCTGGAAATCCATAAAATGTCTCTTCTCTTTGTCACCTTATGTCCATGATGCTGGTACAGCTTATGTAACCATTAATTTTGTGCTTGGATTCTGACTCCTTAACTGTATTGAGTATCCAGAAGTCCAGCTGTCTGTAATCTATATTTGGAGGTTCTGTGGTCACAGTTCCCAAATTATGTTGGGGCTTTTCCTTCCTGTCCATGCTTCGCTGCACACTTCCAGGACAGGTGGATGGTTTACAGCCAAACTTGTTTTCCCATCACGCCTCACCAACCACCTCTGCCTTACTTCCTTCCAAATTGGAATGTTTACACTGTGCATCTCACCTGCAAACACTGACCCCACTTCTGATTCAAGATCATAGCCTGATCGCTCTCCACCTAAGGTGTAGTCTCCTTGTCTATCCCAACACGTGTTTGCCTTGGTTCACAGATGTCCTCCTAGGAAGTCACAACGCTATGAATTTGTGCCTCTCAGCAACACCCTAGTTCAAAGTCCCCTGCAACAGTTAATACATATTCATTAAATGACTACTGCGCACAGGGTCTTTACATCAAGTTTGTCTTTACAATGAACGCGTTGTTATCTTTGTGTCATAAATAATGTAACTAAAATTGTAAATATTCATTAAATGCTATCGTGTGCTAGATTTTTATAGAGACTTTATTCTGTAGTAATAGAATATGATTCTATCATATTGTTATTATGTATTTTACTTTTTTATACTCGAGTAATATTCTGTACTACTAAAAATAGATATTATTATGTTTATTTTACAAACAGTGGAGATTGAGTAATAAAGGTTATGTGACTTGCTCAGGATCACATGAATTTAAGGAATAGATTCCAGGGGAAAAAAAAGTAATTTTATCAAAATACATGCTGCCTTCTTTTTTGACTTCATCTTCAATACTCCCATCCAACCCAGGACTTGCTTTGTATTCCTTCTCATCTTTTCAGTCTTAATGAGACATCTGTATGGCGTTGAATACACTATCTGCAGAAAAGAGGGATTATTTTAGTGATGATGTCAACATAGTCGACATATTTTTTAAATTTCTCACTCTTGTTTTTAGTCTATTTAGCATACTGTCAGGATTATTAAAGGAAAAAGAATTTTTATAATCATTTCTACCTGCTGTAAACCAGAGACTTAGCCAGAGACTAACTGTGATTTAAAAAAAAGATATATGCATGTGTTTACTACCATTGGAGATTTATTGCAAAGCTAATTCGTATGTGAATAGTTTAATTGGAATGGAGTAATATTATACGTGATTGAAATTGGTTCAAGAACTACAAATGAAAATAAAATAACTAATTTTCATGGAGTCCTTCCGAATGTGTCTAGATGAACGTTAGCAATGTCTGTTCCCAAATTTTACTCCTCCTGACTTACTCAACGGAGATATTTGATTTTGTTTTATTTCCAGTGAAAGCTCTAATATAAGCAATTTAACATGGCCTCCTAAAGTTGATCTCTTGTAATTTACTAACCAATATATTCCTTTCTTGTAATGGCAGATAGAGAAGTCTTGGGACTGTCCAGTGAAGAAGATATTCAAGAATTAAGGACACATTATCTTGCAGAAATAATACAAGTCAGCTTTTCTAATACATTCTCGTATCATTTGAAATTCTCGCTGGGATACAGGATCCCAACAATCAAGGAACACAGGGACCATACAGGTAACTAGCTAGCTGCCCAGTTCCACTGCTCTCTATTACAATTATGTTATAGGCTGTACATGGGAACATGTGTTAGCACAGCAAATTTAAAAACCCCTGCCTGTGATGTGATGTCAGTAGGATAATCAACACATTTTAAAAATGTATAGTGGTTTTGGGGTTTATTAATGTACTGTATTAGATGGTTATTATATATGGTTATACATATGTACATATATTTATACATGTATTATACACATGTATATGTACATATATAATATACATATATTTACACAGATACGTGTATATGTATACACATGCATATATATATATATATATACATATCTATTATATGTAATATGCAGTTGTAATATATTAATTTTAAAGGAAAGTATATTTGTTTATGGATAAAATAGAATAAACTTCTCTTCAAGTGTCTGAGTAAGTTTATTCTTGAGGGCCCAAAATGAAGAAGTCACCAAATCCAAACCGATTGATTATTATTAATGCTGTATGATTTTGCCAGTCTCAGTAACGAAGAGATTTAGGTTTTAGCTGCATGAGGACAAGTGAGAAGATCTGGGGTTTAAATGAGGTGAAAATTTCTATATTAATGTGGAACTTGAGGAAACTATATACGCAGTGAAGAAGTGAACAAGAAAAAAAGCCAAGATGGTCTTTAAAAAGAGTGAAATTATAAGTAATTAACACAGTATGCTATTGCCATAGTAAAAGACCAATGAAACAGAAGGAAACCTGGAAAAGTCTCACCTAAACATGAAAACTAACATATGACTGAGAAGACATTGTGATCAGTGCTGGGAAAATTCTCTCTCCATAAAGAATAAAATGAAATTATCTCATACTTAACAGTCAATTCCAAGTACAGAACTCAATGGAAAACAAATTACTATAAACTGTCTAGAAGTCAATATAGAAGAGTATATTTATAACTGTTGGATAAAATAGAATTCTTAAAGCAAAGAATGCATCAACTACAAAAGAAAAGACGGCTAAATTCAACTCGATAAAAATTAAAGAATTACCTTCACCAAAAGACCTCAGAGAGAGAGAGTGAAAAGGAAAGGCAAAACTTGTGATGAAATGTTTATACAAATAAAACTAACAATGGGGCGGCTGGGTGGCTTCGTCGGTTAAGCATCTGACTTCCGCTCAGGTCGTGATCTTGTGGTTTTTGAGTTCGAGCCCCACGTCGGGCTCTGTGCCGACAGCTCGGAGCCCGGAGCCCGCTTCGGATTCTGTGTCTCCCTCTCTCTCTGCCCCTCCCCTGCTCACGCCCTGTGTCTATCTCTCAATAATAAATAAAACGTTAAAAAAATTTTTTTAAAAAAAACAAATAAAACTAACAAAAGGTCAATAACCAGAATATAGAAAGATTTTCTTTGGGTAAATAAGGGGGGAAAAAACGTAGAAATAGGAAAGAAGTGAAAGATATAAATAGGAACTTTGTAGAAGGAGAAACACAGATCCCAAATAAGCACATGGACAGATGTTTGCCTGCCTTAGCATTCAGGCAAATGCATTTTGAAACCGCGTTCAACCAGATTGGCAAAGAACAGTAAATAGAACAATACAAAGTATTGACAAGGGTCTGTAACAAAGAAAATCCAATTGTTATAAAGTATTTTAATTCCACAAAAATTGAGAAATTTTATTTTTACTCTGAAGATGTGTATAACCTGTAAGCCAGCATCATAGGAATTTTATTAGGGAAAATCTCATGCCTATTGAAGATTTGCAGCCCATTCTCCTCTCCTTCCTGAGG
This sequence comes from Herpailurus yagouaroundi, assembly GCF_014898765.1. Classification (NCBI taxonomy): domain Eukaryota; kingdom Metazoa; phylum Chordata; class Mammalia; order Carnivora; family Felidae; genus Herpailurus; species Herpailurus yagouaroundi. Next base: position 5,026,243 of record NW_024412437.1, on the reverse strand, counting down.
GCATAGAATAATTGTTTTGGGCTATAATTAGATACCTAGACTCAAGGTATTGAAAAGCAGACGTGAGTTCTCAACAACCTTTCCTCACATACTTCTGCAAGCTAGATAGAAACCCTGTCACCTTGGGACCCTTAGATGTGAAACAGAGGACCTTGCACCCCTCCTTCCAAAGATCTGTGCTGAATCTATAGTCTGAGAAGTAAACTTTTGCTGTGAAAAGACATTGAGATCTGAGGGTTGTTTGTTACTAGGCATATTGTAGACTATCCTGACTGATACACACATATTATGAGAAGACGTATATAAGGACTCTCATAGCAGTAACCTTTTTTTCTTTGCAATAGTAAAAAGAAAAAAAAAACCTAACCAAATTATCAATAAGAGAATGGGTAAATACATTGAATTATTTTCTTTCAATGTGGTTCAACACAATCATAAGAAGAAAAAATAAGGCCATAAATTTCAAAATCATAATATAGAATAAATGAAACAAAATACAGAACGATCGCTGTAATGAGATGCAAGATATAAATAATTTTTTAAAATTTTAATATTTATTTTTTTGAGAGAGAGAGAGACAGATTGCTAGTAGGGAAGGGGCAGAGAGAGAGTGGGGGAGACCCAGAATCGGAAGCAGCCTCCAGGCTCTGGCTGCCAGCATAGAGCCCAATGCAGGGCTTGAACTCACGGGTCATGAGATCATGACCTGAGCAGAAGTCAGACATTTAACCGACTGTGCCACCCAGAGGCCCCAAAAGTTTTAAATTGCATGTATAGTTTTGAGATACATTGTAAAAGCTTAAAGGCATACATGAACACAAAGTTCAGGAAAGCCGTGAGCCAATTAGGAACTTGGTGCTAGGAAAAGCAGTGAGATCCTAGGCAATATACTGGGGTTTGCAATTGTATTTGTAATGATTTATTTATTTTTAAAATTTGGCCACGGGTACCTATGTGTTCATCACTTTAGGCCTGAACTATTTTGAAATGATTTTTTAAACGGTTAAAATTTTAATGAAACTCACACATAATTCCAATATTCAATTTTAATTTTTCATATTAAATAATGTCTCTTTTTTTAAATGTTTATTTAGTTTTGACAGAGAAGAGAGACACAAAATCCAAAGTAGGCTCCAGGCTCTAAGCTGTCAGCGCAGAACCCAATGCAGGGTTCAAACTCACAAACTGTGAGATCATGACCCAAGCCGAAGTCGGACACTTAAGTGACTAAGCTACCCAGGTGCCCCATAAATAGTGTCTCTTTAATGCAGTTTCATACTCAATGGACTGATAGGCTTTTTTTTCTTTTTCTTTTTTTTTTTTTTTTTTGGTAAGAGTTTTTTCTTCAAAAGATGTTCCGATTGACATGATTTAAACATAGTAGGTCATGCCCTCCAAACTCCCAGTTGCTCATTACTGCCTGTGGTGTATTTAATGCTAGGCAAAGCTTTAGTTCTCAATCCGTATGAGACCTACTAATCTTTGGAAACACAAAAAGATTTTGTTTTGACAATACAAAATCATGAAGAGAAGAGCTCAACAAGATTCTTTCTTTTTTTAATTTTTTAATGTTTAGTTTTGAGAGAGAGAGAGAGAGAGAGCACAGGGGAGGGGCAGAGAGACAGACGGAGACACAGAATCTGAAACAGGCTCAAGGCTCTGAGATGTCAGTACAGAGCTGATGCAGGGCTTGAACTCACAAACCACGAGATCGTGACCTGAGCTGAAGTCAGACGCTTAAGTGACTTGGCCACCCAGGTAGCCCCTCAACAAGATTCTCGATGAGTGAAGAAGCACGGAAGGTAGTGGAAGAAAGCACGGTGAATTCTCATTTAATGCAGAATGTTCCCTACAAGTACTCTGCCTGCCCTGCTTTGAGAATCATTACTCCCATTTATATTTTCTTTTTTTTTTTTATTCTTTATTTATTTTTGACAGAGAGAGACAGTGAGACAGAGTATGAGTGGGAGAGGAACAGAGAGAGAGGGAGGGAGATACAGAATCCGAAGTGGGATCCAGGCTCTGAGCTGTCAGCACAGAGCCCAATGTGGGGCTTGAAATCACAAATTGCAAGATCATGACCTGAGCCGAAGTCAGACACTTAACCGACTGAGCCACCCAGGCGCCCCCCAATTTATATTTTCTTAGGCTTTGAGTCAAAATAACATTTGGAATCTGTAGCCATTGTAAAGTGCACTGTCTCCTGCGATCAGAGCTGAAACCATCCATCATCTTTTTTCCTTAAAGGTCATTGTTTTGAAATGAGTACTGAAGAGGTTAGCTGCCAAGTTTCACAATACTGGGAAAAAGGTTTTCTGGCTCTTCAAGCTGCTATCAATGCTGCTATTATAGAAGTGAGTACGATTGTTCCCAGCTAACTAACGTTCCATGCAGATTAACAGTATGAGAAGCTTCAAAAGTTTCATGGAAGAATACAGAAATGGGTAGCCTTATTCTTTCGCTTGATCACTGGTTTCGTTTTCTTTTCTTTTTTTTTTTCCTAAGTTTTATTTATTTGTTTTTGAGACAGAGTATGTGTGTGCAAGCGGGGGGAGGGGCAGAGAGACAGTGAGACAGAGAGAATCCCGAGAAACCCAGGAGAGAATCCCACACTAACAGCATGGAGCCCAAGGAGGGACTCGAACCCGCAAGCTGTGAGATCATGACCTGAGCCGAAATCAGGAGCCTGATGCTCAACTGATTGAGCCACCCAGGTGCTCTGATCACTGGTTTCTTTAGATCGAAGTGTATTTAAGCTGATATGCCATGGGGACAGTAGACATACATGGAAGAGAAATTTTCTCTCCCAAGGACTCAACCTTGTCAGGAAGCCAGGCATTTAATAAGAATCTTAGTAGAATGGGAGAAGGAGATATAAAGAAAGTCCCTGTAAGTAAACAAGCAAAACTTCTCAGCCTAGAATGCCATGGAAGAATTCCTAATCGAAGTAACATTAAAACTGAAGCTTAAGGTAAGATTTGCCAAGTACGTAAGGTCATAAAGGCACTTCAAGCACATTGTAGGGCAGTGTTAGGCGGGGAGGTGATAAAACACACAGTAAATTTGGAGAGCTGTGCGAACCTCAGAATGCCTGGAATCAAGGCTCCAAGTGGGCCAGTGGTGGAAGAAGCGAGTAAAAAGTTAGGCTAGCGTCACAGCCAGACCGACCAGTTACATATTCAGAGGAAAACAGACGACTGAAAAGGAAACGAACATGCTATCCATTAAAATACAAATTTTGTTTACTGATGTATTTCCTCAGACCACAACAAATCATTCAGTAATGGAGGAATTGATGTCTGTCACTGGAAAAAATATGAAGATACATCCTTTTGTTTATCAAGGAGGTGTTGCCACTGATTTCTTCATTTTCTTCTGCATCATTTCCTTTTCCTCATTCATTTATTATGCGTCTATTAACGTTACAAGGGAGAGGAAGAAGATGAAGGGCTTGATGAGGATGATGGGTCTTCGAGATTCGGCATTCTGGTGAGTAAAGTGTAGCACAAATGAGTGAATGTCGGGATTCGGGGAAAGTGGGCTTCTTCAAAGCATCAGCACTCAAACTTAATGATTTTCCAGCTCTTCCCTACGAATGGGGTAAATTCTCCTTGATGTAATGCTTGTCAGGATAAGGCTGTGGATTACGAGGCTTTTTGGACTGAAGAAGAAACATCAGGGTTGGGTGTGTGAGGTGGCTGTGAGGTAGAAATAGTGAGGGACGGCCGTTGAGTCTACTGGTAAGAGACTCAAGGTAGAAATGGTACATTTGGGTATCTAAGCCAGGCGGCCGTGGAAGTCAAGCCAGGATGGTAGTGAAAGGGGAAAAAAGAAGTCAAGGGTTAAAGCTCTCTTGAGACTGAAGATCTAGCATGATGGATATATTTGAGGGAATAAGTCAGCTGTATGCGATGGCGAAGAGGGGCTGTGTAGTTTGAATTTAAAATCTTGGGAGCTGGGTAATTCCAAGGATGGACAAAGCCCTGTGTTGAGAGAGAACCTGAGCATGACTGAAAAAGCATAGACGTGATGTTGGTCACGAGGGGAAGGTAAAATAACAGAGACACTAGGAGGCCAGGCGGAATATGGGAAGGGCGACAAATTTGGAATCTGGAAGAAAATCCTATAGATCAATATTGAACTCTTTTTTTTTTTTTTTATTTTTTTTTCAACGTTTATTTATTTTTGGGACAGAGAGAGACAGAGCATGAACGGGGGAGGGGCAGAGAGAGAGGGAGACACAGAGTCGGAAACAGGCTCCAGGCTCTGAGCCATCCGCCCAGAGCCTGACGCGGGGCTCGAACTCACGGACCGCGAGATCGTGACCTGGCTGAAGTCGGACGCTTAACCGACTGTGCCACCCAGGCGCCCCAATATTGAACTCTTTTTTAAGTAAGTTTGTTTATTTTGAGAGAAAGAGAGCATGCGAGCAAGGGAGGAGGAGAGAGAGAGAGAGCCTGATGCCGGGCTTGAACTCCATACCGTGAGATGATGACCTTAGCCGAAACCAAGAGTCTGATGCTTAACCGAGCCACCCAGGCACCCCTATTGAACTCTTTATTGAGTTAATATTGGAGGGAAGTATGGCCAAGCAGTGAAATCTAATGACTCTAGAGCCCGATGCCTGGACTTGAAACATAGTTACTTGACATCTTTGTTCAGTAAGTTCTTTGTGTATAAAATGAAGGAAATAATGGTGTTTCCGCGTAGAGCTGTGGTGGGCATAACGTGATTCAATATTTGCTAAGTTTGTAAAACACGGTCCAGTATGGAGTAATTGCTATATGTGTGGGCTATTATTTTGTTGGTTTTGCTGCTATCTTTGCCTTTTATTATTTCATTATATCCTTCAAAGAATATTAATCCACATGAGAAAAGAATTGAAGAAAGGAAAGTGAACTATCCTAACAGTAAATGGATGGAGTTAGAGACCAAGTATGTAGACTTTTTGGTGTACACATCCAGAGAAAGAAGAAAGCTTCCGCAAAAAGAGAAAGTGACAGCACTACACATAGGAGGAATTTTTTTTAACTCTGAGGAAATTCATAAAGCTCCTCACCCCTAGACAGGCCCCAGAGAGGAGAAAAGATCTGAGATTCAGGGCGCCTGGGTGGCTCAGTCAGTTAAGCATCCAGCTCCTGATTTCGGGTCAGGTCATGATCTCACAGTTCATGAGTTCAAGCCCCGTGTTGGGTTCTGTGCTGACAGCGCAGAGCCTGCTTGGGATTCTGTCTCTCCCTCTCTTTCTCAAAGTAAATAAATAAACTAAACCAAAGGAAAAAAAAAAAAAAAGATCTGAGATGCATGGAGGGGTTACTCTGTACTAGGACAGGGTCCCGCATAGACATGACTTCATTGATCTAATACTGTAATATTATTCCTATTGTCCAGAGCAATAACAGAACAATGAGGGGTTACAAAGTTTGCCCGAGGTCACAGAGTATGAGTACAGCAGAGAAAAATGTTTGAACCAAAATCAATCAGACCGGTATTTTCTCCTTTTCTCCACAATGTTATGTGTGTGTGCATGTATTTATGGGTGTGTATTTATGAAATTAATTTTAGGAAGACGAATATTCCTAATTCCTAGAGAATTCTTCCCAACACATTTTCCTTGTATTTACATATCCTAAAACTCAATAAATATCTACCGAAAGGATGAGTGAATCGATGAATAATGTTAGCATCGATCCCAGGTCCTCCTTTCAATGAAACAGGAAATACTAAAATAAAATCTTGTTTCCACCTTAGGCTCTCCTGGGGTTTACTCTATGCCGTCTTCATCTTCATTATGGCGCTTTTCTTGGCACTTGTTATAAAATCTGTCCAGTTGGTCATTCTGACTGGCTTCGTGGCGATCTTTATCCTTTTTTTCCTCTATGGACTGTCTCTGGTGAGTTGGTGAACTAAATTGCTTCCCATTCAACTCTGACCCTAAGGATCAAGTGTTGCTTTCCAATTAGGTTAATTCTTCTCCATATGCCTTTTCATCACTGTCTGCTATTTGCCTGAGAACATCTGTATATGTGATTTATAGTGTTTTGTAATGCCAGCTTATAGTGCAATTCGTAGAGAATAGTTTTGTATTATAGACAAAAAAGATGTAACTCTAATGTTGTGTATTAAATCCTTTATTTTGTTATGCTAATGATAATCCTTAGAGAAATATCAAGCAAATGGATCTTCTCTCGTTTTAGATAGCTTTGGCTTTTCTCATGAGCGTCTTGGTAAAGAAATCTTTCCTCACTGGTCTGGTCGTGTTCCTTCTTACCGTCTTTTGGGGGAGTTTGGGATTTACGGCATTGTACAGGCACCTTCCTACATCCTTGGAGTGGATTTTAAGTTTTCTGAGCCCCTTTGCCTTCACGCTTGGAATGGCCCAGGTGAGAAACAGTCTGATTGTTTATCGATGGCATTTCCTAAGTACCTTCCCCCTCTGGAATTCAGTTGTCTATCGTCGCCTCTATGATGAGCATTGTAAGATTTAAAGCCCCAGTGCACAACACTTGGAAATTGCAAAGGTGAACTTGTAAAGCTTCAGATACACTGAGCTCAGCAAAATAAGCCATTTGGTGAGTGAAAAAATGGAAGATCAATATATAATTCATTAGAGACAATCTAAAGCATTTCCTTTGACTGTTAATTAAGTATGTATCTGATGCTGCAAATCGAAGTCTAAATCGTTATTCCAGTTTGTAGTTTGACTTAGTAATTGAATAGCTTAGTGATTGATGGTCCAAAGCACCATGTAAAGAAAATTAAAGGTTAAAAACCTCTTGAAAATACATGAATTGACCAGTGAATTACGTTTCTGCTCATCAAATGTCCTTTGTCTTTATCTGATTCTCACCGTGAACTCACTTTGCTGTCCCTCCAATTAAGTGGCAATGTTGATCATTACATACATAATTCTTAAGGAAAGGATTATTAATTATAGAAGACCCATTAACTTGAACATTATGGACAAGCCCACTTTTTCCACTGGTTCTCCTTAAACACACCAATTTTTTTTTGTGGGTTTCTTTTTTTTTTTTCCCCAAGAGCATGAACTCCTCATGTAGTAATTTTTGAGCAGGACCATACCTTTGTCCTATTTGGTAAAAATTTATCTAAGGTTAAGCTCAAATGTCATTTTTTCCCATACTTCCCTTCCTCCTCCTAATGCTCCATTTTCACTTGGTACATAGTTGAATCACGGTAATTACTAAATTTCGTTATACTTGGTCACATGCCTATGCCTTCCAAAGATTTGAGAATTTTAACGTATGCAGTTTCATTCAACTTTGTACTCCCAGGATAGGGCAAAAAGTAGCTATTTTACATTTCTGCCAAACTGAACTGTTCAAAATTTATCATCAACCTAAGTTCCTTAAATTAATTTCTTTTTAATTTTCAGCTCTTACGTTTGGAGAATGACTTGAATTCTAATGCATTTCCTGATCCATCAGACTATTCAAATCTGATCGTAGCAACAAATTTCATGTTGGCTTTTGATCTTTTCCTCTATATGGCACTGACGATTTATTTTGAGAAAATTTTGCCAAGTGAGTAGTGACACAACGAACATTGTTTCCTAAAACAAATCTCCTAACACACGTGTTATTTATATTTGAAAAACTATTTGGGGCATCAACAGGAAAGAAATAAACAAGGTCATTGCCAATGGCCCAATTAGTTATTTCTTGCTACTTGACTGGTCAGAACTACAGCTTAAATTTTGTTTATAGGATCACTGATCTTTGAACTCCACTATGATTTAAGCTTATAGTTTGTTTCTTTTTAAAGACTTGCTTAGAAAGCTATTTCCTAAATGGGTCTGGCGTGATACTCACTTAGCTCAGCAGTTCTTAGCCCTGGCTGTATGTAAAAAGGACCTTGAGAACTTTAAAAATACCAAGCACAATTCAACTCTGAGAGATTCTGATTCAGTTCACCAGTGGTGGGACCAGGGCATCTATATTTTTAAAAATCTGCCCAGAGTGTCACAATAGGGAAGTGAGTAGGTCGTAAATTTTTATTTTTATCACCTTGCAAGTTAAAAGAATATGAGTTCATAAAAGCAATGATCTATGTTATTCACAGAGGCAGCAAAGCACCCACCCCAGTATCTGACGCACACAAGGGACTCATAAATAGTTGGGGTCGAAATGCTAGCTCATTTTCTTCTCCCTCCTTTTATAGTCAGTCACAGGCGGGGTTTGTGTCTTGCACCTGTGCATCTGCTGTTCAAAACCAAATGCCAAGGCTTTCTTCACCCCACATAATCCAGCATTCCCACTGTGGTTGCATATCCAAAGGAAAGAAAATCACTCTCTGCACTCCTGCGTACATTGCAGCCATTATTCACAGTAACCAAGATATGGGAACAACCTAAGTATCCATCAGCGGGGGAAAGGATAAAGAAAATGTGAGATATAGGGAATCTTATTTAGTCTTTAGGAAAGAAGGAAATTCTGCCATTTGCAGCAACGTGGATGAACCTTATGGAGGACATTATGCTTGGTGAAAGAAAGCAGACACAGAAAGACAAACACTGCATGATCTAATTTATACGTGACATCTAAAGAAGTCAAAAGAATGGTACCAGAGAATAAAATGATGGTTACCGAGGGCTGGGGGAGTAGGAGGAATGGGAGATGATAGTCACGGGGTACAAACTCTCAGGTACAACATGACTAAGTTCTGGACACCTAACATACAGTGTGGTGACTGTAGTTAATAATAATGTATTGTATGCTTGGAATTTGCTAAGATAATAGGTCTCAAGTATTTTCAGGACACACACACACACACACACACACACACACACACACATGCACGCAGAAAAAATGATACCCATGTGAGGTGATGATATGTTAATTAGCTCGATGGTGGTAATACCTCACAATGTATGCATATATCAAAACATCACATTGTATATGTATGCAATTTTTATTTGTCAATCATACTTCAATAAAGCTGCAAAAATTATGGAAGTTACTAATGAAATCAACACATCGAATAGGTTTTTAAAAAGTCAAGGGGGTTGCCTGGGAGGCTCAGTAAGTGAAGCGTCCAACTCTTAATTTGGGCTCAGGTCATGATCTCGTGGTTTCATGCGTTCGAGCCCCGTGTCGGGCTCTGCACTAACAGTGAGGGGCCTGCTTGGGATTCTCTCTCTCCCTCTCTCTGCCCCTCCCCCGCATGCGCTGTCTCTCGCTTTTATTTTATTTATTTATTTATTTATTTATTTTTAACGTTTATTTATTTTTTGGGACAGAGAGAGACAGAGCATGAACGGGGGAGGGTCAGACAGAGGGAGACACAGAATCGGAAGCAGGCTCCAGGCTCCGAGCCATCAGCCCAGAGCCCGACGCGGGGCTCGAACTCCTGGACCGCGAGATCGTGACCTGAGCTGAAGTCGGACAGTTAACCGACTGAGCCACCCAGGTGCCCCTGTCTCTCTCTTTTAAAAAGTCCAGGATTGATCACTTGGACAAAGGGACAAAGAGGAAAGTATGAGGGCAAAGGTGCAGAGAAACATCTTGAGGCAGTGAATTGATCATGTTGTTGCTCTTAGATAATCCCTTAATAACAATAACTGTCTCTGCCCTTTAGAAGAGTCCAGAATAGTAGATGCCAGGATCTACAATTTTGGCTAAAACATTTGTTATATGGTTAGAATTATTTGCATCATCATCCATTAAGCCTGAATGTAAGCCTGAATCCAAATGGTGACTTCGTTCAAAATTCTTTTAAAGATAAGAAATATGAATGAGAGAAAGGAAGACTAACTGGCTCAAATGACAGAATTCTTTAATAGTAAATCTGGTGGTAGAACGAACCCCATACAGCTACGTGCTTTCGTTGGTTAGATTTCCTAATCAAAGGAAAGAGATACGATTAATTATATATCAAATGGCAGGTGAATAGAGAGTGTTCGGTCAATATTGAATGAACGAATGAATGACAACACATGAAAAGTACACATAATTTGAAAGCCCATCATCATTACACTGGAGGTCACTTGCAGAATATTAGGGAAATACAATTTTTGTATTTCATAATGTCTCCTAACACATAGGGAAACGGAGGTGATAATTAAATGCAAATACACTGTGGATTAATTTCCAGAAAGAGGTTCGTGAATAGTAAATTTGCTTCAGAGGAAAGTTATTATCTGGGGATGAAATAGAGGATAAACCCAAAGTAGCTTTTTGAAAAATTCCACTCCGTTAAATTTCAATAAATTGTTTTGCCCCTCTTCTCGCCCTTTCTTACAGTGTGTCCCTTATTTTCTTTAATTCCTATAATCCTGTTCTGTTTTCTCTTGGAATATTTGTGTCCAGTAGTGGCTTCCGAGTCTCTTCTCCCTTTGTGGGGGGCGTGGGGGGCACGATACTGGACTCCTAACATAGCATTCAGGATGCTTAGCATATCTCGCATTTGTATTCTAGTATCTGGCTTTCTGGGGATTAAAAAAAGTCCTCACATTTACTTAAATTCCTCCTGGACTTTTTCAAATCCCAGTTTCATTTTCTCTGATGGGAACAATTATCATAATAGAGACATCTTGGTGATTTCCTTCTCCTGACGAAACTACACATGTCAAGGAAAATATGTTCATTACCTGTGCTGATGACACGTTCAGGTTAATGGGCAAAGGGGTCCTATTGCTCTGCTTTATTAGGGTGCCTTTTTCCCTTAAACTGATGACTGACCCAATATTTAATTGTCTCTTGGCCATGTAGATAAATATGGACATCAATATCCCCCCTTGTTTTTCCTGAAGTCTTCCTTCTGGTCACGGCAACCAAAAGCTGATTGTGTGGCCCTTGAAGATGAAATACATTCTGATCCTTCATCTAATGACTCTTTTGAGCCAGTGTCTCCAGAATTCCATGGCAAAGAAGCCATCAGGTAACAAGGATGCAAATGAACAGGGCCAAGATGAAGATACTAACAGCGTCCGAAGCAAGCACAGTTCTCTTTTGTGCCCTCTAGACGGCTCCGACCTAACCTCCACGCTACCTTCGTCATTTCCCAGTTCACGTTTAAAGAAAACTTCCTTTAACCCTTTTTATCTCATATCGTTGGCTTTTACATTAAATACTAACTTAGGGGGCGCCTGGGTGGCTCAGTTGGTTAAGCGTCCGACTCTTGATTTCGGCCCAGGTCATGATCTCACGGTTCCTCAGTTCAAGCCTCGCGTTGGGCTCCGTGCTGAGCGTGGAACCTGCTTGGGATTCTCTCTCTCCCTCTCTCTGCCCCCCCTACGCTCATGCTAGTGTGCATGCGCGCGCTCGCTCTCTCTCTCAAAAAATAAGTAAATAAACTTAAAAAATTAATAAATTCGAATTTAGATTGCACCAACAAAGATAATTCAACAAAAACCCTGCCTGTATTCTCCATCTTTTATCTGTTGTTTCTCCCCTCCATCCGTAGCCTCTCTCATTTCTTTGCCCGGTCTCATTTATTCACACTTTGCCCTACCTCATTTTTTTATACTCCTTATGTTTTTCGCTGTTCTTTTTTCTTGTTTAAACTTCTTGCCTCTTCTACGTATTGCCTTTTCAAAGAGAATGAAAGAGTAGGGGAGAGGTAGGGAGAAAGGATCTGGAGATAGACCCAAGGAGAATTGAGGAAGATGTGCCTTAGAGTGTCCTGCACGTCTTCATTCCAAATGTGTGTTTTGCTTGGCGCTAGCAACTTTTCTTTCCAAATAAGAAAATAGGAAGAGAGTCCTCCAGATCCCTGACTGTTCACATCTTACTGGTCCGTCAGTGACCACCCACCTGTCAGTCCTTTGTGAATGGTCTCAGATGACCTCAGCCTACAGAGCTTCTAGAACCTGTTCCAGTTTTTATTTCAGCCTGTTCCATTTTTATCTTCTATCCTTACGTCTGTCCTATGGTTTAAGCTGGGTTGAACTTCCAGCAGAGCGGCTGGGAGGGAGCAGAGCAATGGCTTTATTTAATCTGCTTAATTTAATCTGTTTTCTATTTGTTTAATCTTTATCCAATTTCTTTTTGTATTTCTTCTATCTCTTTAGCATCTCACCCAACTAGAAGTGCTATGGAGTGATAGTAAATGGGGTGAAAATAGAGATGAAGAAGCTAAGCAAACAATTCAATATGAACGGAACCTGAGTCACTTGAAGAATAGTAGATGATACAATAAGAAACATAAATTTGATTTAGTCGATGGATTATATATTTACTACCCAATAGAATAAAACAGATAAAGTGCCTAGCGTTCCAGATCTGTAATAGCACCCAGAATATGTTAATTCTGTTCCTTCCTATTATCGTAATCAACATCATCTAACCAATATCATTTTATGCTTATTGACCGTTTACCATGAACCAAGCACAATGCATGCAAGATGAACTATGTTACTCAACCTCCACCACAACCCTAAAACACTCAAAAGTTTGAGGTTGCAAAAGCTGAAACTTACCTGGAACAAGTACGTTGACTAAGGCAACAGCTACTAAATTCTGTGTAAGACTGTAAAACCCATGCCATCACTGTTACACTCTTTGCCTGTCTTCCTTCCTCCACCCTTGTGCCTCTTAACCTACTCCTGGAGACCTTGACTCAAGATAACCAAAGATACCCGTAACCTGTGCCAGTATTGCATAATGACCCTTTCAGTATCAGATGCCCATGTTACCTGTCGGTCTAGCTTCCTTGGCTTTGCAGTTTAGAGATGATCCCTGTTTTCAGTACTAATGTCGGGCCATACCCTAATCTTTGAAATCAGAAGGACTGGTAATGGGACCCAAGCATAGGTAAATGTATAAAACTGCTCAGGTGAGGCTCTTGTGCAGCCGGGACTGGGAAGCAGTATTCTAGCCGATTCTCTCTCACACAAGCATGACTTTATGAGGGTGAAATCTCATACCTTCCTGTACCCTGAAGATAAGATTCATCCAGTTCTGGCCACCAAACCAAGAATGACAAGCTGAAGAAAATTGTCACACCTTGAAATATCTTTTCTTTTCTTTTTTGTTTTTCCAGAATCAGAAATGTTACCAAAGAATATAAAGGAAAGTCGGGTAAAATAGAGGCTTTGAAGGGTAAGAAAAGAAGAACGCTTTGTTATAATGTTGATACTGATTTCCTGCTTTTAATTCAATTTTGTTGGTTGTGGTGGTGGTGGTGGGCAATCACTGGTGGCATTTCAGATTTGAAATGAGTCATTTGAGGGGCGCCCGGGGTGGCTCAGTCGGTTAAGCAACTGACTTCGGCTCAGGTCACGATCTCACGGTTCATGGGTTCGAGCCCTGCGTCGGGCTCTGTGCTGACAGCTCAGAGCCTGGAGCCTGCTTCGGATTCTGTGTCTCCCTCTCTCTGCCCCTCCCTTACTCATGCTCTGTCTCTCTCTGTCTCAAAAATAAATAAAATGTAAAAAAAAAAAAAATGTAATGAGTCATTTGAGCCACACGATAAAATTTCCCTTCTAAAACATTACTTTGCATAAAAGTTAGAAAAAAGATTGATGATACGTTAGAATGTATGTACTTGAAAGATGTATTGTGTAATACTGAGGTACTGTAAGGAAATCCTGGGGTTTTTTTTTCCTACAAATCCAAACGTTTCTTCTGTAATTCCAAAGCTGTTTCAGGGATTATATATTCTTCTGCTGTGCAAACAAAAAAGCAATGTATCTCAAAGGAACATTAGTCACATAGTGATCGACTGAATGATTAATCTGTTGTTTAGTCCATAAATATTCACATCCACCTACTTTATGCCAGGCCATGTCAATAAACCTAGGAGTATGAGACATGTTTCCTGCTGTGAAACCAAGTAATTTCAAAATTTCAGAACAGGGTAGACCCATAAACTTCCAAATGCGTGTTTTATTATTTTTATTTTGAATGTGACAACCCAGAGCATTCATATTTAGAAAACATGGCCATTCAAGGAAATAAAAAGGCAGTCCATTAGTTCCATAATATAGTTTTGTTTGTAATTTTATCTTCCTTCCTGTCGCCCTACTTTTTTCCCTTCCTTCCTTTCTCCCATTCTTTTTTCCTTTCTTTTTTCAACATTTATTTATTTTTGGGACAGAGAGAGACAGAGCATGAACGGGGGAGGGGCAGAGAGAGAGGGAGACACAGAATCGGAAACAGGCTCCAGTCTCTGAGCCATCAGCCCAGAGCCCGACGCGGGGCTCGAACTCACGGACCGCGAGATGGTGACCTGGCTGAAGTCGGACGCTTAACCGACTGCGCCACCCAGGCGCCCCTTTCCTTTCTTTTTTCTATCTAGGTCTGGTATTAGACATATATGAAGGCGAGATCACTGCAATACTTGGTCACAGTGGAGCCGGGAAATCAACACTGTTAAACATTCTTAGTGGGCTCTCAGTTCCCACCAAAGGTAAGAGGTTTTTCCCAAAGTCAGGTCGACGTACATATATAGATATCAGCTCTTACTATAAAGTCCTTCTGATCGTTAATCATAAACACAAACAAATAACTGTGGACAAATGGAAGTTAGTTCATAGTGTTAGTCTACAGAGGTATGCGATACTGGATTGATACATACATGAAATTTGAGTCTTTCGTGAGAATCAGTGTCTTGATCGTAAGTTACCCTTTGGCATTCGAACTTGTACCTGTTAGCTTTTGCTGCATAACAAGCATCCTCAAAATGAATGCCTTAATATAAAGATGTTTTATCATTTCTCACGATTCAGTGGGTTGACTGGCTCGTGTTTCCGCCTGGACTGAGTTGTTGCTGGATGTTTTGGCATAGCCTCACTCACGTATGTGGGGCTTCAGTTAAGAATGCTGCTCTTCCCTGTTTACACGGACTTTCATCTTCCAGGAGTCTGGTCAGGATTCTTCAGCCGGGGGTCCATGAGCCCAGAAGCCAAGAGAGGGCAAATACATCCCAGGGTGGAGGCAAATTCGCAGCCTCTGCCTGGATCACATTTCCTAAGATCGTTTATTATATCGCCAAGCCTAAATGTGAAGGGTGGAAAAATAGATAACATCTTGATGATAAAGCTGCAGATGGGACTTTCTGTTTTCTTCCAGTATACCACACGACCAAAACAGAAGTTCATAATGCCTACGTTATATAAACCTTGGAGAGAAAATCGTGTATCTAAAATGTAATTGATAAATATATAGTGATTTTTCATCTAGATAGATCTTTCTTTTCTTAAGTTTGTGTTTCATTTCCAGTTAGTTCACATACAGTGTAAAGTGAGTTTCAGGTATACAATATAGTGATTCGACACTTCATACAACACCCAGTACTCCTTACGGCAGCTGCACCCCTGAATCCCCATCACCTGTTTCACCCATCCCCCCCACCCACCTCCCCTCTGATAACCATCAGTTTGTTCTCTATAATTAAGAGTCTGTCTAGAAAGATCTCAATTCAAGCATTCCTCTGATATTAACTCTTAGCCTTTATTATAGGTTCAGTCACCATTTATAATAATAAGCTTTCAGAAATGGCTGACCTCGATAATATCAGCAAGCTCACTGGGATTTGTCCGCAATCCAACGTGCACTTTGATTTCCTCACCGTGAAAGAAAATCTCAGGCTGTTTGCTAAAATAAAAGGAATTCGGCCGCATGAACTGGACAAAGAGGTACAGAAACACGTCAGAATTAGTGTATGGGTCAAAAAGAGATTGTGAACTCTATTTGTACTGAGTTCTTTATGCTTTCATTAAATTATATTGGTGCAAATCACGTATAAGTGTTCGACGAAATCGAACTTAGATAACATCTAACGTTTATGTGTAACTTACAGCGTGCCAAGCAGTATCCTTAACTTCAAAGAGAATAATTGGCCGATTCCTCACAACCACTCTAAGAAATAAGTACTGTTACCATCCCCATTTTATACATGTGGAAACTGAGGTTCAGGATCAAGATTATGCAGCTAGTTAAAGTGGAGTGGTATTCTAATCCAGGCAGCCGCCTCAGGTTCCATGCTTTGAGCCATTACACCTTACAGCCTTGCGTTTTCAAATTTAACAAGAAAAGAAACAAAATCTTGATTTGTGACATAAAGCTTCTTATTCGGTTAGATACAAAGAGTTTTGCTGGAGTTGGAGATGAAAAACATCCAGAATGTCCTTGCTCAAAACTTAAGTGGCGGACAGAAAAGAAAACTCAGCTTTGCGATTGCCATTTTAGGAGATCCTCAGGTAAGTAAGTCAGACTAAATTTGGAGATGAATTCAAAATTTCAAAAATGAAACTTTGGTAGTGGTTCAAACCTTTTATTTGCAAAGGACATCTATGCCAAGGGATTGATGATAGAACATGAAATATAAGAACAAAATCTTAACTACCGTATCCTTTTAAATTTATGTAAGTAATGTGGTTTCTGCGTGTTTTCTGGAAGAACCGTGCTTTACTAGAAACACACTTTGTATACATCCCTCCTCGGTAGGTTTTCCTATTGGACGAACCAACTGCGGGACTGGATCCCTTTTCAAGGCACCTTGTGTGGAACCTCCTGAAGGAGTGGAAAGCAAACCGTGTGGTCCTCTTTAGTACCCAGTTCATGGATGAGGCTGACATCCTGGCTGGTAACTGCCGATTTCCTTTAAGTGTCATCATGAGGTCTTTATGAGACTTGGGAAATATGGATTTGTATCCTGAGCAGCTGTATTTTATAATCTGGTCATCTAGTTGTACCTAGCAATCCGAACAGCTGGTAATGATACGAACTGGGCCCGACGAGTTTCACTCCCAACCTTTTCCGTGTGTCTCCTAGAATTTTCTATCATTTGATGTTACAAGGGCATGATCTGCCAGGAAGCTCAATTATTGTGAAGTGAGAGTCTGTATTCTAATACATTAATCCTTTTACTCAAAGTTAAGGTACACTGACTTGACATATTCGAATAATGGTTTGGTCCGTTAAAATAGATAGTGTAACAACAGTCTATATTAGAAGACGTATTCACGTAACCTCCCGGAGTGGTTAGATGGCAAAACAATAGGCTAAAGTCTACAAGTAAGATTAAAGTGTGCCTGTTTCAATGAGTTTTTATGAAGCGCTGTACTTGAAAATGCGGGGGTGCCTGGGTGGCTCAGTCCGTTAAGCGTCCGACTCTTGATTTCAGCGCAGGTCATGATCTCACGGTTCATGAGGTCAGACCCTGCTTCAGGCTCTGCTCTAACAGCGTGGAACCTGCTTGGGATTCTCTCCCTCTCTTGCTGTCACTCCCATGCTCTCTAAACCAACAAACCAACAGACAAATAAATAAACTTCAAACACACACAATAAAGAAATGTGGAAGCTCCTAAACTAGAGTAGAATCATGGTTACCTCTTGGGAAAGAGTGGACGACTTCTTACGAAACTTCCTTCTTTGCTTCTTCCTTTTCAGATCGGAAAGTGTTTCTCTCCGGCGGGAAGCTGAAGTGTGCAGGCTCTTCTCTGTTCCTCAAGAAGAAATGGGGCATTGGATATCATTTAAGGTAGAGCCACATGAGGAGGCTGGGAAACTGAGAAAGGCACATGATGTAAGCACAATGTTTGATGGAATGAATACATTACAGCACAGGTGAAACTCTTTTATTTGCCCCACACCGATATTTGCATGTGCATATGTGGAGATATTTACACACATATATGGAATTGGTCTGTATATAGGAGAGGGGTTGACGGGTAGATTTTAGAGACTGAAAATACAAGATAACAAAAAAGCCGAGATAAATGTGATAGAAAATCCATCCACGGCACACTGTTAAGGAAGGTTTGGATTGAAGGAACTTTCACGGCTGACACGTGGTATTATCCACCGTTCTCCCCCGTCACCCACGCGTTAACATCGTTTCTTGAGTTGGCTCCTTGCTTCTACTTGATCTCTCAGCGGTGATGTTCATGTGCTTGCTCTTCTCTCCGTCCTCTTCATTGTATATTTTTATCATGATTTTCAATCAACTGGGGTTGATGGAGTCATTCAGAGAGAAGATGCGTACCATCGTTGTATTTAAATCTTGAGTCTTTTGAGATAGAAACCATTGCTATTTTTATTCTACAGATAAACGTAGAATGCCCCTAGGTTCGTAAGTGAGAGAGCCAGGAATTGAATCTGGATATTTTTAACTTTGAAGGCTAATATCCAGATATGTATTTTAAATTAATGTTTATTCATGAATTAATGAATAACATGAATTAATGTTTATTCATGAATTGGCCAGTTTGTCAAAAGTATAGCTCTAACTTATGGCATCTGTAACTTAAATATATATATATGTGTGTGTATATATATATACATATATATATATATATATATATATATACATACATATGACACAAGAAACAAAAAAACATTAATGGCTCCATTTTATCTATCATAATCCAAATTTTGTTGTCATATGAAACTGGTGTGGCCCACCCTATTGTGACTTCCATATTACTCGCCTTTAGTTAAAAATTAAATATGCAGGGCGCCTGGGTGGCTCAGTTGGTTGAGTGTCTGACTCTTTATTTTGGCTCAGACTGATCTCACGGTCGTGGGATCGAGCCCCACGTCCGGCACGGCACTGAGGGTGGATGGAGCCTGCTTAAGATTTTCTCTCTGCCTCCCTCTGCCCCTCCCCCGCTCCTGTTCTCTCCCTGTCTCTCAAGAAAAAAAGAAAGAAATACACATTGTTCATTGCACACGCCTGTCGTGACCTACATTTCCCCTTGTCCGAGGTTATTTCCAGAGGCTGGCAGTTTTCTTGGGTCGATTCCCGCCTGTTTTCGTCCTATGGAGTTATTTGAATGCTGTCTCGTGTAGCTTTTGCTAATCTTCCAGCTCCGTGTATCGTCCCGGTGTTTCATTTCCCCAGGCACATTGTTTGAGTTGCTTCTTGGAAGTGAATTAAGCTCCCTGCAACTCGGTTTCCTCGCTTACAAAGTGGGCATAACAACTCCCAGTTGCAAGTAAAGGTCAGAGAAGAGCAAATGACATCGCGCCTCATACAGAGAGCATCGAAACAGAACGTGTTCTCTAAGTAAAAAACGCTGGTCAGGATCCCTGCATACCCGGGTGTTTAGGTATCTCCCGTGGCCTGCTTCCACGTTGCAGCAGCAATGTTGAAGATTTGCGGTAGAGACCGACTGGCCGCAAAGCCTAAAACATTTACCACGTATTCCGTTTTCAGAAACGAGCCTACTGCCCTCCATTTCTGAGCTATAGGCTCCCCGAGGAGGGTACATTTTCTGCTCCCTCAGTCCTCTCTGGTGCCCAGCACAAGTTGTTGTAAGTAACCAAGAAGTATCTATTACATTGTTTTTATTTCAGGGGGCAGCAGCACCATGGAGAACAGTTACGATTTGCGGGGTGTTATTTAGTTGTTTTTGTTTTTTGTGTTTTTTTTTGCTTCATTCTCTCAGTGAGTTTCACTGCCTCTAAAAATGAAAGGGATTCTCATTTGTTCTTAATACGCACCAGTAAGCGTAGTTTCGATGTAAGTGTTTGATCAAATAAAATAGCCATTTTTTTAAAAAGAAAGTTTATTTGTTTATGTTGAGATAGAGAGAATACAGGCAGGTGAGGGGCAGAGAGGAGAAACAGAAGCCCAAGCAGGCTCCGTGCCGTCAGCGCAGAACTTGGTGCGGGGCTCAAACCCACAAACCGCGAGACCGTGACCTGAGCCGAAATCAAGAGTTGGATGCTCAACCGACTGAGCCACCAAGGTGCCCCTAAAAAAGCCTTGTTTAAAGGACTTACTGAGTACAGACGTCACTATTACCCAGTTCTTCCGACAGCCTTAAACGTCAGGAATCATTATTCCATTTTGCTAATGAGCAGACTGTCCAGATAGGGCAAGCAGCACACTTCAAACGGCAAAACCGAGTTTCGAAGCCAAGTCACTACTGGTATTTGTCTATTGTATACTTTGAAGCCTGGATTCATACGTTTTTGTTTGTTTTTCTACATTACGGAAATACCCATGGTATTTTTTTTTTTAAGTTTTTTTTTTTCAACGTTTATTTATTTTTGGGACAGAGAGAGACAGAGCATGAACGGGGGAGGGGCAGAGAGAGAGGGAGACACAGAATCGGAAACAGGCTCCAGGCTCTGAGCCATCAGCCCAGAGCCCGACGCGGGGCTCGAACTCACGGACCGCGAGATCGTGACCTGGCTGAAGTCGGACGCTTAACCGACTGCGCCACCCAGGCGCCCCACCCATGGTATTTTTTAATGGGTAGACTGTGCTTCTCTGTGATTCTGTGTTCTTGGTCAAAGTTCTGGGGTTAGCACTGCAAAGAGAGCAAAAATTAGTGATCTCAACGACTCACACCCACGTTCATCCACAATTCATTTCTGTCCGTGCCCCATTTCCTTCAGAGCATTTACTACTATTGCATTTACTACTGATCATTTCTTTTTCTGTTTGTTTCCTTGTTTTCTCCCTGTCTCCCCACCAGACAGTAAACTCCGTAAGAACAGGGCAGCGCTTTTATTCACCGCTGTACCCTCAGCACTTAGGGAAGTTTTTGTCACATACTAGGAGCTTAATAAATTTGTATGGAAGAGGCAGTTGAAGAACAGAAACTGTTTTGTCCCTGCCTATCAAAATCCCCTTCTGTTTTCCCAATACGGTAATCCTGTTCAGCCAAATAAAACTCCTTTTGAAAAATCTTCACCATTTTCCACTTTGTGTAGTCCTGCTGTGTCCCTGCTGTCTCTACTCTGCCACTGTTCTCCTTTTAAGGACTTGAGTCAATATTAACTTGCTCTGGGCATCATCTCTAAATAACCTGACCAGTGGTTCTGATTAGCTCCCTCTGCCTTCTCCTATTACATTTATACGATCTGATATTTTTTCCCCTTTATTTCATGTTTGAATGGCCTATCTCTTGCATAGAAGTCATTTTCTTCATGCTATTGAAGACTGTGTCAAATAACATATATCTTTCTTTTTTATTTTTCAAACACCAGTTTGCAGTTGAATGAAATGTGTGTTCAGGAAAAAATAACATCGCTGGTTAAACAGCACATCCCCGATGCCAAATTATCAGTGGAAAGTGAAGGAAAACTTGTCTACACATTGCCCTTGGAGAGAACAAGTAAATTTCCCGGTAAGCACACTGTGAAATGAAATGTGTAAATAATATTTATAATCATAATGATAATTCTTACAGCATATATTGAGAGCTTACAATGTGTTCAGGCATTTGAAACATGATGCAAAGAATAAGACCGTGGTTGGATGATTTTATCGATTGTAGGAAATATATTTCAGTAGTTGCATTGCAATGTCTGGGCATTTTAGGGAACTCTTTAAGTCATTCATTCCCTCTGTGGTGCATAGCAGAATCTTCTAGGGTTCGTAACTGTGAATGAACACAAGTGGTTGAAAACGTCTGGCTTAGCCATTACGTTAAACAGCCCCGTGATTGGTCCTTTTCGTTCTCGACAGGATTTTTGTGATAGCTTTGGGGTTTTTATGCCAATACATAAAAGTTTACTTTAGGACCGCCATTTTGAATTCTTTGTCGGGTAAATCATAAAGCTTCATTTACGAAGGTCTGTTTCTGGAAGTTTGTCTTGTTTCTTTGTTGGGAGCATCTCCCACTGATGTCTCCTCTTCCTTCACACTCTGTGTGGATGTCTGCACTTTACGTAAAGCGGGCACCTCTCCCGGGCTTCACAGGCTGGCTTTCTGCAGGAAAGGGGACACGGGCGATCAGCCTGGTCAGAGATTCGGAGGGCTGCCATCAACTCTTTGGAAGCAGGCAGCTGTCGTTTTTGTCTGTGCTGAGCCAGAGAGTGAGTAATGGCACCACGTAAACTATAATAATCAGGTTTGTGTGATATCGGCAGAGTGATAGACACGTAGACAGAACGGAATAGAGAATCCAGAAACAGACCCACAGACATACGCCAGGCCAATTTTCGACAGAAGTGGAAAAGCAATTCAATGGAGGAAAGATAACCTTTCCAACAAATGGGAGCAAGTGGACCCACAGGCATAAACGTGAACCTTTATCTAAATCTTCTACCTTAGGTAGAAATCAGCTTAATATAAATCGTGGACTTAAAAGGCAAATGTAAAACCATAAAATGTTTTAAAAATAAGAGAAAAATCGTCAAGCCATGAAAACATATGCACACAGAACCCCTGTACGTGAATGTTTATAGCAGCTTTGTCTGGAACAGACAGCAGCCGAAACCACCCAGATGCCCTTTAACAAGTAAAGGGTTCAATTCTAGAACTGTCGTGACATTGCATTGCCACTCAGCAGTAAAAAGGAACAAGCCACCGACTGGCCTATGCAACAACCTGGATGAATATTCAGAGAACCATCCTCAGTGGAAATAGCCAATCCTAAAAGAAAACATACTATGACTCAGTTTGTAGAACATTCTTGAAATGGCAGAATTATAAAAATGGAGGAGGGATTAATAGTTGCCATAGGGTTGGGGAAAGACGGAATGAGGAGAGATGGTTGCGGCTGTAAATGGGTAGCATGATCTTTGTGGGGATGGGAATATCCTGTATCTTTTTCTTAAATGTCTATTTATTTTGAGAGGGAGAGATATCGAGCTCGAGCAGGGGAGGGGCAGAGAGGGGGGGTGGAGAGAGAGAGAATCCCAAGCAGGCTCTGCACCGTCAGTGCAGACAGGGCCTGACGTGAGGCTCAGACCCACGAACTGTGAGATCATGACCTGAGCCAAAACCGAGAGTCGGACACTTAACCAACGGAGCCCCCCAGGCACCCTGGAAATGTGCTGTATCTTGATTGTATTTTCACTAGGGTGGTTGTGATCATTGTACTGTGGCTTTTTAAGATATTACCGTTGGGGGACACGGAGTGAAGGGTACAGATCTCTCTGTATTATTTTTTTTACAACTGCTTGGGAATCTAAAATGAGCTCAAGATAACAAGTTGAATTAAAAGAGAAAGAAAAAATGCATTTATTATATGTCATTCAGAAAACCTGCTCCCTAGTAGAGAGGCCCTCTAGGAGGGCCACACTGGATGGTGGAAGAAATTAACTGGGCCATACGTGTGGTTAACAGACACATAGATTAACCCCACGAAGTCATTCACATATACATTTTATGGCGACAGCACAGGCGTTCCTAAGAGCCATGGGGCAAGATGTTAATCAAATCCCGATTAATGTGTTTTCACAGTCGTTACAATTTGGAGGAGGTTTGTCCAATGTTAGGGAAAGTGAAGAATGACACAAACCACTCATTAGCAGTTTGAATCTCACCTCTTTCCTGCCCTTCCATACATAGGACTCTGATCAAGACAGAAAGCTTTTAACTTCTCCTTTTGCCCAGGGAGAAACGATAGGTGGAAGGCTCAGGACCTCTATAATCCTGCTAGGATCTAAAATTAGGTTTCAATTCAGGCTTCATTTAATTAGCTGCTATTATTCAGATCCAGACAGGCAGAGACAGTGTTCATTATATTAAGAACAGTGGCTGATGCAAAAGTGGCTTTGGTCAACGAACTAAAGGGGGCAGGGACAGAGCATCACTGGAGGAGGCACCAACCTCCAGTTTCCCACTACAAGATGCCCTGAGTCCATTCTGCGTTCTTGATGACATCTTGTGAATTGTTTCTTCCACAGTCAAAAGCAGAAATAAAAAAAAATTTTTAAAAATAAAAGATTTATTATTCGTGTCCTTCCTTTAATATAGTTTTTTGGAACTGAAGAAGGTTCTGTACCATCATACCAATCCTCAAAAACTTAGTTCTCTCCGTTTTGTTGGCTAAAGCACAAATGGCCCTGAAAAGAGTCTTCAGTTAATTAGAGTTGAAAAAACCCGAAGTTCCCCTGTTCATTAAATGTTAAAAGTTACCATAATTAAGTTAAAAACAAACTTAAAATTTTTTTTAATTTTTTAAATGTTTATTTAGTTTTGAGAGAGAGAAAGAAAGAGAGGCAGAGCATGAACAGTGGAGGGGCAGAGAGAGAGGGAGACACAGGATCTGAAGCAGGCTCCATCCAGGCTCTGAGCTGTCAGCACAGAGCCTGACGCCAGGGCTCGAACTCAAAAACCACGAGATCACGACCTGAGCCAAAGTCAGATGCTCAACTGACCAACTGGGCACCCCTAAAATGAAATTTTAACATAAATATAAATGACTATAAATTATTATTTGATCAAAGGAGGTTAATATATGAGCTGTCACAATATAAATTTTAAAATACAATATTTGAAGAGTAAGTACTTACTATGAAATGTTAGCTTTTAAAATGTATAGTTTTATTTCATACCTTTGTGCTTTGTCACATGAAAAGTTGTCTTCACTTGTGATTTTCATAGTTTTGATTTGCTACTGTACATGTTCTTCAGCACTTTACGAGGATCTGGATAGGAGTCCTGGCCTTGGAATCGAGAATTACGGTGTTTCCATGACAACCTTGAACGAAGTGTTCCTGAAACTAGAAGGAAAATCAGCTGTTGATGAATCAGGTAAATAAAACGCGTGACTGATCGTGTCAAGGTATTCACAGCACCTAGTGCAGTATATATTTCCGTAAAACACTGTTACATAGATGTGATTACGAAATGTGGGGTTCCGTGATGATCAAGGCCTTTCCTTTTTTTTTTTTTTTCAACGTTTATTTATTTTGGGCATAGAGAGAGACAGAGCATGAACGGGGGAGGGGCAGAGAGAGAGGGAGACACAGAATCGGAAACAGGCTCCAGGCTCTGAGCCATCAGCCCAGAGCCTGACGCGGGGCTCAAACTCACGGACTGCGAGATCGTGACCTGGCTGAAGTCGGACGCTTAACCGACTGCGCCACCCAGGCGCCCCTAGGCCTTTCCTAGACAAGGATAAATGGAGCCAGACTGCATTCCTGTCACATTTTACCTTTCCTGTCAATATTGCCTTATTATTAAAGCTGGCCCATTTTCTTCTATCCAAGGCTCATTCATCCTTCATCCCATTTCCCAAGAGCAATTTCAGACAAAACATGTATTATTTTTTAAAACTTTGTTTTTAATGTTTTTTTTTTAATTTTTTTTTTACATTTATTTATTTCTGAGAGACAGAGAGAGATGGAGCGTGAGTGGGGGAAGGGCAGAGAGAGAGGGAGACACAGAATCCGAAACAGGCTCCAGGCTCCGAGCTGTCAGCACAGAGCCTGACGCGGGGCTCGAACTCACAAACCGCGAGATCATACCCTGAGCCGAAGTCGGACGCTTAACCGACTGAGCCACCCAGGTGCCCCAATGTTTATTTATTTTTGAGAGAGAAAGAGAGACACAGCATCAGCAGGGGAGGAGCAGAGAGAGGGAGACACAGAATCCGAAGCAGGCTCCAGCCTCTGAGCTGTCAGCACATTTATTTTATTTATTTTAAATTTATTAAATTTATTTTAAGTGTGTTTATTTGAAATCCCTCTCTTCAAGCATTCTGAATATGGCCTCCCTGGTTTCCGATGAGAAGCTAGCTTTAGATTTTACAGAGAATATCTTGTGGGAGATAACTTGTTTTTTTCCCCCTGCTGCTTTCAAGATCCTTTTTTTTTTTTTTTTTTTTTGGTCCTTGGCTTTTGACGCCTTGACTGTGATGTCTTTAGGTGTCGATCTCACATTTATCCCACTGGGAGTCTAGTGAGTTTCTTATATGTGTAGTGAATGTTTTTCATCCAATGTGGGAAGTTGTTAGCCATTATTTTTTCAACTATAATTTCTGACCCTTTTTCTCTAAACTCTGCGTCTGGAACTCCCATTAACCCAGTATATGTGGTCGTGCATGTTAGAATGCTTGATCGTGTCTCCCATTTCTCTGAGACTTTTTTTTTTTCATTATGTTTTCTTTCTGTTCTTTAAACTAAATTATCTCACTTCTTTTGGGTCATGTTCACTGATTTCTTTCTTCCGCCGAAAGAAATCTGTAGAGCTTTTATTTTTTTCAGTGAACTTTTTTTCCTAATGGTTGCTTATTTTTGAGACAGAGAGAGACGGAGCATGAACGGGGAAGAGTCAGAGAGAGAGAGGGAGACACAGAACCCGAAGCTAGCTCTAGGCTCTGAGCTGTCAGCACAGAGCCTGACGTGGGGCTTGAACTCACAAACCGTGAGATCATGGCCTGAGCCGAAGTTGGACGCTTAACCGACTGAGCCACCCAGGGGCCCCTTCAGTGAACTTTTAAAATCGGTTCATGCACTTTTCAACTCAAATCTCTATTTGGTTATCTTAAATAATTTTTACATCTCTAATTATATCCCCTATTTGATGAGACGTTATTGAAATACAGTAAAACTTTGGTTTGTGAGCATAATTTGTTTCTGGAACGTACTTGTAGTCCAAAGCACTCATCTATCAAAGCAAATTTCAGGAACCATTGGCTCAGTTGTGATCATGTGACACTTGGCATCACATTCTATTCGTACTGCAAGGCACCACTCATGTATCAAGTTAAAATTTATTGGAAATGTTTGCTTGTCTCACTAAACAAGTTACTTGCAGTCCAAGGTTTTCCTGTACTTGGTGATTTATAAATGCGTCATTCGATGTACGAACATTTGTGGATTTCCTAGATGTTATTGCTGTTGACACATAAATCATATTCCAGCACAGGCAAAATTCTAGAGCTCCCTCTGTTATACATTTCTCAACAAGAAATGATATCTGCCTGATTTTCAGCTTGCTATCACTTTTTGTTTACTTGTTTTTGGGGGTTCGGCTTTTCTGCTACTGGGGAGTCAACCTGACTCTCCATCCTTGACCATGGCTTACCATGCCTTGGGAGATCTCTCCACCTTTCCACCCTACACCCAGATGTCAGCATGCCAGTGTATTGTACCCAGCCAAGATCCATTCTACCTCAGTATACCTCTTTCTGCTCATGTGTCCTGTAGCCAGCCCCTGGTGGATTTCCTTCACAGAGGAAGGCCCCATGTACCTTGACGATGTCTTCCACAAGTAAAGAGTCTCTGCCCTTTAGCGTGGATCTTTCTCAGCTTTTCCTTCCCATCTCCAGCCTTTGGTGTGCTGTTCCCATGTATCTGGTGAAGTTTTCATGGGAAAGGGTTGGTAAATGATGTAAATTCATTTTGGGACTTGAGTACCACGTGACTCTAGTCTGTCCTACCAGCCCATATGTGACCATAAGAGTTTGTTCAATGCCCTCTCCTAAAATAAAAATTTCTTTTATGCTCGTATCTGATGGGTTAAAAATAACTGGTATATTCTCTTGGTAAGAGAGGTGACAGTCTCTTGGAAGCAGGAGATCCCTGAATTATTCTTTTAATATACTGTTGGCCCCTACCTTGTATAAGATCTTTACATCTTCTTCAATAGTAACTGGAATGGTGTGTTTTTGTGTCTGTGGTTGGACATTTATGGGTGCATGCTTTCTGAGGTTGGATATCAGGCTTGTTTTAACACCATACAATGGACAGCATCCTGAGTCTTCAAAGACTGTAGAGCATATACAAGAGTGCAGCCTCCAGTGGTGCGAACAGATTTGAAATCCCACCAGTGCCAACAATTAACGGTTAATCCCGTTTGTAGCATGTCAATTCGTAGGTTGTTTCTCTAGGCGAACACCTGAGATTATTGTTCCCTTGCAAGTGACACCTATAGGCACGCTACGATCTCACGTATTTGCCCTGACCTCTTGAATGTGTTGTCTGTAGCCAAATGATCGAAGATCTCCTTTCTACTCCTTTTGTTCAAGGCATCAAACTTCCATGCATGTTTCTCGCTCATGGCGGCTGCCAATAGCACCACACAACGCCCACAGTTACGCAGAAGACTCTAGCAGTGTGGACGACACAAGCTCCTACATGCAGTAGGCTCCATAACGTCCAACTGGAGCCCAGTTTTATGAATTGCGTTTTTTCGTATTTTACAGATATTGCCATGTGGGGAGAAGCCCCGTCAGAAAGAGCTGGAGATACAGAGAGGCTTGTTGAGACAGAGCAAGTTCTCAGTTCGCTTAATGAGATAAGCCAGACCATAGGCGGAATGGCTCTTTGGAGACAGCAAATCTGTGCGATCGCAAGGGTTCGCTTCTTGAAATTAAAGCATGAAAGGAAAGCTCTTTTATCACTGTGAGTGTCAGAGTGCCATGGGTTTTTTTTTTCGGTCGATACATTAAGAAAACAAATCTAAGATGTAAAAGCAAGAGAAGACAATCAAAAAATAAAAAATAAAAACAAGGTGGGAGGGGCGCCTGGGTGGCTCAGTCGGTTAAGGGTCCGACTTTGGCTCAGGTCACCATCTCACGGTTTGTGGGTTCGAGCCTCACTTCAGGCTCTGTGCTGACAGCTCAGAGCCTGGAGCCTGCTTTGGATTCTGGGTCTCCCTCTCGCTCTGCCCCTCCGCCACTCACGCTTTGTCTCTCTCTGTCTCTGAAAAATGAATAAACCTTTAAAAAAATGTAATTTTAGGGGTAGGCAAAGGGCAAAATACTCAAGAAAAGAGTCCGAGAGCTCTGTGTTGAATTTCCATAAATTCTTGATGGTATCACGTTCTAATCTGCTCAGGCAGCTTTAAAGGTTAAGAAATGACTGTGCATTCACACTGGCACTTTTCTCCTGGGTAGGCTCTTGATTCTCGGATTTGGAGTTTGCCCTCTTCTCACGGAGATCATCACCATGAAAGTGTATCAACAGAGCTACACTTGGGAACTTTCTCCTCGTTTGTACTTCCTGGTTCCTGGACAACAGCCACGTGATCCTCTCACCGCATTACTGATCATCAACAAAACAGGTAATAATGTGGTGAATACTCCATTCCCAAGTGCATTCACGGTTAAGAGAAACATAAAGCATGCGAGAGAGGAAAAGAAACTTTTGACTTCCTCCGTATAAAACTGTTTATGAGGCTTGAGGAGGGTGAATGCCAAGTCCAGGAAGGTAAAGGGACTAGGAAAGGACTTGCCAAGGAGACATAAACTTTCTGGTGGCTGTGGGCAAAATGAAAGCATTTGTATCAAAAAAACACATTTGTGGGGCGCCTGGATGGCTCAGTCAGTTAAGCATCCAACTCTTGATTTCAGCTCAGGTCATGATGTCACAGTTCATGAGTTCAAGCCCCGTGTTGGGTTCTGTGCTGACAGTGCGGAGCCTGCTTGGGATTCTCTGTTTCTGTTTCTGTTTCTCTCTCTCTCTCTCTCTCTCTCTGCCCCTCCCCTGTTCAACCTTTATCTTTCTCAGAATAAATAAATAAACATTAAAAAAAGACACATTTGTAACAGCTGGAGCTAGAATTCATGTGCTATTCCATTTATTCCAAGGATACAGTCCAGTGGTTTTCAGTGTATTTCACAGAATTGTGTAACTCTCAGTACAATTCATTTTTTTAGAATATTTTTATATCAAAACTTTTTTTAAAAAAAATTTTAAAGAATATTTTTATCTCAAAAAGAAATCCCATGCTCATGAGTACTCATTGCCACTTACTCTTCCCCAGCTCTGAGAAACCACAAAATTTCTGTTTCTACAGATCTCTGTTACCCTGGACATTTAATATAAGTAGAATTACACAACATATGATCTTTTATGACCGACTTCGTTCGCTTAGCGTGATGTTTTCCAGGTTCGTCTATGTTGTAGCATGTTTCAGTATTTTTTTAATTGTGGAAGAATTCCATTGTGTGAATATGCTACATTTTATTTTTCATCAGATGATGGATAGTTTCTCCAAATTATTGGTTATTATGAGTCATGCTACTATAAATGTCCATGTACAGGTTTTTGTATGAACATACATATTTTTTTCACTTCTTTGGGGTATAAAACCCAGAAATGGAATTGTTGGGTCATATGGTGACTAGATTTAACCTTTTGAGGAAAGGCCAAAGTTCTTTGAACGGGCTGCCCCAATTTACGTTTATGCCAGCAATTTGTGAGGGTTCCAATTTCTACACATTGTCACCCAAACTTGTTATTTCCTGACTTTTTTTTTTTTTTTTGTCATACTCATCTTCGTATGAATCAAGTAGTATCTTGTAGTTTGATTTGCATTTTGCTAATAGCTACTGACCTTAGGCATCTGCCCATGTGCTTACTGGCCAGTTGTATATCTGTCTTTGCAGAAGTGCCTTTTTTCTTCCTATTTAAACAATGAATCATATGTTCTTTTTATTGAATCCCAAGTGTTCTTTATATATTCTAGATACAAGTCTCTTATCGCATGCAGTAGATCCTCATCATTCACAGGTTATGTACTTGCAGACTTCTCTAGTCAGTAAAACTTATTTGTGACCCCAAAACCAATACTCATGGCTCTTTTGTAATCATTCACACCCAAGCTCAGATCAGTGGACAGTTTGAGTCACCTGATACACACTTTCCAGCTGAGATGATACTCTGTTTCCTTGTTCAGCTCTCATACTGTAACTAAATATCCTTTCTGTAGTCTATTGAATGCTACGTTTTCCACCCAAGTAGAGTGCACAAGTGCTTTCTAGTGTCCCTGAGTCAAGAAGGCCATGAGATACCTTCCAGAGGAAATATGTGTGTTAAATAAGCTTCGTTCAGGTATACATTAGTGTCGTTGGCTTTGAGAGCACTGTTACAAGTCAACAATATATATACCAAAACATATATAAGATATGGCAATCTCTTGATTGGTCAAAGAATTTGTTGCAACCAGAGGCTCACAGGAACCTAAGCCATAATTAAGAATTCACTTGGGGCGCCTGGGTGGCTCAGTCGTCTGAGTGTCCGACTTCGGCTCAGGTCATGATCTCGCGGTTCATGAGTTCGAGCCCCGCATCGGGCTCTGTTGCTGACAGCTCAGAGCCCGGAGCCTGCTTCAGATTCTGTGTCCCCCTTTCTCTCTGCCCCACCTCTGCTCGTGCTCTGTCTCTCTCTGTCTTTCAAAAATGAATAAACGTAAAAAAAGTTAAAAAAAATTAAAGAATTCACTAATTCAGTGTTTGTGGTGACTTTATAGAATATATGTACCATGAATAATAAGAATCAGTTGCAAGTTTTCTGCAAATATTTTGCTTCGTCCTGTAGATTGCCTTTTCATTTTCTCATTAGTGTCCTTTGAAGCATAATGTTTTAATTTTTTTAAGTTCTTTTTTTTTTTCTGAGACAAAGGCAGTGTGAGTGGTGGAGGGGCAGAGAGAGGGAGAGAGAGAATCCCAAGCAGACTTTGCAGTGTCAGCGTAGAGCCCATTGTGGGCCTTGAACTCACCAACCATTGAGATCGTGACCTGAGCCGAAATCAAAAGTTGGATGCTCAACCAACTGAGCCACCCAGACACTCTATAATGTTTTAATTCTTACAAGGTCCAACTTATTTTTTTCCCTGGCTTGTGCTTTTGGTCTCATATCTAGGTAAGCTTTACATAACCCAAAATCACAAGGATTTACTTCTATATTTTCTTCTAAGGTGTCTTTACTCTTAGTTCTTCCATGTAGGTCTGTGATCCAGTTTGAGTAATTTTTGTGTATGGTGTGAGGAAGGGACACAACTTCAATGGCTATTCAGTTCTCTTCAGGGGACTGAGTGGTCACCAACCTTTCTTACTCCTTTCAGTCCCATGTTGCATAAACTCCATCCCCCCAGGTAGTGAGAGGACTGGAGTCCCGGTCCATCCACTCCCTACTTATGAGATGAAAGCTCTATCATAGGCACGTGAGGCCAAAGATAACAAGGCCAAATCATCCTTATCCCAGTTCTTCCCAAGAAGATACTGTAGCCCTAGACGTGGCTTGATGAAGGATTCTTGAGTTCTTGGCTATCTCCAGAGTGAAGCTTCTGTCAAGCTAATTGAGGATAGGGACTAACGGTATGGATTTTTAGCTCAAATGCCAGTTTCTTAGTGTTCTTACCCAAACTTACCAGATTTTCTTAAATTTTTTTTGCACTTTCTGTGTGCCATTAAGACAATCAAGAGATTTTTAACTTGTTGGATTTTTAGTAATTTTTACAAGTTATGGTTGCTTTTCTGGGAGAAGGTCCATGAAGCTCCTCCTACCCGCATTCAAACAGCTGTTATCGAGACACATTTTGAAAGTCAATTAATAATCTAGCAGTAGTAAAGTGAGATTTAGCGATTTTCGTAGTTGATTAGTAGCGATTATCCGTGTCATTAAACCCTTAATGTTTATGACCACTGATTGCAATATTCTAGATAAAAACATCATTCCAAATGCCATATGGTGCTCAAAAAAAGACTTTCACCTTTCACATTAGCAGTAATCAGAAGCAAATAAATATATTATGAACTAAACTCCACCACAAGTGAATAGATTTTTAATTCACAGTAACAAGTATGTTACATGGAAAGCTATCCTGATAGTCCATATGATGGTAAGGATCACATAATGACATTAATTAAAATTTTATTGTACAACTTGACATTGATTTTCTTAGTTTTATGACACACCTAATATATTTAACTGCAACACAGGGGCAAGCATTGATGACTTTATACATTCTGTGGAGCATCAAAACATAGCTTTGGAAGTGGATGCATTTGGAACTAAAAATGCCCTAGATGACCCATCTTATAATGGAGCCATCATAGTGTCTGGTAATGAAAAGGTATGTTGGTCTCTGTTTCATAATTTTTCCCCAAGATGTGGAAAACCAATACGATATCGATGTACTCAGCTTTCCACTTCAGGAAATGAAATGAAAAACAAAGAATGCTTGCATTCATTACTCAGTGAATTGTAGTCATTAATATGATGAATAATTCATATTTTAATCATTGTCTACCAACACAAGCTGTGTGTGTTAGCAAAATAAACACTATATAATACCCCCTGTCAAGTGCATATTTAAGTCCAAAGAACTCAGATTTCCTCTCAAGGATTTTAGAATACATATTTTCTGAAACTTCTGTTTTATTCTTAAACAATAATACTTGATGCTAGCCTTCACCCAGATGTCTGGTGTCCTGAAAATTAGATTCAGTCTATATACTTGTTCTGTTTTACTTACACAGTGTTTGTGTTTTGCTTTATGAGCACAAGTGAGAGAGGGGCAGGGAGAGAGGGAGACACAGAATCGGAAGCAGGCTCCAGGCTCCGAGCGGTCAGCACAGAGCCCAACGCGGGGCTTGAACTCACGGACCGCGAGATCGTGACCTGAGCCGAAGTCGGATGCTCCACCGACTGAGCCACCCAGGCGCCCCTATGTGACACCATTTTAAAAACAGGATTTTTTAAATTTTAGATATTGAATTTTGACCTCGTTAGCAAACAAACAAAAAAAAAAAGACCTTTGAGAATTTATAATTTTGCTTTTTATATTTTAGTGTTACAGATTTTCATTAGTATGCAATACCAAAAGACTAAATTGCTTCCCAGTTCTCATGGATATTATTAGTAACGCACTACTTGGAATGGTTAAGCCATCAGCACACATCCAAACTGATAGAAGTACATTTTCAAGGGTAAGTATATTGACTCTCCTCCATCAGGAATCTGGTCTCTCCTGCACCAAGAATGTCCCAGGTTACTCTTTTAAGTGCTGCAATCTCGTTCTTATTGAGTAAATGGCTGCATAATAAATCACGACTTGGTTCATGCTAGCTCTCTGGTTTTAAGAAATCAGTACACTTTTTAGAGCTTCAATGTTTTCAGTAATCTCTATACCCAGCACGGGGCTCAAATTCGCAACCCCAAGAGTCGCACGCTCTACCAACTGAGCCACTCAGGGGCCCCTGGAGCTTTATTTTTTTTAACGTTTTTTTAATGCTTTATTTATTTTTGAGAGACAGACAGAGACAGAGAATGAGCATGGGGAGGTGCAGAGAGAGAGGGAGACACAGAATCTGAAACAGGCCCCGGGCTCTGACAGCTCAGAGCCCAACACGGGGCTCGAACTCATGAACTGCAAAATCATGACCTGATCCGACGTCGGATGCTTCAGGGACTGAGCCACCCAGGTTCCCAGAGCTTTAATTTTTTAAATGAAAAACAGAACTCTTTTTCAAAGGGAATGTGAGGTAATGAAAGTGAAGTCAGGAAGCACTGAGACTAACGCAAAAATAACAAAAGTAGGAAGGAGGGAGAGAGACAAAGAAGAAAAGGAAAGAGAAGGGAAGGGGAGGGAAAGGAAAGGAAGAAATTGAAGTCTTATTATTACTTTTAGAAATACTACAGAGAGGGGCGCCTGGGTGGCGCAGTCGGTTAAGCGTCCGACTTCGGCCAGGTCACGATCTCGCGGTCCGTGAGTTCGAGCCCCGCGTCAGGCTCTGGGCTGATGGCTCAGAGCCTGGAGCCTGTTTCCGATTCTGAGTCTCCCTCTCTCTCTGCCCCTCCCCCGTTCATGCTCTGTCTCTCTCTGTCCCAAAAATAAATAAACGTTGAAAAAAAAAAATTAAAAAAAAAAAAAAAAAAA
>NW_024412437.1:4968197-4991580 GCF_014898765.1 Herpailurus yagouaroundi | reverse complement strand
AAAAAAAAAAAAAAAAAGAAATACTACAGAGAAAAAAATTTAGGACAAGGTTCAGACCAACATTGCAGGCTGTTTACACTAGAATTATTCCAGTTCCTTGTAATAAATATTCATTATTTGGGCCTGCCAGCTTTTTCATACCTGGGGCAAAAGAAAAAAAAAATCCCTATTTCTAAAAAAAAGTCCCATGTGATTGGATTGTGTACACAGCCTTGTAAGTTTGGAAACCAGAATACATGTTAGAGTTTGTAATTGTTCCTTTTTGATGATTTCCTAAATATATTGCTTCCACTTAGAGAGTTCTTTGAACCCAGAGACGATGTATGTTTAACCCTTCAGAATATTTTATACCTTGAGATAAGGCTGAGAACATGATAAGCACCAAGTAACTTATTTGTTAAATGTATAAATAAATGTCAGAGGTCAGCAAATTATCTATATTCCTTCAAATCTCGGGTTTTAGAATAATATATATATGGCTAAAGACCACTTACCCATGTGTATATAAATGGACCTTGTATCCATCATTTCCACACACTCCTGTAAGATTTTGAGTTGACTTCTCACAACATACCTCATGGTACATTCAGCAAATAAAAATTCCTTTCAGTAAGGGTGTGTAAGAAGCTTAATCACTAAAGCAAAAAGTTTTAGTCATTCATCAAGTACTAATTTTAGACTATGCTATGGTTCATTTAATTAACCTCCTATCCATTTTCTGGTTTCTGAGGGAAGATACCATAGTTGAGCAAATTTCCATCAATAGAAACATTCCATTTTAGCTCTGATGAGTTCGATACCAACTAACTACCTTACTTGACCTTGTTTCATGTGCTCAACATCTGAACTTTAATATCTCCAGCAACTCAGGTTATACTCTATTTGGATTTACCTGTTCGTTGCTCAGGTAAGAGTTTTTGGGAGTTTCAGACCTTGCTTCTGTCCTGCTCAAGTCAAGGATTTACCACTGAGTACTGAACCCACCCCGCATGCAAGGTGTTCTTAAAAGATTCTGTCGATAATCTTAAATCTCACCTTTCTGTCGTGAGAAAGGGTGTCTCTGATGGCCAAGCTGAAGATAACCAGACTCTGGTTATAACTTTAAAAAAAAAATTTTTTTTTAACGTTTATTTCTGAGAGGAGAGAGAGAGAGAGAGCGTGAGCATGGAAGGGCAGAGAGAGAGGGAGACACAGAACTCGAAGCAAGCTCCAGGCTCCAAGCTGTCAGCACAGAGCCCTGTGCGGGGCTCCAACTCACAGACTCATGGACCATGAGATCATGACCTGAGCCGAAGTTGGCCGCCCAACCAACTGAGCCACCCAGACACCCCTGGTTATAACTTTTCTCAGCAATGCGTGTAACTAAACACCTTTGTGGATCACGAAAGTAACGTGGGAACTGTTTTCAGGGCAGTCAGTGCATCTTCTGTCGCTAAAGACTCTTCCAAACAGGAGCGACATTGTGTGTGAGCAAGTGCCAAGGTTTTTCATGGAGATTCCACTTCCCTTTCTAGTACTGTACTTCATCTCTACTTTGGAAGCCTCAACCAATATTTTTCTGGTCTCACGGTGTACCTAGAACGACACTTACCATCACTGTGCCCGCAGAACATCCGAGAGGATGTTTGAGTCAGTCTGTCGCATTTGACGTAATTAAATACCCGTGAAAAATGAAATGTTCCAACTGTGACTTGTCATTATTTACTGTTTTCACATCAGAATACATTTTAGAATCCTAAAATAAGAAAATGTAAAATCTCACCCCTCTTTTGTTTCCCAACGGTGTAATACTTACCAGTTCAGTCTCATGCTTGGAGTCACTTTCCTTATCCCTGTAATTGGGTAGAGAGCCAAGGGTCATGCTGCATAATTGGATGGAAAATGAAAGAGTTTGGGAACCTCAGTGGGGACCTAAGGAGGGAGTATATGTCATCAGTTTAATATTTTTTTTTAATGTGTTCCAGAAAGCAAATTTTGAATTTGTTACTCAGCTCGTTATATTTGCATTTTCAGGAGTCAGAGAGAAATCCGTTTGTATTTTGGGAACATACCATATTATGGGCGATTTTGGCATCCTCTTGTACTCCTTATATTGCAATGAGCAGCTTCGATGATTATAAGGTAATAATGAAAACTTCATTACTTTGTATAACTAGAAGGTGAAGGTGAAAGTCCTTCCACAAGGCTTTTATACAAGCCTTTTCACAAGGCTATTTATACATTTCTTAAATGCTTATTTATTTTTGAGAGAGAGAGCATACGAGCAGGGGAGGGGCAGAGAGAGAGGGAGACAGAGGATCCAAAACGGGCTCCATGCTGACAGCGGAGAGCCCGATGTAGGGCTTGAACTCATGAACCGTGAGATCGTGACGTGAGCTGAAGTCGGATGCTTCACCGACTGAGCTACCCAGGTACCACCCTCCCGTCCATTTATACATGCTTCATAGAGCAGCCAATTCAGCAATAAATCCTAAGATACAAAAATTTTTTTTGATGTCTTTATAAATGCAGAGATAAATAAAGAGGTTACAGATAGAGAAGATTCTAAAAGTTGCAAGGATGTGTAGCACCTAGAATAGACCAAATAAATTTGAAAAAGAAAAAACAGGGGCACCTGGGTGGCGCAGTCGGTTAAGCGTCCAACTTCAGCCAGGTCACGATCTCGCGGTCCGTGAGTTCAAGCCCCGCGTCGGGCTCTGGGCTGATGGCTCGGAGCCTGGAGCCTGTTTCCGATTCTGTGTCTCCCTCTCTCTCTGCCCCTCCCCCGTTCATGCTCTGTCTCTCTCTGTCCCAAAAATAAATAAACGTTGAAAAAAAAAAAAAAAGAAAAAACAAAGTTGGAAGGGTTGTGTTTCTGCCCTCAAGGCTTACTACAAAGTTATAGGAGTGAAGAATGTGTTGTATTTATTTAGGATAGTCATATAGGCGTAGGAAACAAAATAGACATTTCAGAGATTATCAGTTGATTTTCAGTAAAATCTGCCAGAGAATTCAGCTAATTGTACCAGAACGACTTGATATTGGTATGAGGAAAAAAAATAGTGTTCTCAACACTCACCCCCCACCATACACAGATTTTATTTGAAATGAATCGTCGGTTTTGTGGTAAGCAATTATTTCTTGCTTAGATCGGGGCAGAATGAGCATGTATACCGTAAAGGAAAATGAGAACTTGAAATTCGTCAAAGTTAAAACCTTTTGCTCTTTGTAAAGCACCAATGAGAAAATAAAAAGCCTCAGGCTGGGAAGAAAAAATATCCACAAGACTCGTACATCTAACAAAAGATTTGTATCGCACATAAACGAAAATTGGAGGGTTGCATGGTCCCTGCACAAGGAAAAGACAAAAATTTGTGAAGCATTCCATATTAAAAAAAAAAAATTTTTTTGTACTAAGAGATAAAGAACTCTTACAGCTCAGTAGTAAAAGATAGCCTAAATTTTAAAGATGGGCAAAATATTTGAACAAATACTTCACTGAAGATATGTGGAAGGAAAGTGCTCCCATGAAAAGATGGCTAATATCATGGGGAATCAGGAAAAGAGCCCCCATGAGATAGCTCTACACACGAACAAAAATGAGTAAATGAACATGACCGAAAATACCACGTTTGGGAGGATATGGAGAAACTGGAACTGTAATGCGTCATCGGCAGGAACATAAAATGCACAGTCACTTTGCTAAGCCATTCGGCGCTGTCGTACAAAGTGAAAAATACACTTAATGGTGTGGCCCGGAACGTCTCTCCTAAGTATTTACCTGGGAGAAAAGAAAACCTCTTTCCACATACAGACGGGTACATTCACGTTCTTGGCAGCTTTATTCATGATAGCCAACTCTCTGAAACAGCCCAGATTTCCATCAAGCTGTGAATTGATAGAAATCCTTGGGTGGCCAGACCAGGGGATGTTACTGAGCAGTACAAAAGAAGGAACATCTGATAAATGCATCAGCATGCATACGGGTCACAACCATTACACTGAGGCAATGAAGACAGGAAAGAGTAAATACTGAATGATTTCATTTATATGAAATTCTCGGAAAGGTAAAATAAATTCACAGTGACAGAAAGGAGACCTGTGGTTTCTTGTAACCCCTGATAAAGGCTATTAACTGCAAAGGAGCATGGGAAATTGGGGGGGGGGGGTAATGTAAATGCTCTATACTCTGATTATGATTGTGATACAGGAATCCATACATGTGTCAAACCCCACGCAACTGAATACTTCATAGAGACATTTTTTATGGTTTCAAAATCACATTTCAAAAAAGTTAGAGAGAATTGAAATAAAGGAACATGGTATGTTGAAAACGTGAAAACAAAAAAAATTTAATGTTTAACTGACTATACATTTCCATTCACAGACACTCTTTCGTTAATTGCCATGAATTTTTGATATATCTACAGATATTTGTTGGTTTTTTTTTTAATTTTTTTTTCAACGTTTTTTATTTATTTTTGGGACAGAGAGAGACAAAGCATGAACGGGGGAGGGGCAGAGAGAGAGGGAGACACAGAATCGCAAACAGGCTCCAGGCTCCGAGCCATCAGCCCAGAGCCTGACGCAGGGCTCGAACTCACAGACCGCGAGATCGTGACCTGGCTGAAGTCGGACGCTTAACCGACTGTGCCACCCAGGCGCCCCAAGATATTTGGAGCATCTTTTAAGATGAAGACTGACTCAGTAGTTCTGGAGTAGAGACAGATTTTGAGTGGCAGTCATGGGGGGATGGATTCATATGACTCATCAACCCAGGCCAACTCGCGTTAGCTTTACTTGCAAATCTCCATAGAATGTCTTTTAGTGTCTCCATTTTTGTAACTTGACTGCACAGAGTGACCCTGCATAAGGATCTTGATCTGTTCCTCTCCAAAATGATTCTGTTGTCCAAGGGAAGGGAGCGCTGGCTGTCCTGTTCTCTTCCTAGTGTAGAACCTCCGGGGAATCTTGGGAAACACCATTTGCTGGCCTGAGGTGACTGTCAGGCATCTTGTACTTAACATTGTCCTAACTTAAAATGACTCCCAGGGGCACCTGGGTGGCTCAGTCAGTTAAGCCTTAGACTCTTGGTATCGGCTCAGGTCCTGATCTCCCGTTTCGTGGGATGGAGCCCCACATCGGGCTCTGCCCTGAACAGAGCCTGCTTGGGATTCAATCTCTCTCTCTCTCTCTCTCTCTCTCTCCCCCTCTCAAAATAAATAAATAAACTTTAAAAAAAAAAAAATGCCTCCCGTAGGAACTGCGGACATTTTCTTTCTCTGGTCTGTGAAACGCCTCAATCCCACCATGTTCCTCCCAACCCTTTGGCCACTGTCTGTCTCCTTTGGAACTCCTCATTCTTCTCCATTGTCTCTAAAATCTGAACTCCTTACATCTCAGTCCTAGGCTCTCTCATCATTCTTGATGTCATTCTGTCCTAGGCAAACTCATCTAACCTTATGGCTTCAAACCCCTTTGACCTACCCATCACTCAACAGACTTGATCTCTAATTTCTTTCTTCTTCTTCTTCTTTTTTTTTTTTTTTTTTTTTTTTATCTTATTTTGAGAGAGAGAGAGAGAGTGTGCCTGTGCGGGGGTGGGGGAAGGGGACAGAAAGAAGAGAGAGAATCCCAAGCAGGCCCAGTGCCGTCAGCACAGAGCCCAGCGCAGGGCCAGTCCCACCGCCGTAGGATCATGACCGGAGCCGAAATCAAGAGTCAGACGCTTAACTGACGGAGTCACCCAGGCGCCCCGAGATCTCTAATTTCTCATGTTACCTCCAGTGCGGATCCAAACTCCCTTCTCCGGGGTTGCCACTGGGGGAATCACAGACTCTCCAACTTAGCCACATCTCCAAAGCTGAATTTATGATCTTGTTGAACGGGTACCCCCTTTCCGCATTTCCTGCCCTCTAGAGCTGGCAGTGCTGGGCACTCACTCGGTCAGTAAACCTAAAACCACCATTCACCCCTCTCCGGGCTTCACCACAGATCCGTCCATCGCCAAATCCTTTTCAGTCGTGCCAACTGACTGGGCCGGTGCTCAGAGGTTTTGACCCGCATCCTTAGGTCAAATTCCATCTCTGACAGGGGCCTATTTTAGCCAACCAGAGACCATCAGCAAATGAACTATTTTTGAAAGAGAAGAAACGTATTCAAAATTGCTTAACGGTTTATTATGATTGCTTCATTGGTGCCCAACCCCTCATCACTTGATAAGTCGTTTTAAAATATGTAATTTAGCATGCTTATTCAGAGACGGGCAGGAATGCAAGACACGTAGTATTTACGAACGTAATAATATTCATGCACGTGTGCATAAATAGTTGGATGGGTAATAAATATTTGAATGTGTGCTATGCCAAAACTACCCTAATGTATCCTTTAGTTAGAATGAAAGGAATAAAGCCATTTCATATGTATATAAGGTACATATCGTGTTATGTATTTATGTATAATTGTAAATAAAACATAGTATTTTACGTATAATCTTTGTATGTATATAGACCTGTGTAGAGAGAGACAGCACAAGACTTCACAGTGAGTCAAAGCAGAATCACCCTGATGGAAGGCTAGCTGCTTAAATAAACCACCCTGTTCCCATAGATTGTTAATCACTGTTTTGTTTACTGCAGTGTTAATACCTTAATGACACTGAGACCTTCTTACACGTATTTCCACTGGGTGCGTGACGAACGCCAATATTGTTCACGAAAGCAACAAATTGACCATCTGTGTTTGGAACTATCCGTATCCCTTGGTCCCCATAATGCTTCTGGCCAGGATGCAGAATTATTACAAAGGAAAATTCTGATCAAATGTTTTCTTACATAATCCACGTTTTCTGAAAGCTCCAACTGAACTAACACTTTGTGTCTTTGCTGTTTTGTAATCAGAACAAAGCTCAGTCCCAGCTCCGGATTTCGGGCCTCTTCCCTTCTGCTTATTGGCTTGGGCAGGCGCTGGTGGATGTCCCGATGTACTTCCTGATCTTACTGCTTATGTATTTATTAGACTACGGCTTAAACTTCGAAGAGTCTGCGTTTGTAACTGTAAATCAGACTATACAAGTAAGTGACGATATTCATAGAACAAATACCGTTGAATGATTTCATGAAAAAAATTGAAGATGCAAATGATATTTGTATTGTCATAAATTAAATCGCTCTAAAACTCTGTGCTACAGCACTCTTTTGGCTCCTGATGGGTTTCTCGGATGGCATTTGCCTTTGACTGAATGTCACATTCCTGTTGATTTCAGATCCCCTGTTCTATTGGCTATGCCTTCTCACTTATCTTCTTGACATACGTGATTTCGTTCATTTTTCGCAAGGGGAGGAAAAATAGTGGCATTTGGTCTTTTTCCTTCTTTATGGTAAGTATATTTTTTGTGTACAATTCTGAGCCAGTACTTAAAGTTTGCCCTCAGTAGAATGATAAATTAATATCATAATCTAAAATATTTTGTTTTCCTTATGCATGATCCTTTTCAAACTCTGCATGTTTTTCCTCTTCCTAATTTCTACCCTTGTCTCTCTCTCTCTCTCTCTCTCTTTTTAATGTTTATTTATTTTTGAGAGAGAGCAGGGGGAGGGTGGCAGAGAGAGAGGGAGACACAGAATCCAAAGCAGGCTCCAGGCTCCACGCCGTCAGCACAGAGCCCAACACGGGGCTCGAACTCACAAACCGTGAGATCGTAACCTGAGCCGAAGTCAAGACGCTTAACCAACTGAGCCACGCAGGCACCCCTACCCGCAGGCACCCCTACCCTCCTCTCTTTTAAAAGTAGCCAAATTGTTTCTAGAACCATAAAGTATTTGCTAGAAGGAAACCAGGAACCCATTTGTATCTTCTTTACTGAAAAACAAAGAAGCCCACAGACCTCCACTAGATTACGAATGTTGTTGCTAGCCTGGTTAAAACTAGAAACTACTTCTCCAAATTCTACTAGAATTAATGCCACAAAAGCAACACTTATTTTATCTAAATTAGGAAGGAAAAGTACATGTTATCTCCTATTACCTATTCTATTTTCCTGTCATTCTGGCTGCCAAAAAGTAAATTATTAATTCAACAAATACTAGTTGACTTCAGGACACCTGGGTAGCTCAGTCAGTTAAGCGTCCTATTCTTGATTTCGGCTCAGGTCATGATCTCACAGTTCGTGAATTTGAGCCAAATGTCAGGCTCTGCACTAAGAGTGCAGAGCCTGCTTAGGATTCTCGGTCTCTCTTTCTCTCTCTGCCCCTCCCCTGCTCACTCTCTCTATCTCAAAATAAATAAATCAGCTTTAAAAAAAATGCGTATTAGTTGCCTTCCAACAATATGTCAAAAAGTAAGACTGATAATAAATAAAAAATAGTTTCAACCCTGAAAGGGCACTCAGAGGGTAAAAGAGAAGTAAACAGCCACTTACGAGAACAAAGTGACAAGGAAAAGATGATCTCTTTTTTTTTTAATTTACAAATTTTCATTTATTGCCTTTTTTTAGGGTTTTCGTAATAACCAC
This sequence comes from Herpailurus yagouaroundi, assembly GCF_014898765.1. Taxonomy (NCBI): domain Eukaryota; kingdom Metazoa; phylum Chordata; class Mammalia; order Carnivora; family Felidae; genus Herpailurus; species Herpailurus yagouaroundi. The sequence goes on along the minus strand of NW_024412437.1, from coordinate 4,983,089 downwards.
TGTTGACAAAATTCCAAGGTATTTTAAAGGAATTCATATTTTGTCTATTTCATGATGGGCATAGGTCTGTTAAATGAGCACTAAAATCCTTGGCATTAGCTACAATCAGATGACAAACAGCAGCTCAGACTTCTCTTACTCTACTAAAGATGATCTCTTTTTAAAAGATTGCCTCTATGAAAACCAGAGAAGGGAAAGATTAACTCATGAAAACGAGAGCAGAAATTTCCTTTAGGAATGGAAACCTGGAGAGTAAGATTTTACTAGCTGAAGAAGAATGATGCGGTGAAGAAAGAGAAACCCAGAGGGGAGAAAGTCCAGGCTTAGCCTAAGAACTGGTAATAATCTGGTTTAGGGAAGGGAAGAAAACACCGCGCAGCATGGGCGTGGCCTTAGTTATGGTAAAAGTATTGGTTGGAACCATGCTAGCCTTTGGTGATGTGCTCCAGAATTGATTCTACAGGCTGTGGGAAGCTATGGAAGCTTCTAGTGTAGACATGAAACGTGATCCGAAATATACTTTTAGGAGGAACATGCCCAGTGCCATAGAAACGGTAGCTTGTAACACAAAGAAGCCGGAAGTACAAAAACTTTTAGGGAACTTTTATCATTGCAGTGTTCTGGAAGAAAAAGTCTGAATGTCTCTGTTGGACCTCTCACCATCTCTTATCCCTGAATTCTACTGAATTCTCCTGAAGCCACTCTGGGTTTTGCTGTGCCTCTGTTTCTCCATCAGTATAACTAACAGAAGTCTCTCTCTCTCTTTCTGTTGTTGTTATGTCATTCCTACTAGATAGCAGTTTGTGTTCCCCATGATCATTGCTTTTCTACCCGTTTTACCTCCGAAAAGAAGGCCAACTTTTTTCCTTTTCCGTAACGAAAATATTCCATACGTTAGATTTATCCAGTCGTGTCTCACTCATGATACTCTAGGTGAACGGAATTTGGCTAAGTCACTAAGAGAACAGGTCAGTAGCAATAATGCTGATTTCAGTTGGGTTTCTGAAGCTGGGGCTGAAATTAGGGTTATCTTCAAGATGAGCCATCTCAATTTGGAATCTATGTTGAAATTCAAAGTGTTAATATGCATGTCTGTTATCTTCTTTAGATCGCCACCTTCTCTTTGTTTTTATTTATGCTATTGGATTACTTTGGATATGGTGTGCTGTATTACATCACCTTTTTAATACCACAAGCCACCTTAATTGGCTGCATGTTCTTGTTTCTTTATGTAAGTAGTGCCACCATCTGTCCCAGTGTCCTGGAACTCTTGGCCAATTGTGAATGCTATGCTGGGGGTTGGGGTTCTACATCATGTTGAGTATACATGACATTGAAATATTTCTACCGCATGGATACCAGTTGAATTCCTCCCAGATAGGCCCATGTGCTCCAGCTGAACTGCATTAGAAAACCTGCCCCTGGTCCGTGCATGGGGAGGGGGGGTAACAGGTGGTGGGAAACAGAGCAGTCTCTACGGACTCGTAGGCATGCTCAGCTTTAGAAGAAGGCAAATGAAATACCCCCGATCTTTGGGATCTTGCGATTCTCGAGAGGCACTCCATAGGAATAAAATCCTTTTCTTCTAGCTAATCGACTTCTACAAAAGGAAGAAAGATACAGTGCATGCGTGAAGATGGGGAAAGGGAAGGGAAGAGAATGGGAGGGGAGGGGAGGGGAGGGGAGGAGAGGGGAGGGGAGGGGAGGGGAAGGGAGCGGGAGGGGAGGGGCTTATGAAGTATCAACGAGCACAGGAAGGTGTGTGAAGCTCTGCGGGATAAGGATAAACCCTGTTTCTCTCTCCTTCCTTGGAGAGGCTAACACATGCCCAAGTTCCTCTCACCAGGTGGTGAGTACTTGCTAAATCCTATTGCTTCAAATAAAAACACAGTGCCTCTTAGACCTTGGGAGGAAGGAATACAACCCTTTGATACACATTTTGGAAGGGACACCTACCCAATCCTCATGGTGAAATCAGGGGACATACCTGTAGGGCTGTTCAGTGGGCCAATTCACGTTTATATGGATAAAAATGCACAAAACCAAAAACCTTCCTATGTAATACCATTGTTTTTCCGTTTGCAGCAAGTCGAGTCTTCTCTTTGGACTCAAGAACCAACAAGTGCAGAGCCATTTCTGGTATTCTTAATTGTAAGAACACACCTGTCTTTCAAAATTGTTGTCTTTTCCTATACGAACCATTTTAATTCCTGTATACAGGGTGAAGCTTTTTATTAAGGTAGATATATGGGTATGTGTAGCCCATGGAGATAAAATATTAGTAAAATATGGAACAAATTTTTCTATAAAGACTCACTAATTAGATAATATGCTTCCCAAATTTTGAAAACACTATACCAGTATTTAGACGAAATGACATAAAGTCATGGTATTACCTAATTGTATTTGCTTCTAATGTTTCCATAAACAAGATTGAAAATGAACTTCATAGTGGCACGATTTGACAAATAGATTATTGGAAATTTGAAATGGTTTTTCCAACCATACCTTTGGAGAAGTCCGACCATTCCTAGTTCACTTCTGATGTGAAACATTTCTCTTTGAGTGCTTCTAACCATGCATCTCTCTCTTTATTCCTAGCCTTTCCTTCATTTTATCATCTTCCTTTTTATTCTTCGGTGTCTGGAATGGAAGTTCGGAAAGACGTCAATGAGGAAAGATCCTTTCTTTAGGTTGGGAGAAATCAAATTGGATTCTTTCATTTCAGTTATCAGTGGTTAATTTTTTTCATGCATAAAGTAACGATTTAGCGAAGAACGGCCAAGTCCTGGAACAGGCTGGGGTCGCAGCTATATGCCAAGACAAAATATAGAGATCTGAGTACCTAAATCAGAGGATTATAAGTAGAGGAGGAAAAGAGATCTGAAACACTCACTGTTAAGGGCTCTGTCTGACATGATGTGAAGTAGAGAGGGTGGGGAAAGTTATACGCTGCTAGTTCAGGTTTTTTTGTTTGCTTTTTAATGTTTATTTCTTTATTTTGAGAGAGAGAAACAGAGAGACAGAGACAACGAGCAGGGGAGGGGCAGAGGGTGAGAGGGAGAGAGAACCCCAAGTAGGATCTGCACTGTCAGCACAGAGCTCGATGCAGGATTCAAACTCATGAACCAGCGAGATCATGACCTGAACTGAAATCAGAAGCCAGGTGCTTAACCACCCGAGCCACCCAGGGGCTCCGCCGCTGGTTCAGTTTAAACAACAATCAGTTTAAATAGATTGGTAGTTGAAGGAATGCTACCAGTCTAGGGAGGAAGACTAGAATGATGAATAAGCCAAAGACCGCAATAATTATGCTCTTTTCCTGTGGTGCCGAGAAGCCCAGCTGGTAGATGACAGACTGGTCAGGTCATAATGGGACTTAGAAGCTGAGATTATCTTTTTGTGGCATACAAGGACACGTCCATAAGCATCTTATTCCCTGTCTTCCATGCCACCTTGGTTTCATCTTTAACTATGACAGACAGTTGAGTGGGTGACTCACAAGGTAAAAGATGACCTTTAGGAAATCTAAGGTCGAGGCACCTGGGTGGCCCTGTCAGTTAAGCATCCCACTTTGCTTTGGCTCAGGTCACGATCTCATGGTTCATGAGTTCGAGCCCCGACTAGGGCTCTGCACAGATAACATGGAGCCTGCTTGGGATTCTGTCTCTCCCTCTCTCTCTGCCCCTCCCCCGCTCATGCTCTCTCTCAAAATAAATAATAAATAAATATACTTTAAAAAAAAAAGAAATCTAAGATCGGTATGTGGGATTAGGGCAGAGGTAAGAGAGACTAAAATGACATAACTAGCTAGCTAGCTGGCTAGCTATGAAGGACCAGACTTAAAATAGAGAAGAAAGTGAATCTGGCAAATATTCCCAAGAAATGGCCAGGCTCAGTAGGAGACCAAGCATCGAACTTGTATTTTCTGAGACCATCCTGACTCCAAGTATGTCAACTCATTCTCCCCATGGAAATGCAATAATGCCAACAGGGAGGTGGTGGTAAAGATAGGGTTTCTAGAAAAATTGCATCACTAAACTAGGATACTAAAGTCCTATGTTAGACAATAGATACTAAGTTGCCCAGCGATAATGAAAAAATAACGTCCCATAGTTAAGTAGAGCGAAAGACACGTGAGAAGCAATGGTCACTAAATATAGCAGTACCATGGACAGGAATAAGGTGAGGAAGGGCGGAGGAGGCATGGTACTAAAGGAGAGTGTGACAATTTATTACGTACCCAGCCTCCTACTCAAAGCATCAGGTTTAAAGAATGCAGTATTGTGAATACAAGAATGAAGCTGCCAATCAGTGATTAATGGGTGGCTTTCGACTCTAGAATTTCTCCAAGAAGTCACAACGTGTATCAAAATCCAGAAGATCCAGAAGGGGAGGATGAAGATGTCCAAATGGAAAGAGTGAGAACAGCAGATGCCTTGAATTCCACGAACGTCGATGAGGTAAAACATACGTGGTAATGATTCCGTCGAAACCACAAACATTTGTCAGTCAAAGTGGTCAGGCTACGAGTCTAATGCTCATAGAATTTTGAGTGTCTCTAATACATACAGGCAAAGACCACAACTCCAGTTTAGGAAGTGGTCATATGATTACATCTAAAGAAGCAGATTAAGAGTCATGTCACCTCAGTTTGTCATTCACGGTTTAAAGAACAAGTAGAGAACAATTAAAATTGCAAAAGCCAAGAAAGACCTAGTGAACTTTAGAACCGGAATAAAGCGATAGGGTGGCAATGCTTCTTGGAGAAAGTGCACGGTGCGGACTTCAAGGCAAAGTCTGGTCCACAGCTTGTTGTTTTGCATGTTTAAGGACGACTCAGTACTTCCCCAAGTTTCTTTGCTCCTGTTCTGCACAAAATAACGTGCTGCTGAGTAACTGCCTTTGTCAGGGGTTAACGTGACCAAAAATAAGGACTAGGATTGGAAAATGGCCAGTAAACATGTCACCTAGGAGAAGGTCTTCTGTGATGCCTGGCTTGTGCCATGAGGCACCAACTCAGTGGGGAGACAGAGTTTCTTCAAAGTTAACGGAGAGAATTAAGGCCTGATGTGATTTATTTGTTATTTACAGAGACCGGTCATTATTGCCAGCTGTCTACGCAAGGAGTATGCAGAGAAGAGGAAGCACTGCTTTTCCAAGAGGAAGAAGAAAATCGCCACGAGAAATGTCTCTTTCTGTGTTAGAAAAGGTTTGCCCCCAATGGCTCATCCCCTGTTGGCTTGGGGCCCTCATTAGCTTTATGGTTCCTCATGAGAATCTGATGCATCACCTCTTGCGTTCACACACAGACTCATCAGCAGGTGACTGTGACAGCTCCTTTGACCTGTTCCATTTCTAAGTGAAATCAATTAACTCACCCCACGGATGGGGCACAGTCACAGCTACATGGAAACCATGAGCAGTCTATTCAAACGAACCACTGGAGCTGTGACATTTCTATGTAATGAACATGATTGATTTCCTAGTGTTCTTCTTCACAAGAGAACTAACTGGGGTTGTACCCATCCAGTCAGAAGGTTTGACCAGCAGCTGTCAGATGACCTCATTTTGTGTCATTATCATGGAGTGCTTAGGGTCGCAGGAGACAAGAGTATGACACGCTGGTTTCCAGGAGTGGCTTTACCCCTTCCTATCAGTGTGACCGTGGGCAGCTAACCTAATCTCTGGGAGCCGGCCCCAGATACGTAAGAAGGGATTATGGTAACAACTTCTCAGGGTTGACAAGTCCATGAGATACTGTGTATAAAGCACATAGCACGATACTTGTCACATGGCAAGTCTTCAGACTCTGTTACATTTTTTTTTAATTTTTTTGTTTATTTATTTTGAGAGAGAAAGTCAATATTAAGTGTAACCATTTTTTTTCAGGTGAGGTTTTAGGATTATTAGGACACAATGGAGCTGGTAAAAGTACATCCATTAAGGTGATAACTGGAGACACAAAACCAACTGCTGGACAGGTAAGTGAATTAGGCTAATAATTTACATTAATTTTAATACATATTATAGTTATAATTATGATATACTTTAATGTATCATATTTTAATATAATTAAATGGTTATATATCACATATAATTATAATGTATTATGTTTTATATAATTATAATATGTTATAATTATAATATAATTATGCTAATAAATTTATAAGATGTTGGGGCGCGTGGGTGGCTCAGTCGATTAAGTATCCGACTTTGGCTTGGGTCACGATCTCGTGAGTTCGAGCCCCGCATCACGCTCCGTGCTGATGGCTCAGAGCCTGGAGCCTGCTGTAGATTCTGTGTCTCCCTCTCTATCTGCCCTCCCCCTGCTTGCCTTCTGTCTCTCTCTCCCAAAAATAATTTTTTTTTTAATTTATAAGATGTTAAAACTTTGTAAACAGCAAATATCATTTAATTTTGATTTTAATTTTTTTTAATTTATAAGATGTTAAAGCTTTGTAAACAGCAAATATCATTTAATCATTAGATGATTGAAGTAAAGTAGCAGAATAATACATTCACAAATTAACGTGTTCATACACAGAAAAATTAATCGCTGCCAGGGAGCAATTACTTATGCCTTCAAAGACATTTAGAGGGAATGTTCAGTATCCGATCAGAATCCGTACAAGTCTTATTTACAATACCATAAAACACACGCATTTGCACTTTGTTTTTCTTGACAAACTATTTGCTTCCATTTACTAACAGTGAGTGCAGTGTAACGCGTTACTTTTTTGTTTTAGAGTTTTAAAATTTTTATGTATTTATTTTTCATGTTTTATTTATTTTTGAGAGAGCACGAGCAGGGGAGGGGCAGAGAGAGGGAGACAGAGGATCCCAAGAGGGCTCTGCGCTGACAGCAGTGAGCCTGATGTGGGGCTTGAGCCCACAAACCACGAGATCATGACCTTAGCCCAAGTCAGATGCCCAACCGGCTGAGCCATCCGAGGTGACCCTGTTTTAGACTTTTTTAAATTGAAATATAGTAGACATACAGGATTTGCACATTCAATGAACATTGTTTTCCCTGCATGTAATGCTTTAACATCGAATTAAAATGTTAAAAAAAAAAAACACCTTTATTAAGCAATTATATTCATTGTCCTACACAACGTGCTTGGACACTGGAATGTATATTTTTGTACAGATCCACTATTTCTTGGGAGTATTTGTAAGGAATGGCTCAAAGTTGAGGGATGTGAAGTCAACTTGAATTGTACATGCAATTGAACCGTATAAAGTGGTCTGAAAAAACAAAGGGGCTCAGATTTATCAAAGAGAGAGACAACATTTCCCCCCAAACTCCTTGGCAGAAAAAAAGAAAACTTTAAGAGCTCGCTCCTTTGGAAAGTATGTCCGGGGTTGTGGAGAACAGAATATAATGCAGAGGTCTAGGGGATTGCACCGTGGGAAAGGGGTTGGTGGTCAGCCTGGAGGGAAAAGACCTCCTGTAAAGTGATTGACAACCCACTAAAGACGGAAGAGAAAACATATCCACAATCCCTCTGAAGCCGAGCTGAGAGCAGGTGTCTGTGAAGGGGGCCACTCAGGGAGGTTGGTGGCTTGGTCAACTCTAACTGGATTCCTTCAGTTGAGACCACCCTTCAGTTCAGTCACCACCTGGACCCTGCATCATTATTTTATTTCTCATCACACATGAGTACAAAAGGAGGAAGTAACTGCTCATAGATACATGGCGATGAAATATTTTCAAAGGTAGGTACGTTCTGGGGCACCTGGCTGGCTCAGTCGGTAGAGCGTGCAACTCTTGATCTCAGGTTGTGAGTTCGAGCCCCACGTTGGGTGTAGAGATTACTTAAAAAGGATAGGTGCGCCTGGGTGGCTCAGTTAAGCATCCGACTCTTGATTTCAGCTCAGGTCATGATCCCGCGGTTCATGGGTTCGAGCTCCACATCAGACTCTGTGCTGACAGTGCGGAACCTGCCTGGGATTCTTTCTCCCTCTCTCTCTGCCCCTTCCCTGCTCTCGCTCTCCCGCGCTCTCCAAATAAATAAATAAACTTTAAAAAGTATAATAAAATAAAATCCTGAGAATAGAACATACTAAGCATTTTTTTTTAAAGTAAGATCTGAGTTACAAAGTCAGCTATTTGGGTGTCATGAAATTAGCTGTCATCAGATCAGCCAGTGTGATCTTTATAAACAATGTCATTGTCCTACTTAAATATTTTCAACAACCTCTTACTGCACTAAGGCTGAAGGACACCCCCCCCACCCCGGACCCCCCACCTGCTGGCAGCTGCAGGGACCTATCATCATGTTCCTTCTCCATTCGCCTTTCTTTGCTTTCTCACTCGGCCCCAGGCCCCCAGCTTTGTCTAGGGTCGAAGAACGTATCAAGCTTCATTATGGCGCAGGGCTTTGCTCTGGCTCTTTCCTCTGCTCCAGATTCCTTTCCTCTGGGCTTTTCCATGGCAGGTGCCCTCTTGCTCTCCCCCCACAATGGCCCCTCAGCAAACAGGCTTTCTCTGATGACCCTACCTACTCATCTCCGCTGGTATTCCCCAACCCAGCTTCCGGACTGCTCCCACTACGGTACCCCTCACGAGCTACCTGTATTCCATCCATTCATTTTGCTACTTCTTTATTGCCCGATTCACTTGGTAGAAGGAAAACCCCCAAAATAAGAGGGGCGCTGGCTGTTACATGGGTGGCTCTCAAAAAACATTGGATCACGGATCCAATAGTGAGTAATTAAATTCACCAATTCATATACTTTCTTCCTGACTGCGACGAGGAAATTGTATATAAACTGTTGGCCACGATGGCAAGACGGTCCCGTTGGTGAGATTTTTGATTTTTCGGCTCCGGTTAGGTGGGGCACTCACTTGTTTTCATGGGCTTGCTCTCTGATGACCTTTCTTCAATGCAGATTGATGACAGATTGGTCAACCCGATTAGGACTTAGAGAGTCTCTAGTTTTTCTAGGTTTGTAAGAGAAAGATGCCATTGAAATATGCAGGGGAAGCAAACAAACCCAGAGGGCAGGCTCTGAGCGTGAACTTTCCTCTGCAGGTGCTACTAAAAGGGAGCCGTGAAGAGGACTCCCTGGGTTTCCTAGGGTACTGTCCTCAGGAGAACGTGCTGTGGCCCAACCTGACCACGAAGGAGCACTTGGAGGTGTTCGCTGCTGTGAAAGGGCTCAGGAAAGCCGATGCGGCAGTCACCATCACAAGGTAGATGGGAGCCACAGGTGTTCTATGCCTGAGGGCGCGGGACATTTGGGAGTGACGAGCTTCACTGTCATTCTGGATGGAAGACTCCTCTCTCGAGAGGAAGAGAGAGAGGGAGAGCGAGAGGGAGAGCGAGCAATCAACCCCTGACCCAGACCACACTGGGTAGATTCCCCACTAGAAACCTGTTGCCTGTATTTCAAAGTGTTCATTTTCTTCTCATACTGAATATGAAAATTAAAAAGTAACCATCAGTGAAAGTTACCAAAAATACTAAAATTAAGCATAGGGCACCTGCCTCAGTTAAGCGCCCAACTTCGGCTCAGATCATGATCTCACGTTCGTGACTTTGAGCCTTGTATCAGTCTCTGCTGACAGCACAGATCCTGCTTAGGCTTCTCTCTCTTTCTCTCTCTCTCTCTCTCTCTCTCAAAAATAAATAAACATTTTTTGGGGGCGCCTGGGTGGCTCAGTTGGTTGAGCGTCCGACTTCAGCTCAGGTAATGATCTCCCAGCTCGTGGGTTCGAGCCCCCCATCAGGCTCTGTGCTGACAGCTCAGAGCCGGGACCCTGCTTCGGATTCTGCGCCTCCCTCTCTCTCTGCCCCAACCCACTCACATTCTGTCTCTGTCTCTCTCAAAAATAGATAAACATTTAAAAAATTTTTTTTAATAAATATTTTTTAAAAAGCAAAATATAAGTACAATTCAGTATAAAGTATTTATTTTGGCACAACTATTTAGAAATCATGAAATGTGCTTCTATTCTTTTAAAAGAGAAAACTATCTCTCTGAGGGGATCAGACCAACCAGTTTAAAAATGCCTGGCACGTAGGGCCGCCTGAGTGGCTCAGTCGGTTGGGCATCCGACTTCGGCTCAGGTCATGATCTCACGGTCTGTGAGTTCGAGCCCCGCGTCAGGCTCTGTGCTGATGGCTCAGAGCCTGGAGCGTGCTGCAGATTCCGTGTCTCCCTCTCTCTCTCTGCCTCTCCCCCTGCTCACACTCTGGGCCTCTCTCTCTCTCTCTCTCTCTCTCTCTCTCTCAGAAATAAATTAAAACATTTTTAAAAATTTAAAAAAAAAGAAAAGATCGCCTGGCGTCTATTTTCAGAACCGCATTTCTGAGCTCCGCTCTGCATCCTTGGGCTGCGGGTCTGCCCTCCTTCCAACTTCCTCACTGTGATGCCTCATCGTGTTTCCCTCCTTCAGGCTGGTGGATGCACTCAAGCTTCAGGACCAGCTGAAGCTGCCCGTGAGGACCTTATCCGAGGGAATAAAGAGGAAGGTAAGAGGGGGGGCTCAGCGTTCCTCTGCGCACCCCACATGTCGGCCCCAGACACGCTGTTCCTCTCGTTCCAGCTGTGCTTCGCGCTGAGCATCCTGGGAAACCCATCGGTGGTGCTTCTGGATGAGCCGTCCACGGGGATGGACCCCGAGGGGCAGCAGCACATGTGGTGAGGGGGCACGACCCCGTCGGGGCCAGCTCCAGTGCCCCATAGGAAATCTGTGAATTGCTTTCCTGCTGTAAGAATGGCCCCTTAAACTGTCTCTTAAAGGAGACACCTCTCAGGATCATTAGAGCCACCGATATTTGGCAAACCAAAAAGGAAACCTCTCCCCAATGATAGTCCATCACTGAAGAAAGAGTAGGCATCGTTGATCGCCACGGTGATAACCACGCCAAGCTGGTGTTTTAGAGCAAGGGCCCAGTATTAGGTTGTCGAGGTGGGATCGGGTCCTCCGTGTCACCTTGTATATTTCTTAGGAATGTATTTTCTCCTACGAGGCTGTGACACCTCTGTTGCTGGATTCTCCCTGCTCCTTCGCGCAGCCTTTTCGTAACCAGTCTCCTGCTCAGCATTTCTCTTTCAGTGCCACCTCGTGATCGACACGGTATTCTGTGCCCGCTCCTCTTCCAACGCCTGGCTCCCCCCTCCCCTCCTCCCACCTGCCTCCCCACCCCCACCCCCCCATACGGGTCCCTCCCTTGCTTAAGCTCTTTTTGCAAATGACTCAACCTTCGTGCCAGTTACAAATTCTTCTCTCTGCCCACTTACGATTAACGAAAAGCCTTTCCCATTGCACATGGTCCTTTGACGATGCAGGCAGGCAATCCGGGCCACCTTTAAGAACACGGAGAGAGGCGCCCTCCTGACGACCCACTACATGGCAGAGGCGGAGGCCGTGTGTGACCGCGTGGCCATCATGGTGTCCGGAAGGCTGAGGTGGGTGCCCGTCCACCCCTGCGCTGGGCGCCCAGGTGCACAGCCGGAGGAGTCTGTGGACAGAGGGAGGTCTCCGTGCAGCTGTAGCTGCTGCATCTGGGTCCACCAGTGAGGTCCTTTGGACACCAAGGGTCTCAAGCGTGGTGTTCTCTGTCCCGTTCCCCTTTCTCTTACGACCTCATCCTCCTCCAACCTCCAGGTGTATCGGTTCCATCCAGCACCTGAAGAGCAAATTTGGCAAGAATTACCTGCTGGAGATGAAAGTGAAGGCCCTCGAGCAAAGGGAAAGCCTCCACCGCGAAATCCTGAGGGTTTTCCCCCAGGCTGCTCGGCTGGAAAGGTAAAGCTGGGCGCTTGCTGGTTTCGATCTGATACCAAACTTTTCCTTGCCGGTTTCATTGATTTATGGCCCTCGGAGTCCACAGTGAGCCCCAAAGGAAACCTCAAAGAAGTTATTTGCTGGACACCCAAGAACCTAAATTGGAGAAGAGAAGAGCTGGTGTAAAATCAGAGGGACTAAGTGCTAAGTGCCCGGTACTGTCCTGATCTTGCGTTATTCTACTTCATCCTCCCCGAGACTTGCCAAGGAAGACACCGTTTTTCCATTTTTCCTGGGATGGTTTCAAAAGAGCATTGTGAGAGTCTGGCCACTACAAGGACCTTAATGAGTGGAATTGATTGTTACCTTTAAGGATAGGAAACTGAGGGGCGCCTGGGTGGCTCAGGGTTAAGCATCCGACTTCGACTCGGCTCATGATCTCACCGTCCATGGGTTCGAGCCCCATGTCGGGTTTTGCGCTGACAGCTCAGAGCCTGGAGCCTGCTTCGGATTCTGTGTCTCCCTCTGTCTCTGCCCCTCCCCTGCTTTCTCTCTCTCTCTCTCTCTCTGTCTCTCTGTCTTTCAAAAATAAATGCACATTAAAAAAAAAAGAATAGGAAACTGATAAGTGAGGTCACATGACAGCTAACAAGTGGCACAAGAATATAAACCTAATTATTTCACTTCAAATCTATTTTATAAACAGTCTAGTAATGGCACAGTTCTCAGGAGCATAATACAGTAAAAATCAAGAGATTAACTTTAGGGGCATTTTTATCAGCTAGACTTGATGACAGAAGACAGATGATTTAGGAGTTGGGGGAGAAAACAGGAAAGGGTGATAAGTCACAACAATACGGTGGGAAAAAGCGAGCTAATAGCATTAGCTATTAAAAATTAAAAATTTTTAAATATTTATTTTGAGAGAGAGAGAGAGAGGGAGCCACAGAATCCAAAGCAGGCTCCAGGCTCCGAGCTGTCAGCACAGAGCCCCACGCAGGGCTCGAACTCGCGAACCGTGAGATCATGCCCTGAGCCGAGGTCGGACGCTCAACCAGGTGCCCCGCGCAAATAGTATCTTAACAAAATGAAATCTAAATCCTCCTGATTTTCAAATGGTAAAAAGACAAGTGTTCGTCTGAGAAACAAATTATTTTTAAAAAATGCGATTCAATTCAATTTCGATTATATTTTCAGTTTTATATTCAGGATTCAATTATATTATCCCAAATTAGGAGAGCATGGGGCAAGGTCAGAGAGAGATGAGTTCTCTGGAGAAAAGACCCAGAGTCCCCACGTGAATTGGATGATGTCAAGCAACTACCAGGCGTCAGTCCCTGGCTGGAAGGTGATATTTGAGGAGCCAGTGTTCAGCTGAAAAGATAAGGTGACAGGTGACTCTGACACATGTCCACGTTTTACCTGCACTGCACCTCTTATCTCAGAAGCCAAGGGCACGATCCCCTCCTGCCTCCCAGTTGTCCTTGTGGACGGCCTCAGCCTGGGCATTTCGCTGGCCCAAACTGACTCTTAGGAGGACAGCGACCGGAGAGAGGGTCGCAGCCAGCTTGCACCTGCGCAGGTGGTACCAGCCTCAGCCCCGCCCCTCTCCCCCCAGGTTCTCTTCGGTGATGGTCTATAAAGTGCCAGTGGAAGATGTTCGACCTTTAGCACGAGCTTTCTTCATGTTAGAGAAGGGTAAGAGTGATACACTTTGAAAGAAGATCCCCTGGAAAGCAGGTAATTCCAAATCCTAGATGAATCCATCGGCACGACAAGAACGGAATGTGACCTAAGGTGTTAGTTTTCAAAGTTCAAATCTCCAGCTGAATCTTACGGGCACGGGATGAAAGAGGTGGACAGATTCTCTGTGTGTTGGGTGTTGGAGGAGGGGCAGGGGGTTAATGGGAGTGATTTTACCTTTGGTGGGGTTTTTCTGTGTGTGTATACACACACACACACACACACACACACACAGGAACAACCTAAGGCAAAATTCAGTTGTGTATGCATTCAAGGAGGATGTTTTCTTTGGGAACATTGATGCATGCATATTTACAATTCAATTTTTATATGGACTTACATCTTATTTTATTGCCTTAGGCTGGGTATTAAGAAACTGGCTCCTGTCTGGTCATTAGAACAATCTTCCCTTGTCTGTTGCACTTCAAAAGTGACCACGCTGCGTCTGTCATCACTGCGCCATGTTTTTCTTGCCATCAGAGCTCATTAGCTCTGCTTCTCTGAACTGTGCTAGCCGCAACTCCCTCCCTCTGCTCTTTGCATTGTCACGGCTCAGTGATCTTTTTGCTGGCTTGCCACCTTCCCTAGGGAAGACATTTAAGGCTCCTGGTTCGAGAAGACTTTTTTTACTCCTGCCGATAACATTCATGGTCACGGCAGTGCCCCCTTTCCATCCTCCGAGCTGAGGACCCCAACTCTCTGGACCATGTGTTTGCGCAGTCGCTTCCGGATCGACACTGGGGCCAATACTGGCCTGGAGGTTCTGCTGGTGACCTATTTCCAGTCTACTGCCCTCCCATCGGGGCTGGGACTAGTCCCATTTTGGTTAAGGACAAGGGTTTTCAACTCAATTAGGCGCAAGCTGTCACTGGAGAGAGAGGCCCACAAAAGATATCTGCTCCCCAGAAACCTTCAAACATCTTTCCATATCATCTTTTGATGCTTCCCTTTGCCAAATGTGTCTTCCTTCCACTTCTTCCTGTGCTGAGTGTGCAAAAGCCTTGGATCACACACAGGGAAGGAGGCCTTTGCAGCACCGTTTCCTCCATTAAACAGACATTGCGAACACTGCTAAATGAGCATTGCGTGAGCACTTTTCTCCCCAGACCCAAGTGAATGCATTGGTGTATTTTATTTTTAATTTTTTGTTAATGTTTATTTTTGAGAGAGAGAGAGAGTGCGAGCGGGGGAGGAGCGGAGAGAGAGAGGGAGACATAGAATCCAAAGCAGGCTCCAGGCTCCGAGCTGTCGGCACAGAGCCCGACGCGGGGCTCGAACCCACAAGCCACCAGATCGTGACCTGAGCTGAAGTCGGACACTCAGCCGACTGAGCCACCCAGGCGCCCCAGCATTGGCGTATTTTTAACTGAATGCAATCCTTAAACTAGGAACATTGTCATTGAAAC
>NW_024412437.1:4910220-4968097 GCF_014898765.1 Herpailurus yagouaroundi | reverse complement strand
TTTTTAACTGAATGCAATCCTTAAACTAGGAACATTGTCATTGAAACTTTTTTATTCAACAAGTTGTTTTTTGTTTTGTTTTGTTTTTTCAACGTTTATTTATTTTGGGGACAGAGAGAGACAGAGCATGAACGGGGGAGGGGCAGAGAGAGAGAGGGAGACACAGAATCGGAAACAGGCTCCAGGCTCTGAGCCATCAGCCCAGAGCCCGACGCGGGGCTCGAACTCACGGACCGCGAGATCGTGACCTGGCTGAAGTCGGACTCTTAACCGACTACGCCACCCAGGCGCCCATCAACAAGTTTTTAAAAGTTGTTGTTTGTACTGGATGCTGAACTGTCCGGATATAAAAATATATGAACTCCTGGGGCGCCTTGGGTGGCTCAGTCAGTTAAGTGATCAACTTCAGCTCAGGTCATGATCTCGCAGCTCGTGAGTACGAGCCCCGCGTCGGGCTCTGTGCGGACGGCTCGGAGCCTGGAGCCTGCTTTGGATTCTGTGGCTCCCTCTCTCTCTCTGCCCCTCCCCTGCTCAAACTCTGTCTCTCTGTTTCTCTCCAAAATAAGTAAACATTAAAATATGTATCTATGAACTCCTCATGTGCACCCATCCTTCTGCAGTGAAACAGAGCTTCGACCTGGAGGAGTACAGCCTCTCGCAGTCCACCCTGGAGCAGGTGGGTCCGTTTTAGGGACTTTATTCCATCCGTGGGACAGAAGTGTACAAGCTGTGCCCGTGCTTTGCACTCGCTTGGAGCTGCGGGAGGCAGCGTGACCTGCCCGTCTCTTCATTTCTTGCCCCTCTCAGGTGTTCCTGGAGCTCTCCAAGGAGCAGGAGCTGGATGACTTTGACGAAGAACTTGACCCCTCAGTTAGATGGAAGCTCCTCCCCCAGGAGGACCCTTGACGCACCAAAACCTCTATTTCCTTTCAAGCCTGCAGTTGTGTTTTTTTGAGACATTTATTTTTATAGCTTCAATGTCAGATTTCTAGAAACTATATTGTAAACACAACATGATTCTTCCTGTGGTGGAGAGAAGGAGCAAGCGCTGGGCAATTGCAGTGACCGCGTGGACAGAGGCACATGGCTGAGCCCGCCTCCTGGTCACAGCCTCTGTGTCTCTGCAGGTGGCCCTGATTCCCTATTTCTGCATAATACTGAATAAGCAAACTCACTCTTACGAGACTGTTTCATTTTCTGAGTACAATAAACACATTGGGTTCAATTGTTTGTTTGTTTGTTTATCAAAACCTTAAAATACTCTCTCACATAGGCTTTGTGAAGCTGATATTTTAATAAGAATTTAAGTGACCATGTCAAAGGTGTCATACTTTTCGAAATACATTTTTTTTGTATATTCTTATGGCTAAAAATATGACGGCATCATTCGTTCTAATATCTGATACCAATATATTTGAAAACACATCCCCTGGTAATGCTATGAGTAGCATACACACGTACTTGTGATTAGCAGTTTACCGAACTTTTTAAATCCCGGTAAACCATTGAAGTCCCGTTTTCACTGTATTTTAAAATCGAGGCTTCAGAGTTGCCCGTTTTGCCACGGATCGTTCGTGGATATTTGCCGCCTGGTCTAAGAAAGTTGATAAATGACCAAGTTGGTGGAAAATGTAAAATAAATCTCATATGTGCCGTTTTGAATTTTTTTTAATTAATTTATTTTTTTAATTAATTTATTTTTTGAGAGAGAGAGCACGAGCAAGGGAGGGGCAGAGAGAGAAAGGGACAGAGGATCCGAAGCAGGCTATCGGCAGCGAGCCCGACGCAAATGGCCCAAATTTCTTATTGTCCTAATTAGTTGAAATCGGACTCCCTGCACTGGTCAGGGTGGCCCTGAAGGGAAGGTCAAGGGGCCATAGCAGTTTAGATCTCCACCCTTTACGATACTGGAATGTGCCCAGGAAGGAGAGTGAGGTCGATGTTGGAATCCAGTCTATCAAATGCAATGAAACGCTCCAATGTCTCCACCCACACCTTTCCTTTGAGAACTTACAAATGTACGAACCAGTTGAGTGTCCAGTTGGAAACTCAAAATGTGTCCAAAACAGAACTCCTAGCATTTCCCTTGGACTTCTCCATCTCAATAGTCGCAACATCCCAGTTGCCAACCTAGAAGGCCACCCTTGACTGCTCTGTGTCCTCCTTCAGGCCAGTTGAGCTGGTGGTTCTATTGACTCTAGCCCCAAATTGCACCCCAGTCCATCCTCTTCTTTCCTTGTGCTGCTACAACCACTGCACGAGCTGCCATTGCCTCTCGCCCAGCGTTCTGCATCGGCCTCCAGTTGTCATTCCCGCATCTGGCCTTGCGTCCCATATTTCATTTTCTGCACAGTGGCTACAAATTCTATCATGTCCCGCATCTTTTATAACCCACCACCACACTCAAATAAAATTCAGACTCCCCGTTCAGACCTACAGATCCTCGTATGACGTGGCCTCTGCCCACCACCCTGAGACTCCAGCCACGTGGAGACTTTCTGTTCCATAAACACATCGAGATTACAGTGGGGCTTGGGACAGATGTGCCCTCTTCCCCGAATGGGCCACATCGAAATGTGGATTGTTTTGAACTGGAGGCGCTTGCGTCCCCATGGGCTCAAGAGAAATTTTGTCTCCCCTTAGCCACACAGAATCTAAACTGGGGGTCTTTCCAAGAACAAGGGTTATGAACAGAGATAAATGTCATCTGAGTGACCCATCTGTTTGGCAGGACAAATGTCTAATTACCAAACATCTGGTCTTCTAATTGTCCTGTGAGGTGCATTTCTTTCCTCCAAAGTCCCAGACCCCTACCCACCTTCTCCCCAGTTCAGAATGACCTATATACCTCATTTTGCTGGCCTGTCTTTGGAATTTCCATGTCTATGTGGATTCCCTGTACGTATGCCTATTAAATTCCATTTTCTCCTCATACTCTGCCTCGTGTCAGTTCAATTCTTACTCTAGCTATAAACACCTTTGAAGGGACAAGAATTCTTGCTCCCCCAACAATTGTTCCTACTTCAGGACCTTTGCATCTACTTTTTCCTCTGCCAAAACTTCCTTCCCCCAGACATTCACCTGCTTGGCTCATGACTGTCCTTCGGGCCTCAGCTAAAATGTCTCCTCTTCTAAAATATCACCCTGACCACCCAATCTAAAGTAGCTCCCAGTCACTCTCACTACTTGCCCTGCTCTATTCTTCAGAAATTAGGTAGCTTATTTATTTATTTGTAGATGACCCGCCACCCTTCCTCCCTACCCTCCTCCCACCAATTAAAGACAATCTGTGTAAGTGTAGGCATCTTATCTGTCTTGTTAACCCTTGTTTCCCCGTGGACTGGAACCGTGCTCATACCATAATAAGCCACCACTAAACAATTATTGGGTTCGTTAACTAAATAGAGGTCCCATTTCTCTGTTCTAGCATTTACTACTGTGAAATGCGATCATCGGTCACAACTTTTTTTTCCATCAAACTATCACTTTTTGAGGTGTGGGGGAAGAAAAATAATTTTTCCTCTACCTTTCTAGGTTCTTGGCTGAGATCCTTCTGTAATAAAAAGACAGATTCATGGGAGAAAAATAAACATAACATCTGTATCTCTTATATTAAAGAGAGAGAGAGAGAGAAATACCCAGAAAAACTGAGTAACTCCCTGAAATGGCCCAAGCCATCACCGTAAGTGCCATTTCCAGCTAAAAACAAAAGATGTTGGGTGGTGAGGGAGAACCAGGTATGGGAGATTTTCAGGAAAAGCACACTAAAGAAGGTTGGAGTTGTGTAGCTTTAAGCCCATGTCTTCTCCACTGACAACAGTTTCTATAGATTTAGAGTACCTTCCTGGTACAGCAAGGGAGACACCCTTACACATGGAAATGTCCCTTATAAATGTAAATTTCCCTTACGAAAGGCTAACTTCTTAGTTTTCAGAGATTTTTCTGTGTCAGCTCTTTCTTAAAAATGAGCAGCTCAAAATAATCCCTATATTACAAAGGCATATTTGGGGGTAGTTTATTTTGCTCCCTGACAAAGGGGAAGGGCCACGTCTTGTTTGTCGTGGTATCCCCAGTTCCTGATACATAGTGGATGCTCAGTAAATGTCAGATGAGTACTCCGAGAGCAGAGAATATCTGAGAGAGGAAGGGAAAGATTATTGGAGACAAATTGTTCCTACTTCAGAATAAGATATGTGGCTGAAAATAACCTGAACGTTGCTGGACCCAAGGGCTATGGACATTTGAGCAATAGTCACTGATTCTTTTTGTTATTTATGACCTGTGAGCTTCTGAGACCCAAACCACTTGAAAATTGAATAACAAATGAAAATTACAAAATTACTGGCTAGGAAAATAGATCAAAGTTGAGATAGTGGTTTGCTTCTGTCAAGATGAAAAATACACGACGTACAATCTATTCTCATAGAGAGGTCTGAGTCATGTCTCCAATGCTGGATAGTTATGAGCTCCTTATGTGCCAAACACTGACTGACACACTTATAGGAAAAGCAAAATAAGTAATATACCATCAGGAAAGGGAAGAAAGAGGATTTATGTTAATTAATCATCTTTCCTATGCCAGACA
Organism: Herpailurus yagouaroundi; assembly: GCF_014898765.1. Classification (NCBI taxonomy): domain Eukaryota; kingdom Metazoa; phylum Chordata; class Mammalia; order Carnivora; family Felidae; genus Herpailurus; species Herpailurus yagouaroundi. Next base: position 4,963,512 of record NW_024412437.1, on the reverse strand, counting down.
TTCAGGCTACAATCTTTTCTTTCTTTTTTGTTTTGTTTTGTTTTGTTTTGTTTGTTTCAGGCTACAATCTTAAGAAGCTGATTATTACTGTTTTACAGTAAGGAAACTGATCGGCAGTGGGAGTAAATCACCCATAATCACACGATTTGGTAGAGCTGGAATTTGAACCCAAGTTTTTCCGGTTCCAAAGCCCCCATTCCAGTGTATCTAGAATGCAAACAGAATCTGAGAGATGCCATGCAAACATAATTACTGAAAATCAGAATGGTAGCAGAGGAGGGTAATTGACTCTTGGGCCTTCCTGGTAGTGAGTTTGAGATTGGAAGCAAAGAAAACTTGAAGGTTTCCTGGAAGTGAGGTCCTAATGGATGAGGAGGTGGGTCTATGCCAAGTTTCAAGGGGGAGGATAAAAAGCAGGTGGAGTGGTAGGGAGTCATGAAGGTGACTCATCCAGGTGCCATTCCAATTCGGAGAAGACCAAGCCCAATAACCTGTAAGATAATTGTTTTTGTGCCTAGACAATTGAAGGAGGGCAATCGAGAAGGGGAGACCAAAAAAGTTCTGAGAGCCACTTTTTTCAGACCTGAGCCCTGAACCCAAGGTCCTTGTGACCATTTTTTGTATCATGGCCATGGCCGTGGTCTGTGGCCATTCAATGTATTTTCTGCCTGCCAACTGCAGCAGCTGGGCGTTTTGTGATAGCTGTCTAAGCAGTGACACATTGACTCTGTGCTTGTTGGGGACTCTGTAGATCCCCTTATGAATGGCCATTTCCTTTATTTCCTCTGAAGATTCTCAAGTACAAGATTGGGGCCCTGGGGGGCTCAGTTGGTTAAGCGTCCAACTTTGACTCAGGTCATGACCTCACGGTTCGTGAGTTCAAGCCCCACGTCGGGCTCTGTGCTGACAGCTCGGAGCCTGGAGCCTGCTTCACATTCTGTGTCTCCCTTTCTCTCTGCCCTTCCCCTGCTCATGTCTCTGCTCTGTCTCTCTCTCAAAAACGAATAAACATTTTTTTTTAATTTAAAAAAAAAAAGACTAGTGAGAAACAGCAATTAACACAAATATCCTCATTCAAGATAAAACTATGTTAGCATTATTTTCATACTCAAAGCCACTTTGCAAGCTACCTCTGACTACCAGAACTTCAAAAATAACACTGCTTTTGTTTTTATTTTTATTAAATACTGCTCAATTGTATGCTCTAAACTTCTGGGCAAGAATTTTAGAAGGGCTTGGTCAGATACTGTTCCCGTACCTTCTGGTTGCAGTAAGAGGTGATTATACAGTTAATAGTAATAATGCCACAGGTCATTTGAGCAGGTGGGGATCTGGGCTGTCTGCCTTTCCCCATGGATTCATGTTACATTTAGACCTTTGATGCTATGAAGTTAATTGGCTAATTTTTTTTTTTTCCTCAGAGCATCTAATTACATTTGTGAATTAAAATAGAAGTTGAGAAGTGTTCTAACAGAATATTAAAACTCTATCTCCTCCACTGGGGTTCAAAGATATTTAACCTGGTAGACAGATGTATCCTCAAATTAGACAAGATTTTTTTTTTTTTTTTGTAACACTTATTTATTTTTGAGACAGAGAGAGAGAGTGAGAGTGGAGAAGGAGCAGAGAGACAGGGAGACACAGAATCCGAAGCAAGCTTCAGTTGGTTAAGTGTCCAACTCTTGATTTTGGCTCAGGTCATGATCCCAAGGTCATGGGATTGAGCCCTGGGTAGGGTTCTATACTGACAGCATGGAGCCTGCTTGGGATTCTCTCTCTCTCTTTCTGTCTCTCAATAAATAAATAAACATTAAAAAAAAAAGAGGGGAACTTGGTTTTAAAAGACTCTGAAAGACAGGTTATTCCTTGTCAGTGATATGTGCTGTTGAGATTTTAGTTCGTATCAGATGCAGGAAGCATAATGCCCGTATTTAACAGATTTTAGTTACCCATGTACTGAATGTGCCTCTTAAATGTCTAAAACTTTTAGAAGAAAACGATTGAATTGTTGAATATCATATTCTCAAGCATTATTACTTATTTTTCACACCATCTCACACCGATAAAAGGAGTTGAGATTGCTTACACTAAACAAAATACAATCAGACTATTAGGACAAGGGTAAAAGAACAGAAAAGCTAGAACAACCAAGAAAACCCAGAATACCAAGAAAATACACAGTAGGAGAAGGAAACGGAAGGATAAAAATGGAGGCACACATAAAATGATACACCATTTCTGCAAATGGGCTTACAAGGGAACAGAACAATTTTTCATCATTAAAAATGGCTGCAGCTGTATCTCAAAGGAATTCATCTAATCTGGCCAGCCAGATTTCACAACAAAGGAACACTTGAAAATACTGCAGCTGCAAAAGACCTCTGGGAGAGTGAGCTGTATCAGCCTGGAACATTCCACAAAACAAAGGGGAAAATAAATTGCCCTGTAGATAGGTAAGAAAATACTTCCATAATGATGACATTCTATTAAGAAACTTTATGTTTTCTGTCCAAAGCGTTGACAGTGGTATATGAGAGCTTGAAGTCATGTGGAAATTCATTTGTCCTGTTTCATAAACCAAAGAGCGACTGTAAGTTACTTCCAATAAAATCTTCACAGATCAGATAATTCTCCTTCACAGAAAACAAGTATAAAACTGGATAAAATTGCTCAAAACAACAATTTTAAGCGAAAATGATGGCGAAGACAACAAATTATGAAGATTTCCCTCCTGGAGAAGTGCTCCTGTACCTGCTAGAACAAGGGTGAACGTGGCATTCTTGCCCGGAGGTGTTCCCATCGCTAACTGATCTGTACAATGACTCGTGGATAAGTACATACCTAGCTTTGTGTCGTCAACAGCAACTCAAGAAGGGTCCCACTCACACAAGCCAAAACTTCATTCAAAGAATTGTTTTGTAGATTACAAAGCAGCCTTGGCTGACGTAGTAGAAGTCAAATCTGACGGCGGTAAAATCCTTTACCGTAAAGATATTGGTGAACTCACCGAAATGCTGGAAACGCTAAACACCTAGTCTCAGAAAGTAGTCAGGAACCAGAGGTTAGGCGGTAGGAAAACACAAAGAATATCACATTTCGGGGCAACCTGGTTCAAGGTCACGGTACCAGCGCCATCACCGCGAGACGGCTGATGCCAACAGCAATGGTCACAGCCACTGAATTCTTGATGTTGTCACTGCAGCTGGACTCCCAGCACTGCCTCCGGGAAGATTGTCTCTACTATGCCTATCTTTCTTTTTCTTTTTAGTTTATTTATTTATTTTGAGAGAGTGAGCAGGGGAGGGACAGAGTGAGAGAGAGAATCCCAAGCAGGCTCTGCACTGGCAGCACGGAACCCGACGCAGGGCTCAAACTCATGAACCATGAGATCATGACCTGAGCCAAACCAAGAGTCGATGCTTAACTGACTGAGCGCTCCAGGAACCGCTGTACTATCCCTGTTCTTTACCTTGGTTCCCCTGGGTTCAAAGACTCAAGCAGGAGCATTTTACTGAATGCACTGAGAGGGAAGATTGGTCCATTTGGCATCCATAGTGGACAGCCAAATTCTGCCTTCCACCAAAGCTTAACCTTTATCAATTTTAGTGTTTGGAAGAGATGTCCTAAATTTAAGAAAGGTTGCAGAAGGATTAGAAAAATGGCTTTCTCTGAGCAAGTAATGCTTCAGGGAAAGGAAAAGACTGACTTTTCATGGAACGAACACGTATCCCTTAAAAGATAGAGCTTCATAGGAGAGAACATCTGGAAAATCAGCAGCTGTGAAAGCAGGAGAGGAGAAACATCACTCAAGGATGCACAGAAAGCATTAGATTTGTTACAGAAATTTCTTCATCTATCCTTTCTTGTGGTTTTGTTGTTGTTGTTGTCTGTCAACTACTCCAGGATCTCTGTACTTTTCTAGATACTCATCAATTATTGTCCATCTTCCATTTAAATATTTCGAATATTTGGGCTTCATATGAGATTTTCTTCCAAACCCAAATAAAATATCCTGGACCAAAAGAAATTCACCATACATAGGCTCATAATCTCAGAAAGTGTACAAGGTCAATACATTTGTGTATGTCTTCGTATGACAGAGACAAGAATAATAAAAACTTGTCAGTGGTTGGTTCCTTAGGTGAACTGACAATCCCCAACACGCTGATCGAAGGACCTCAGCGAGGGGTGGGTTCTATCAGCTCTGTTGTAGTTGTAAACCACTATGCTGGTTGCTTTTGAAGCGTCCTCAAAATTTCAAGTCATTTGCTGCATGTTGACAAGATTGATGACCGCTTTGTTCTGGTTCCGATTCACTCTTTGATGGCACAGTGACAATAGAGTTGAGACTTTCCAGAATCCCCCAAAATTTTATTGGATTCCACCTTGCTACTGAAGCCATACTCTGGGGCTTTCCCGCCTTCTTTTCTCAAGTCCAAACTTGCAGTGCCTGTATATTTTTGAGCCAAACATGAAGATCTTCCTTCAAACAAGGGATATTCTACAATTTGGATAGTTTGCCAAGAGACAGCTATTCAAGGTCAAGAGAGAAACCTAAGATTTCACACACTTTGGAGTCATTAAAAGCAGCAAAGGAAAATCTTTCTGCTACGGCTTTGCTTTGAAACTAACCGAGAAACTCTGTAGTCATATCATGAAAAACTGAGTCTGACTTTTGTGCCTTTTACAGTCAGAAAAATAGGCTGGGACGAAAACCACCCATTGGGGCTCTTACATAAATTAGCTTTCAAAAAATCAACTGAAGTCAAGTGCATTTTATCCCTTTTCTTGAGACTTTGGTGCAGAGTAAATCCAGTTTTCAATATCCCATCTTGTGAGAACTTGAACTCACTCCTCACACACACACGCAGTCAAGGTTTTGCTTGAACAGGACAACATAGCCTCACACTACTTTCAACAGTCAGTTCCTCCAACTGTTCAGTGAAGTCTTTATGTAAAGCAATATGCCCACTCTTTCTGAAATACACTAGAAGGTGGGGAGTGTGTTTGGAGGGGAGGGGAGAACGGGAGGAGGCTGATGCTTGGTGCCCTTGATATTTGCTATCTCAATCTGAAGTGGAAGATTTCTGTTTCAAGATAAACGACGACACGCTTCCCTCCCACTCCAAATCCGCAGAGATTATGAAAAAGTTGCAAAAGGTAAAGGCATCCAAACGTGAGTATGGAAAAAGAGAGACATCTGGTAAACCGGCAACTGTGATGAAATCCTGAAAAAAAACAAAAGCTACCAAAAGCACATTGGAAAAAGGAAACTTACCCCAAAATGCAGATCAGAGTATAAGAAGCAGTGACCGAGCTACCAAGAGTAACAGAAGCCCGAGGCCAAAGAGCAGATGATTTTCTAGAAAAGCCCCGCACAACAACCTCTTTTGGGGTCAGGAGAGTTCAGGCCACGTGGCTGCAGAACATTAGAGAGAAGAGGACAATGGGAAACCAAACAAGACCGAGGGGCAGGGATGGATTTGGATTCATTCTGCATTTCGAACAGGCTGGTCCCGATTCCATCTTCCTGCGAGCTTTTTGCCTCATTTGGTACTTAAATGGAGTCACATCTGTTCTCCATATGAGCAGGTTGTTTATGCGACATTAGAGATAAATTCTTCCCCACTGAAGTCATTAAGCTTTGTCATTAATTCTTTCCCCAGCTTGATTCTCCTTCCTGTTAGCCACATCAGTCCTGTTTTGTCGAGGTGGCTCCGTCTCTCGGGGATGTTCCGGCCTTGATTTCTCTGAAGAAGCAACTCAGGACCCATCACCTCCTAAGCTGGGTATGTTGATGTGGTACGTTACCCATCTTTGCCTGTGAGTGTCTCTTGCCCTGGCGTCCCCAGTGGCTCACACTCTCTGCCATGTGTCTACAGCTGCCTTTTCCTCCCAAAGTACAAATTCTCAGGGAATTTCCTGTTATTGGAATTCTTCATGCCTCGGGGACACAACTAATGCAAGGACACAGATTTGAACAGAGCATCTATTGGGACGTACAGACAGGAGAGAAATGAGCCAGGAAGACCAGTAATGAGTAGTTCCTGTTAACGGTGGCAATAGATTTGAAAGCTGTTGGTAGTAACAAAACAAAGCAAAAACACCATATATCAGGGGCGCCTGGGTGGCGCAGTCGGTTAAGCGTCCGACTTCAGCCAGGTCGCGATCTCGCGGTCCGTGGGTTCGAGCCCCGCGTCAGGCTCTGGGCTGATGGCTCAGAGCCTGGAGCCTGTTTCCGATTCTGTGTCTCCCTCTCTCTCTGCCCCTCCCCCATTCATGCTCTGTCTCTCTCTGTCCCAAAAATAAATAAAAAACGTTGAAAAAAAAATTAAAAACAAAAAAAAAACAACAAAAAAAAAACAAAACACCATATATCAGACATGGTATTTCCATCAAATATGGTCACTTTTGTTAGTATGTCAATTATCACATCTTAAAAATAGATTGGAATTAGGGGTCGCTGGGTGGCTCAGTTGGCCAAGTATCTGACCCTTAGTTTCGGCTCAGGTCATGATCTCACTGTTCATGAGTTTGAGCCCCACATTGGGCTCTGCGCTGATGGCATGAAGCCTGCTTGGGATTCTCTCTCTCCCTCTCTCTCTGCCCCTCCTTCTCCGGTGCTCTCTCTGTCTCTCTCAAAAATCAATCAATCAATCAATCAATCAATTTCAGGAGGTTCTTAACAAATCTGGGAATGGAAAACCACATCACATGAAGCAGCCTTAGTCTTTATACATGTATAAATTCAACTTTGGCTATTTTTTGCAAAATCACAACACAATTTTAAAAGTCTTTGTATTGGACTGTTAAGGTGGCTCAGTTGGTTAAGCATCCAACTCTTGATTTCGGCTCAGGTTATGATCTCATGGTTGTGAGATCAAGCCCCGTATCAGTCTCTTTGCTGAGAATGGAGCCTACTTAGGATTCTCTCTCTCCCTCACTCTGTCCCTCCCCAACTTGTGTGCATGAGTGTGTGTGTGTGTGTGTGTGTGTGCACGCACGCTCTTTCTCAAGATAAAAAATAAAAATAAATAAAAGCCTTCGTAGGGGCGCCTGGGTGGCTCAGTCCGTTGACTGTCTGACTCCAGCTCAAGTCATGATCCCCCAGTTTGTGGGTTCGAGCCCCACATCGGGCTCTGTGCTGACAGCTCAGAGCCTGGAGCCTGCTTCAGATTCTGTGTCTCCCTCTCTCTCTGTCCATCCCTCCTCATTTTCTCTCTCTCTCTCTCTCTCAAAAATAAATAAACATTAAAAAATTTTTTTTAAAGCCTTCATAATATATTGAGCAATTTTTATGAGTTTCTTATTCACTGAAATTGTGGCTCTATTTATGCTTAGATGTACATATACTTTTACTTCTTCAATATTTCAACCATTCACTTAATTAATTTGTATTGTGCCACTAACATACTAAATTTTGGAGACACGAAGGTGAGTAAGACATACCCTCTGCCCTCAAGAAGCTCAACTGAATGGGGCAAATGGGAAAAAACTAGATGACTCCAATAAAATACTTTAGTTACTATAATTAATGTCTCACGTGTTGTGGAAGCAAAGAAGGGGCTAATAGTTCTTCCTGGGGGCCTCTCCCCCTCCATCCTCCACCCTCCACCCTCCACCCTCCACCGTCCACTACCTCTCTCCTTACTGGCCATAATACTGAAGGTGAGTATGGATCTCATCACACGCTATCTTATGAAATACAATTCTTGAATGCTCGACCTAAATTAAAAGAATAAAATTGCATTTAAAAGTTATGTTTTACTTAGACAAGTATGTGTGAGAACTCATAGCCTCGCATTAAAAAAAATTCCCCAAACATTCAGGGGTAGATCAAGTAACATAATCTTACTACCAGATATGATCAGCCTTAAATTTTATCTCCAGCTTTTGCCCGACAAGTTACCTCCCAGCTGCCATAAAATACTCTTATTTTAATTATTATAAGACAATTAAAATACCAATTTTATTCATTTTCTTCTTCTTCTTTCTTCTACTCACATTCTTTCTCCTTTGTGTCTCTAAGCTAATACCACCTGATACTTTGTTGTACGGGAAATACCTACAACTCACGCAATCCACGGTTAAGATTCTCCGTCGAAATTTGAATCCAGTTAGAGTTGAGATTTGGCGTATGATTAACTGCTTGCTCAGGAGAAGGAGGAACAAGAACACAAGATTCCACGGCTGTCTCATTGGGTTCAGAAATCAATTATGATTTTAATACAGTATTAAATGGGGCGCCTGGGCGGCGCAGTCGGTTAAGCGTCCGACTTCAGCCAGGTCACGATCTCGGGGTCCGTGAGTTCGAGCCCCGCGTCGGGCTCTGGGCTGATGGCTCGGAGCCTGGAGCCTGTTTCCGATTCTGTGTCTCCCTCTCTCTCTGCCCCTCCCCCGTTCATGCTCTGTCTCTCTCTGTCCCAAAAAATAAATAAATAAAAATAAAAATAAACGTTGGAAAAAAAATACAGTATTAAATGAACCACTTGGCCTCTGACACCTGACTAAAATGGCAGGCAACCCTCAACTTCTGAATAGCTGGCATCTGCCTTGATTCCTGTGGCTGGAATCAGAGAACATCCTGTTCGTCTCTCTCTGCTGATGTGGCAATTTACTGTTGCAGTCACCCTGGAAAGATGAAATATTTTTGATGTCTCCCATTAAGTTGTTGACTCCGTGCAGCTATGGAAAAATGTGTCATTAACAGCAGCTAGCAACATCAGAGGTCTGGCCTTCTCGTTAATATTTTGCTTCACAGTGCGGAGGTGATAAGTAAATCCACATCTCCCGCTGACGTGGGCAATCTGGAAGCTTGCAAATCCAAATTTGCATCACTCTCACTAAATGGGGCAGCTGAACAAAACAGCCATCCCGTTTTGCCTCAAAATTAAGAAAGGTTTGCTTTGCGGATGAGAAAATACGGCCTATCAGGCCATCCGACTATCAAGGAACGAGGAACGTAGGCACAAAATTAAAAGGTCTGAAGGACATGATACGAGTAGGTCTTACTCAAGCCCTCGGGTTATGCACTCAAGGCTCACTGGAGCATCCCTTAAGGAAAAGCATTTCATTTGCAGTTTGCTACTCTTTGTTCTACCGTGTCCACGACCAACCTTCCTGGTACCATCATCCTCTGCGCCTACTGCCCCCACCTACCTTTGACAGTTCGATGTTCTTCCATATGCGGCACTCATGAATTTTTTTTTTTTTCAGTAATGAACTTCACTGACTCCTTGAAACGTGTGCGGCCTGGGTGTAACCCAACTGAAGTTGTGGCTGTGGCCCGTTTGTCTTTGTGTCTCAAGCAAATGTTCATGAATATTAAATACTGCTGGAGGAGACACTTGCTTGAGCAGACATGGCCGTCACAACTCTCTTGAAGGATGGACACCCGGCAAGACACACAGGGAAAAGGACTGCAAACAACCTTTTGAAAATGATACTGTACAAAATCATTACCAGTTCTGCCATATTGTTGCCACGGCCATGACCCCTTGCTGCTCTATAATGTCTCTCAGGTCCCGTCCCAGGTCACACTCAAGCTCTGACTGCCCTTTTCTTATGCAGAATATGGGCTTCCTAGGTCAGCAAACCCAAGACACTTTGGAAGTCTTTCCTTATTTGAAACCCTAAGTGTCATCCCGGTGGCTGTGGTCGAAGGGTGGAGGTAGGAAAGGCAGAAAAGTGTCATCTATCTTGGGGAGGACTTGAGACCGCATTATTGCCATAGTTAAGTTTAGAAGGTTATTCTAGGATCAGAACGGGTTTTTTTCTTTTTTATTTTTTCAGAAGGGTGCAACTAAATAATGGGCTTCATTTGTCCCAGAAATATATTCAGTGATGTAATGGGATCCTGAGTTGCTTCTTAAAGACCATTTTTTTCTTTCCTTACTTGGATTAAAACCTCATTATCATCGGGGGCACCTGGGTGGCTCAGTCAGCCAAGCGTCCAACGTCAGCTCAGGTCATGATCTCGCGATCCACGGGTTCGAGCCCCGCGTCGGGCTCTGCGCGGACCGCTCGGAGCCTGGAGCCTGCTTCGGATTCTGTGTCTCCCTCTCTCTCCGCCCCTCTCCCACTCCCTCTGTTTCAAAAATAAATAAACATTAAAATAATGTTTTAAAAAATTAAAAAATAACTTTATTTCCACAATAACCAGGTGGGTGTTCTGCTCCAGCTTTGTTGCAGCCTCAAACAACATTCCCTACTATTTCTGCAGATTTATCACCGGCTCTTACTCTCTTTGACTGCTCCTTAACTAGATATTCTTTGTTTTCTTCAAAATTGTACATTTTCTCCAAAGTCAAGCTCAAGGGTGTAACTTCCCATAAAAAGCTTTGTCAGTTCTGCCTAGCGCACGATAGATTTTTCTTCCTTAAATTCTCATTGATGGCACACTTGTTGGTCCCGGGAGGGGACACTTCTGATGGTTTGCTGTGCCGCTCTCTTCCTTGGATTGCATTGAGTATCTGCGATTTGTCTTCTTTACAAAACTGTGAGGAAAGCAAAGAGAAGGCCCAGGTTTCCTAGGTCCACTCTCCCCTCACTCAGGGTTTGACGAGTGTTCGGGCAGCTCAGGGTAGCGGGGAGACCGCCAGCTTGACGATAGGCCAATCTGGGTTTTCATCCCGGCTGGGCTCATTAGCAGTTATATGATCTCGGTCAACACATTAACCTTCTCTGAATATTGATTTGATATCCTGGAAAAATCATTGAATCAACCAGTCAATCAGGGTCTGAAATCTCTGCATGCACAGTGAGCTGTGACCTGTTTGACAGTGAAGTTTAGCTTCTGGTAGACAAGGCCTTGGTTTGGTCCCTTTCAGACCCTGCACACAGCTGCATACTCCTGCTTCTACAAACACCGAGTGTAGAGAAGATTCGGATTCAAGAGAGCAGCTGCTGCAGCCCTTTGGGTTCTGCGGCAACCCAGCAGGTGAATGGATAAGAAGGAAAAGCAAGATTTGGCAAGGTTGTGGGGTCACGAAGCTAGAAAGAAGCCACTCTGCGGTCGCCTGGGATCCAAATCCCCTCGACTGACTGAGACCGGCAGAGGACGAATGTGAGGTGTTTCACGGGCACAGAACTTCACTTTTGCAAGATGAACGATTCGTTGCAGACACAGAAGGCAGTGATGGTTGCACAGCAACATGGGAATCTCTGAACTGTATGTGTAAAAAGGATTAAGGCGGCAAATTTTATGTTACGGGGCGCCCGGGTGGCTCCGTTCGTTAAGCATCCAACTCTTGATTTCGGCTCGGGTCATGATCTCACAGTCGGGAGACAGAGCCCCACGTCGAGCTCTGCACCGAGCGTGAACCCTGCCTGGGATGGTCTCTCTTCCCTCTGTCTTTGCCCCTCCCCCTCTCACTCCCTCTCTCGCTCAAAAATAAATAATAAACTTTAAAATTAAAAAAAAAAAAGGCGGCAAATTTTGTTACCTGTATTTTGCCACAATTTAAACATCTAAGTGTGCATAGAGGATGTCTGGAAACTCATAGCATGTGCGGTATCTACGAACGAAGCGAGTCACAAAGGCTCACGTACCATAGGGTTCCATTTACATGAAATGTTTGGTATAAGCAAAACCATAAAGGCTGAACATGGATCTGCAGGTTTCCAGGGTCGGGGATGGGCCTTGGGAATGGGTATTGACTGCAAATGGGTATGGGCTCTGTTTTTGAGGTGATGCAAATGGCTAACATTATACAGTGGTGGCAGTTACACTGACTCTCATAGCGTGTGAATTACATCTGAATAAATTATACGTATATGGATTGCATCTGAAGAAACTTTAAAAAAAAAAGATTTCTTTCTTCACTTCTCAAACTCTGAGCAAATACTGACAGAGCTAGTATGGTACAAGAGAGTTGGCCCAGGCTACTGGCCCGGTTCCCAGAAACTTGGTCTTTAAAGCTTCCAAGTGACAAAGCTTTATACCAAAGAGCAATGTAGCCTCTGTGTTTGAATTTCGGAAGGGACAAAAATCTTATAGAAAGGTGAGGAAACGCAACACAAGTGGAAGACTTTCTTTAGTTCCTCTTGATACAGGAAAGATGATTCTTACTCCTACCAGGCGATATATACAATACTTTCTTTATATTACGTTAAGAGCGTTCGAATATTACTTTGCCGACATCACCCAATAAGCAAGAGTGATTTTCCTCCTTTAAAGATGAGTAAACTGAGGCTCAGCTCAACAAGGTTTCATCAGCGTTTTCCCTATGCTCAAAAGTAAAGCGACAGAACCACATACGTATTCAATTTCAAATCCCTTCCCATTTCCTGGGATTTGCGGACATCGCCCAGATGTTGCAACTTGTAATGCATGACCTCTGCTCTAACGAACACAAAGACAAGCATTATTCTCTCCGCCAATGATATAGTTTTACTGTTGCAAATTTCAAGAACAACTGAAGTTGTGATCTTTAAAGGGAAAAAAAAAAAAACAGTTCAGCACAAAATATGCCAAATTTCAAACTAATGACCCTTGGCAGATCTATACCACCATTTAAGAGAAGTGAGCAAAATTAATATAGTGTTATTTTTCAAGATATTTACTGTCTCTATTATCTCCAAACGCATGTATTATAAAAGACAGTGCTGTGGGCTGAATTATGTCTCCCTTCACCCAATTCATATTGGAAGCTCTAACCCCCAGTATTTTGAGATAGGGCTTTTAGGAGGGAATTAAGTTTAAATGAGGTCATGAGGGTGGGGTCCTAATCAGACAGGACTGGTGGCCTTATAAGAAGAGTCTGTCTCTCTCTCTCTCTCCCTGCACGAGCAGGTGCCAAGAAAAGGCCATGTGGGCACACGCAGACAAGATGACTGAACTAGCTGGGAAGAGGACCCTCACTAAAGCCCAAGTGATTTAACGGATACTCAACTCAGACTTCAGTCTCCAGAATGAATTTCAATGGAAAATACTTGCATCAAAAGCTCTCACAGAGAGCCTCAGGGGAAAAACAAAACAAAACCAATGAGAAATAAAATGAAACTTGGTGGGGCTCCTGGGTGGCTCAGTCGGTTAAGCGTCCAGCTTCGACTCAGGTCATGATCTCACGGTGCGTGAGTTCGAGCCCCGCGTCAGGCTCTGTGCTGACAGCTCGGAGCCTGGAGCCTGCTTCGGATTCAGTGTCTCCCTCTCTCTCTATACCCCTCTCCTGCTCCCACTCTGTCTCTTTCTCTCTCCCGAATAAATAAACATTAAAAAAAAAAAAAAAGGAAGATCTACAGGGGATGTCCTCAGTGGCTGAACTCCTAAGCAGCTGCAGGTCTGTCCAGAATGTCCCAATCGACCTCACTAGGATTGGGGTCAGCCTCCACTGGCACGATGGGGGCAGGATCACCGGGCCTGGCCCCTAACCCTTCGGCATATCGGCACACCTCGGAGCTGAGCGACGCCCAGGCCATATCTACGGGTGTTTTACGTTCAGGGAGGAGCTTGCTAACTTCCTGGGTGTTTTAGAGGCCGTTGGTGCTAGCTGCTCAGACTTTTAAATCAGCCCATTAGATCTTAAGCCACCATACGCCAGGGCTGAGCCCTACATATTTTGTAGGGTCAGGGGACAGGGTGTGACAGCAGCGAGATCCGCAGCCACAGAGGGAGTGCAGACCTTGGCAGCCACCGCCACCGTGAGGAGTCCTGAGCTCCCCCGCAAGGGTGCCGCTATCCGACAGGTTAGGGCTTCGAGTCTTGGCATTGCCATAAACACAGTGCTCAGGAAAGGGGAGTCTCGTCTCTTCCTTCAAAGCGCACCGGCCAGCACCTTTACCCGGTAGCCCCCATTTGGGCAGGAGCTGTCATCGCACGTCCCAGGCGTTAACTAAGATGCAAGGAGACCTTACGAAAGTGTTAGCCAATTCACCTGACAGCAGCAGTGGGGTCAGTGCTTAGTGTCGGCGAATATATCCGAAAGCTAACACCCGTGGTGGGGACTCATCCTCCACGGGGCATTAACAGGCAGAAGACACAGCCATGTCCCCTCAAACCAGCTCCTAGAAGCAGTGCCCCAATCTGAGGCCGGATTGGGGGACTCAGACCAAAAGGGTGGGATTTTGTTGAGCTCCAAGGTGTCTCATCTAAGGGCTGTCCAAAGGGAAGGCCCTGGGAGGCAGGAGAGGCAGTTGATCACAAGGTCTGTTGGGAAATCATATTTAGGAACTCATATCTGCAGGGCGCCTGGGTGGCTCAGTCGGTTAAGCGTCCAACTCTTTTTTTTTTTTTTTTAATTTTTTTTTTCAACGTTTATTTATTTTTGGGACAGAGAGAGACAGCATGAACGGGGGAGGGGCAGAGAGAGAGGGAGACACAGAATCAGAAACAGGCTCCAGGCTCTGAGCCATCAGTCCAGAGCCCGACGCGGGGCTCGAACTCACGGACCGCGAGATCGTGACCTGGCTGAAGTCGGACGCTTAACCGACTGCGCCACCCAGGCGCCCCAGCGTCCAACTCTTGATATGGGCTCAGGTCACGATCTCGTGGTTCGTGAGTTCCAGGCTTGAGTGTTGCACAGAGCCTGGTTGGGATTCCCTGTCTCTGCCCCTCCCTGCTCATGCTCTCTCTCTCTGTCTCTCTCTCTCTCAAAATAAATAAGTCAACATTAATTTAAAAATGGAACTCACATTTGCTTCTGAGTCTGCGGGCCATTCCCCAGGACATTGGCTTGCAAGAGGGGGCCAGTGTGGCTGCTTGGCCAAACAAAATCAATGCCAAGGCAGCAATGCCACGGAGGAGCTTGGCCAGACCCACAACAGGAAGCAAGGGAGGTAGGGCAGAGAAGAGGAGGAAACTAAGCAAGGAGTGGTCTGGGCTGGACAATAGTTGTCAGCCTCTTCCACGAGGGGCTCTGGAGAATGAATTGCACAAGAGTTGGTACATTGGAGGCCAGTGTGTCGGTGCCTCTCATTGATTGTTGGCAGCCCCAGGGGGTGGAGAGGTGGCTCCCACGCGGCCAACGGCAGGCAATTCTTGGGAGGAAAGAGTAGCTGTGAGCCAGTAGCAAGCAAAATCCACTGGGAGGCGAGTGCCACGTCTCAGGGAAGGAGACCAAGCTGCGTCCCCTCGGCAGCCGCTGCACAGAGTTTGTAAGAGCAGAGCCGGGATTCCAGCCCAGGACAGGCCGGTCCCAAAGTCCCTGCTGGTTGCACAGGCTACATGTTGCCTCATGTGACCGCAGAGGACGGATCATGCTGATCTCTTAATTTTTAAAAATTATGATACCGTAGCATTATCTCTAAGTTCACTTTCAGTTCAAAGCTAGATGATGATTTTGGATCTTGGACCAAAATACACTCGCTTGCTTAATGTTGAGAGTCACCGTTCTCTCCAGCTCCCACCCTTAGGTTCTGTTTTCCATAACAAAGAGATCCTGGCCACTCAGGAACCGCCTTTCCTGTTCCTCTGTTGTGGAAAACCCTTTGGATCCTTGTGCCATCTTGTAAACAGTCAAGAAGAACGAACTTCAAAAATGGTTATCCCATGGCCTAAAAATATTACTTCCAATGGAATGAACAATAATTATTGCTAGCATTTTTGCATGATTTCGGTCCATGAGTAATCACAGTAAAGGACAACTAGATGGGGATGTGCCTGCTGGGAAAACATGAAGGGGAGGAAGAGGGAATGAACGCTTTCTTTTTAATGTTTATTTATGTATTATTTTGAAAGAGAGAGCAGGCACAAGTGGGGGAGGGACAGAGAGAGAGAGAAGGAGAATCCCAAGCAGGCTCATGTTGTCAGCACCGAGCACCTCTCGGGGATCGAACTCATGAACCGTGAGATCAAGACCTGAGCCGAAGTAAAGAGTCGGATACTCAACCAGCTGAGCCACCCAGGCGCCCCAATCGCTCTTTCCACTAGAGAGGTTTGAGTAGCTCTCATCCGGCGTGATCTGGGCCAAGACTTGAAGACGGTGAGGAAGGTAAGCATAATGGAAAAGTCTTCCCGGCAGAAAAATCAAGGGCAGGGCAAGGGTGCGGGGGTGGGAGGCTGCCTGGCAGGTGCGAGGAACAGAAGACAGCCGGAGGGGCTGAAACAAGGGAGCAGCGGAGGCAGAGGTGAGGAGCTAAGGTCAGGACAATTCCAGGAGGAGGCAGGAGTCTGCAGTGCTCCCACTTGCACCCAGAGCGGGAAGCAAACTTGCCCGGGGAGTCCCAGCCCTGAGACAGCGTGCGGGGTAGATTTTGACAGGGCTCTCTCCCCGTGGAGTGGGCATAACTTCAAGTCTCAGAATGGACAACTGAATTTCTTTGAGATCGGAGTCAAATTAGTTTGAAATCATTAGACAATAACTAAAGACTCAGAAAATTGCCTGATATTCATCGGAAAGAAAAGAACGTATTCCCCGCCCAATCCTATTTGACAATAAACCCTGGTAAAGTATGGACGTGAAATGATCTCGTGGTCACGCTCTAACCGTCCCACCTTGAGCCAGACAAGAGCCTAAGAAGTTTCTGCCTCTGTGCAAGCCTCCAGGCATCTTACAGAACCTATAAAGCATTCCTGAAGCCCAGAGAATTCCTCCAAGCTCCGCCTTCCATTCTTACCCTTTGAACTCTATCTTTTATCTCATAACTGCATTTCCCTTCCCATCTTTGTCTTTGGAGATCAAGAACTAGGTTGGACCATCTGCCTGGCTTTCCTTTTCGGTCTCTTCTTAAGATAACTTACCATCTCCACAACATGCGCTTCAGGCCATGAACAAATGTTTCTTTGCTCCCTGGCGACAAACCACATTCATTTGGGAAAATCGTGTTAATTTTTAACCGGGATTGATAAAAATAAAGATGTCATTTCAAAAAAAAAAAAAAAGATGCCATTTTTTTCCCCTCGCTCAAGCCCATGGACCCCCGAATTGTATCCCTGAACTCTTTGGTTCCATGGACCTCTGACTAAGTATCTCTGTGCTAAGTGGAAGGGGCCTTAATCCCTGAGTGTTAAATCAATGTGATTTGGGTATCTGTATTATAATCGCCAGCCTGCCCTCATTAATATATCCCCTCCACTGTAAATGCGTTGAAATCCCTTCTCCAACTTACTGATCTCAACTTTCTAACTCCTAGTATACTAGCTGGTGGTAAGAAGTAGATGGGGGAACACATGGCCCTTCAAGACCAGCAGGGAGAAGTTGGCAATCACCCCTATTTATCTACCTTTGCAGATCACTGCCACCCTAGTTTACCTCCAACCCCGACAGAGCACGTAGCTACTGGTGGCATCTAAAATCACGAAATCTTGTATAAAGAGCCCCTCCCCCCCCACCTCAAATACAACTGGGCAAGTCCCTAGCCCCCAAAGTAGCATTTCAGAGTTCCTGGATACATCTTTTTTTCCATGCTTGATCTCTTCCCAAATAGTGAAAAGTACATCCCTGCTTGTGGATTGAAACAGTGGTTAAACAGCGGGGCTTGCAATCGGCGTATAATTAACACATGATACATCAAAATCAATGGATAGACCTGCAAACTATTTTCCACCACTGTAATAGCAATTAAACCTTGCAGTGCTCAAGTGAAGTTTTATCGCACTAAAAAGTCATTAAAAACATCTGGAACTTCTTACAAAGGTCAATGTCTATCAACTGAGATGAGAACAGCATTAATACAAAATACTTTCAAAACCCATGGGATAAGAATACAAGTATAAACAGGCTTTTTTTTAATTTTTTTTTTAATGTGTATTTATTTTTTGAGAGAGAGACAGAATGCGAGTGGGTTAGGGGGAGAGAGAGGGAGACACAGAATCCGAAGCAGGCTCCAGGCTCCGAGCCATCAGCACAGAGCCCGACGCGGGGCTCGAACCCACGAGCTGTGAGATCATGACCTGAGCCGAAGTCGGACGCTCAACCGACTAAGCCACCCAGGCGCGCCAACAGGCTTTTTGATTATAAAACAGATCAAGAATTCTGATCAAGTTTTAGCACATATTTTTTTTTTTTTTGAAAGAGAAGGTGCCAGTGAGCGAGGGGCAGATAGAAGGAAAGAGAGAGAGAGAATCCCATGAGGGACAGAGAGAGAGAGAGAGGGAGGGAGAAAGAGAGAGAGAAGCTGGGCTCATGCTCACCCAAAGCAGGACTTGAGCTCACCAAAGCACGACTTGAACTCACAAACCGTGAGATCAGGACACGAGCCAAAGTTGGGTGCTTAACCGACTGAGCCACCCAGGCAACCAGTTAAGCACGTATTTCTAATAAGATCCCTTTTAATAAGATTTAGCTCAGCAAGTCAAACCATCAGTCAAACCAAAATTAAACCATTTAATTTTTGAATTTTATTGAATTTCATCCATGTTGTTGCTTGTTTTGGCCATCAGATCATCTCATCCCAGTGTCTATACTGGGACTTGACCTACTTTTACTAGGCTATGTAGGATGTGTGTGGGGGGGAGGGGGGAGTTGAGACTGTCTTAGTGCTCAGATGCTGGGAATGCACAGATTTCATCAGAAATCTTACTAGCACTTGTTGGCAGGTGCTATAGGGCACAACCGTCTAGAACTCTTAAGAAAAAGCTATGAACATTGGAGAGGAGTCATGGAGAATGACACCAAACCTTTCCTCTTTGTGGTGGTAGTTACGGGAGAAAAGATTGAATAAAGCGAGGCCAGGATACGGTCTTGTGAAAATTAAACTGGCACATCCTCATGGACTCTGCACCCCCACGTGCAGAATAATGGTTGCATGAGGACAGATGGAAGTAAGGAGCAGAGGCAGAAAATCACAGAGCAAATTCAAGAACTTTTGTGGTCTGGTATGGCAGGAACAATTTGCCTAGAGGGCAGAGGCGTGTTCCAAGAAAATAGCAAAAGAACAGTAGATCATTGTTGTATCCAGAAAGATAGACCTATCCACATCATCCACTTACGTTTGTGACTACATACTATACGGAAAAGAAATGATACTGAAAGTATTTCCTACGATTAAGAATTGTGTAGAACAGGGGCACCTGGGTGGCTCCGTCGGTTAAGCATCCGACTTCGGCTCAGGTCACGATCTCGCAGTTCATGAATTCCAGCCCCGTGTCAGGCTCTGTGCAGGCAGCTCAGAGCCCGGAGCCTGCTTCGGATTCTGTGTCTCCCTCTCTCTCCCTGCTCCTCCCCCGCTCACGCTCTGTCTCTCTCTCAAAAATAAGTAAACATGAAAAAAAAATTTTTTTAATAAATTAATTTTAAAAAATTGAGTAGAACAAACCCAGTCTTTAGGAATTAAGGAAACACACCCAGCCCTAAGAAAAGCTGCCAAGAAGGCAATGTTTTCTCTTGGCAACTGCCTGTCTTTCTCTAAGTATTTCCCACCCGTATGTCTCCCCATGAGGTGCTCTGGAGGTTAGTGCCTTCCCCATAGCGCTTTCTTGCTAACCAAAAAATCACCACGCTCCCCAGAGTTACCACTTTTTCTCCTCCTCTTCTAGCTAATGAACTAAAACCCACTTCTACTTAGTGTAACATTACTACTTTGGGGGGAATGCCTCATAAAAAAGAACTGAAGAAAAGATATTCCCACACATTACAACTTCCAACCATAGCAGGAGTTTAATTAAATTCCTACTATGGGAAGAACTAATTAACCTTAATGCCAGTGTAGCAGGATTCTCGCACAGAGGGTCAAGACACCCAGGCTTTTCTTCCCATATATGGTAACACACACAAACAAGCAGTCTGATTAAGTGGTCTCAGGTTACAAGGTCAAGAGGGATGTTGTTACCTACGCGCATAGCCAGGTTTGTTTGTTTGTTGTTTGTTTTTTCTTTCCTTAAGGAGGGGACCCTACCACACTAGGTATTAGAAAGTCAATTCGCTACACCTACATGTAACATCGGTGCAGAAAGGCTCATGGCTTAGAGCCTTATTTACTTCCTGCCTCTTTAGCCAGTAGCTATTATTACTTAGTAGAAAAAAAACGAAAAGAAGAATGAAAAGAAAAAGAAAAAAAAAAAAAAAGCCTGAGACTCCATCCTGTTATTTACATCAACAAAAAAAGCTTTGTTGGCGCTTTCTTTAGAACATTATAAAATGTCTCCAACTTTCCCAGAAAAATACATGAGATTCCTGTGCCAACTTTTCAAAACTGAAAACGGCTTAACAACAAAAATCCCTCAAACCATCATCAAGATGCTAGTTAAGGTCATTAATAAAATGTTCTTTTCTCTGCCTTACGTTTCTGAAATTGACATAAATACTTCTTGTATTTTTTTTTCTTCTCATTTACCAAGCTAAATTTTCAAAGGGTGCCATCTTTTGGTACTTTTTTGAAATATCCACAGACTCCCCATTGCAAAATGCTTCTAGAAGCTTACTGTTCAGCGGCCCTGCACTAATAGAGAAATATTTGCTTTCTATTTCCAGCCACCTGGGTGGCATCATATGTCTCCGTCTTCCGAGAATCTGACCCAAACTTCTTGGCAAGCACTGGCTGGAGATGCATTCCAACGGATGAGGATTGCAAAAATGTTATGCCTGCAGATTTGAAGGCAGCTTTTAAGCATCAACATATGTTTCACAAATGCACTTAGACTCTGGGCCGGGGACAGCTTGCCGCCCTGTATTGTTCTTTATTGCTAAAGGAACCAGAAGAGTCATGTGCTTTCTAGCGTCTCATACATACTCAAAATGGCATCAACCCTGAAATCTGAAGCTAACGCCAACCCCCAAATCCTATCATTCTACTCATTTATTTGAGTCACTAAATAATTTATCACGTCAACTTTTAAAGTCCTGCCTTACTCTTCTGAGTGCGAGGTATAACGTAACGCAAATCCTTCTCCGTGTCAGTTGCAATCAGGGCAGAAGAGTTTTGCCAAAGTAACTCTCCTGACGATAATAACAAAGTTATGAAACTTGGAGGGGTGGGGGTGATATTCAAAGGCGGTGGACAACAATTAAAGCATACAAAAACGGCGTAGGATGTGACCCTTAAAAAAAGGGACGAACATGAGACAAGCTCCACTATATAGCCAGCTCTTCCCCTCAGGGAAATTTCCAATACTTTCCAATTCTAGGAACAGAGCCTGAGCAGAAAGTTAACGGTCATGTTCAATGCAGGGGCCAGAAATCGGAATCCATGGCTGTGAGAGTGACTGAAAATTAATCCTGGAGAGGAAGGAACTCACGCAAAGGGTGAGCCCCAAATTCTACACACAAATAGTCCTGAAATAGGGGGTGGGTTCCTTAACTGCTGTGTATAGACGGACACTCCAAGAAATCTAGTGGGGAACAGCAGAAGTCGACTAAATTCCTAATGGATTTCAGCAGCCACGCCCTCTTTGCCCAGTCTGGCCAGGCAGAGGGTCTTGTAAACCCACCACCTCTGTTAGCGAATTAGGGAACTCACAGACAAGCCGTCTGAAAATACCCAAACTAAAGCACAGGAAGAGAAGGAGAAAGGAAGGCATGGAACAGAGCACAAGAAGTAGGTGTAAGGTAGTCAAATGGCTTAACATACATAGGATTGGAATTCCCAGAAGGCAAGGAGGGACCGAATAGGACAGAAGCACTATTTGAACAGAGACAAACAGAGGTTTCTCCCAAAGTGACTGGAGTGTTAAGCTCCAGAGTCAAGATCCTCCGCGAGGCCAAAGCGGCACACGTACCATGAAAACACAGGGAGGTCGTGACGGACATTTCAATCAAGGTCCGTCTTTTATTACCGCAAACGCAACCGTTCCGAACTTTCGCTTCACGCCCACATTTCTACACAAATGCGAGCACTTGGCTTGTGGGAACAAAATACTATGGTTGACAAATGGTGCTGGGAAAATGGTCTGGAGCCAGTTTCATTTCAAACGTTGTTGAGAAAGTAAAAACCGACCCCCCCCACCTGGTATTTTTCAGGATAAAAACCCCGCATTCGTTACAAAGCTAGACGCGCACACACAAAACCCCCACAAATGATGAGTCTATTAGAAGAGAGAACGTTGGGGGGCGCCTAGGTGCCTCAGTGGGTTAAGCGTCTGACTCCCATATCGGCTCAGGTCACGATCTCATGGTTTTGTGAGTCTGAGCCCCGTATGGGGCTCTCTGTTGACGGCACAGAGCCTGTTTAGGATTCTCTCTCTCTCTCTCTCTCTCTCTCTCTCTCTCTCTCTCTCTCTCTTTCTCTCTCTCAGAACAGCCTAACAGCTCCCAAAACCTAAGACAAAATCATCACCTAATCAATATTTGTCCAACTGCTGACTTAATCATCAGGTAAGATACTTCCGGGCAGAGCAACCGAGATGCAAATGAATAAAATACTTAACTTGCTTTAGAAAATTAATTGCTCTCCCCGCCTTGGCTCCTGCTTTACAAACCACTAGAATGTAGTGTCGGGGAGGAAGACTTCCTCCGCCCCGTGGTCCTTTGAGCTGGACGTAGAATCAAACTGATGTGAGACAGACTAACAGAGAAAATCCAATGTAATAGGCCTGCCTGCGGGGAATCCGCACAGGCTGGAAATTCCAAAGGCAATGAGGCAACTCGAAGCTTCTATGAGCTCAGGAGAGGGGTAGGGCCTGAGGATACAAAGGAGAAGAAGGCCATTAGCAGGAGGGAGAAAGGAGATGTCTGAAAACCAGGGTTGCCTTATTTCGCTGGTAAGTTTCCTAGGTAAAGGGGAGTCTCTGTTAACAGCTCTCTTCCGGGTACAGTCTCTCCTTTCCAATGCAGATTTCGGCAGTTGAGGGGGAGGCAGAGAGCTTCTCCTGCACCTGCTGGGTTTCGATTACTTTTAGTTTGAAAGTATGGCCAAGTGGCCCATGTTGGGGCAGCCTGCCCTTGGCGCCCTTCAGGAAATTTGTCAGAATATAGGTGGCAAAAGTCTGAAATCACACCAGAAAAAATCCTATGACATTTTACGTCGGCAAAAGTCAGGTCCTCGGGCTCCACAATACCCGCTCCAGCTCTTCCCAGTTGAGTAAATGGTGATAATGATAATACCTATTTACGGTATTTCGTTAACGTTAAACAGATTAACGTAGACATTTTTAGGATGATGCTTGACACATGGTTGTTCTCAATAGATACTAGGTTGGGATTATCACGATAAGAGCAAAAAATCAAATACAACAAGACAAGGGAAGATAAAGAGATAAAGAAGTATGGGCACGGGGCGCCTGGGTGGCGCAGTCGGTTGAGCGTCCGACTTCAGCCAGGTCACGATCTCGCGGTCCGTGAGTTCGAGCCCCGCGTCGGGCTCTGGGCTGATGGCTCAGAGCCTGGAGCCTGTTTCCGATTCTGTGTCTCCCTCTCTCTCTGCCCCTCGCCCGTTCATGCTCTGTCTCTCTCTGTCCCAAAAATAAAAAAACGTTTAAAAAAAAAAAAAAAAAAAGAAGTATGGGCACTAGGTGTTCCTGGGACTCTGTTGGTCACACATTCTTTCTGTAAAGGATCAGATCATAAATATTCTAGGCTTTGCAGGCCACAGGAGGTCTCAGTTCCATCTTCTTTCTTTTTTGCTACAGCCTTTTAAAAATATAAAAATCATTCTCAGCTCACGGGCCATACAAAGACCGGCCAGGTTTGGCACGGGCCAAGACGGCGGCTTCATTGTACTACTTACCAGGAGAAAGTTAATCACTGTAATAACTACACCGGTTAAGATCGGTTTGTGACACAGGGCGCCTGGGTGGTTCAGTTGGTTAGGCGTCCAACTTCAGCTCAGGTCGTGATCTTACGGTTCAGGCTCATGAGTTCGAGCCCTGCATGGGAGTTTCTGCTGTCAGAGCAGAACCCCCTTTGGGTCCTCTGTCTCTCTCTCTCTCTCTCTCTCTCTCTCTCTCTTTCTCTCTCTCTCTGCCCCTCCCCAGCATGTTCTGTCTGTCTTCCCCTCAAAAATAAATAAACATAAAAAAAATTAGTTTGTGACGACCTAACACTTGGATTCCTCATCATTTTATTATTTTCCCTTTGTGTTTGCATCTGTAGCATGAAAATAACTTGTCCTGATGGAAAAACAAAGTCCCTCAAACAATGTTTTGCATAATGAAAACAAGAGGCATAATAGTTAGGGTTTGGGAGAGTTGGGGTCTTTTTGTTTTGTTTTGTTAACTGTTCAGCCAATTATCTTCACAAAAGGTCATCATGTCCTCTACCTTGTTTTCCAGCTTCTTCCCAGGTCCGTTCTCCTGCTTTAGGATTGATCAGCTTCTACTTTATTCCACCATCTTCTTTCTAACTTGCTCACGTTTATTTTCTCTACCCTTAAGGGATTAAACAGACTTTCAGGTTGCTTGGTGGTTAAGAATAATGGATTTTTCCTGTAAACAATATGGAAAGGGAGAGAGTAGGTGGGCGTTCTGGAAACCAACGTGAGCTTGGAGCCTCCAAGGGCTTTCTATGCCCAAACCTCACAGCAAGGACATCTGGTGCTCTGTGCAGCTGTAGAAAGAGCTGTTTTTAAAAATAAACAAAGCTCTACTATTTAAAGGGGAAACTGTGGTTTTTGTTATTTCAAAGTTACAAATGTTCCCCCTTCTGTCAGCCTTTAGCACTGAGCTCTCTTCCGGCCACCCAGCACATCCAAGAAAAAGGTCTCAATTTAAATAGTAAAATAGTACAGAATAAAATTCTTCACCCGTGGAAGCCTGAATTATGTAAGCCGCAGGAAACAATACAGGAACATTCCAGGGGTTGTGATGGCCTGTACTAAATGGAATGTCCCACAGCGGAGGTGAAGGTTGTGGTTCTGTTCTGTTTGGATGGCCTGGGCCACTTCTTGCAAACACGGGCCAGGTTCCTGGTGGTTAATCTCTAGTTCTGAAGGCTTCAAATGATTCACTGTGCAGTGAGTCATGCTTCTACAATGGCTTGCTTGCAAAGCCCTGAAACTTCTCAAACAGCGCAATGCTGGCCACTGGGTCTGTGACCCTGACCCAAATCCACCCAAAGACCAGTGACTTAGAATGGCCTTGTTCATGTTTCTGCTTTCTCTTGCTTTTTCCATTCGGATTTTTTTTTCTTTTTTGTTTTTTGGATGTCAAGGAGCATTTTTACTTCCAAAACTTTTCCAAGCCCATTGTTGGGGTCTTCCTTTTTTAGCAAAACTCTATAGACTTTCAACATTAGGATCTCATTTATGAGCCAGATGACCTATCGGGTGGAGCCCCAGGCTCTGGCTTTCTGGTCAATCTGAATGATTTGGAGGGGGCGCCTGGATGGCTCAGTTGGTTAAATATCTGACTCTTGGGTTTGGCTCAGGTCATGATCTCACAGCCCTGCGTCTGGCTCTGTGCTGACAGCATAGAGCCTGCTTGGGATTCCCTCTCTCTCTCCTCTTCCCCTATTCTCTCTCTCTCTCTCTCTCTCTCTTTCTCAACAAATAAACATTTTTAAAAATCTGGCTTTTGGTCAGATTTTGGTCAACTCTGGTTTATGAGAGAAAGGAGAGAGAGAGCAGAGAATATGGCTGAAATTTTGACTTTTATTCAAGCTTTATCAAGATTCATCCAAAGGATAAATTTGTCCCACAGCCTATGGAACCACCAAATAAGAGGGAAGTACATACACAATCTTCCAGACCTGCTATTCACAAATGAAAGCCTTCTGTTCGCGATGCTTGTGAAAATAACAATACAAACTTAGCCATATCCTAGTATTGATGACCACTCAGCAAATGGGAAAAGCGTTTTCTTTGCTCCTTATTCTTACTTGGATTCCGATTGTTCCAATTGGCGTATATGTAAGTTTCAAGTGGATGAGGGTGTTTTCCTCTCTGCTGTGACCCCTTACTTCATCTGCTTTTCCGCTTTCCCTCCTTCTGACTTTGCGAGAAAAAATATGAACAATGTTGATAAATTCTAAACCCCTCTGCGTCGCCGGGCTCCCTTTTTGTTTTCTCACTCGCTTTGCCCCCCATTGCATGGCAATCCCTAATCCTCTTCTTCCTGATATTAGTCATTTCCACCCCCCAGCCCCCAGGCTCACATTACCCAATCATCTGCCACAAATCTTGGAGCAATATTTGTTTTGAAATGAGGGAGACGAGATGGAAAAAAGTCAGAAGCCGTTGGCTTTCCTTTCGCTTCACAAAACATTAAGTATTACTGCTCAATGCCTCATCTGAATCTCAAAAATATTAATCACAAATAACGAATGACGTGCCCTACCTATCACAGGAAGACTAGCTCAAGAAACTTGCCAGCAGCCCACAAACGAGTCCACTTTCTTTGTATCTTGCCACGAGGCTCTCTACGTCAAGCTGAGAAGTTAGTATTGAGGACACAATTCTAGCCTGCACATTTCAGGTAAGTGTGAGGTTTGGTATTAGTTGCTGATTTCATGCATCTGTTGATACCTTTGCTGTCTTTGGAGATAAATAGCCAAAAAGTATTTCTTCTTGTTTCTTCATTATCCACTTTGCAGTGTAGGGTCCAGTGGCCCACATGCAGTGCTATTACATAAGCTGATATCTCTTTTGAGCCATAAGATTCCCAGGAAAATAGGACTTAAAGTTTTAAAAATGGAAGGCACACCGACTCAATCCACAGGGAATGTCCCCATCTGTACCAAATTGTAGTTCACCATGTCCGATGTAGTAGCCCCATTTCCCGTCTGAATCCCTGTCAAATGTATTCCCGTCTTTGAACATGGTCTCTGCCAGTCATTTATCCCTTCCGTTCATAAGCTTTAAAATCTTTAAACCCAAATGCAAGACTGAACTAGGATTTTCCCTGGCTGTTGGCATGGACCTTTGTTCTTGGTGGGGGCTTGTCATTAGCCATAGTCCTTCACAGATGATGGACTTGGCTTGCTTTGTTAGGTTAAGTTCCTTTGGCCATGAAGCCTCGATCTCCTCATGTGGAATAAATGGTTGATAAGAGCCCCCGTCTCATTATCGAATTGCAATAGTTAAGTGAGGAAATGAGCAGAAAGCCTATTACAAACATGTATTGGCATCCTCAGAAGAGCTCGGTAAATGTTAGAGAAAGCACCACCATCATCATTATCACCCCACATTTGAAACAATTCATGACCATTCGTGGACACTTAAAGGCTTTTACTACAGAAACATCATTACTGTTGACATACCATCGTCATAGACATGACCGCTTGCAGACTGCCTCCACTATATCTCTTCATTGTCAGCTACTTGTAATTTGCCTTGATTTAATTTAATAAATCTAGTTCAGTTAAGTAGAGGAAAACAGAAGAAACAGAGGGGAGGCAGGCACTTCAAGCTGTACATAATAAAGTGGGCAAACTGTAAATCTTAGTTAGCCCTAACCTTAGTTAGCTTTAGTAGCTCTAAAGCAGCAAACTGTAGCACAGAATGTAAAAGTCTAAATCGTAAAGAGAAATGAGAAAAACCTGACCCCCTCTGATTTGTATGTTAAAAAACTAACAGGAATAGGGATTAAAGGTCTAATGTGATCAGTGAAGATTTGCTTCATGTCAACTACAGTCTCAGTCTGTGTCTACATTTTTATCTCTGTATCTTATTTCTATTTCTTGTTAATTTTTAACGTGTATTTATTTTCGAGAGAGAGAGACAGAGACTGAGCGTGAGTGGGGGAGGGGCAGAGAGAGGGAGACACAGAATCCAAAGCAGGGTCCAGGCTCTGAGCTGGCAGCACAGAGCCTGATGTGGGGCTTGAGCCCAAGAACCATGAGATGATGACCTGAGCCAAAGTCGGATGCTTAACCAACTGAGCCACCCGGGTGCCCTGAGTATCCTATTTCTTTTTTTTTTAATTGTTTTTTCAACGTTTATTTATTTTTTTGGGGACAGAGAGAGACAGAGCATGAACGGGGAAGGGGCAGAGAGAGAGAGGGAGACACAGAATCGGAACCAGGCTCCAGGCTCCGAGCCATCAGCCCAGAGCCCGACGCGGGGCTCGAACTCACGGACCGCGAGATCGTGACCTGGCTGAAGTCGGACGCTTAACCGACTGCGCCACCCAGGCGGCCCCTGAGTATCCTATTTCTAAAAGAATGTGTTCCTTTCTCAGAGCATGGTTGTTTCTTAAGTCCCCTTGCTTTTTGGGGCGGAGGGTGGTGGTGAATGTACGTTTTAGTCCAAATCGCTATTGTGTTCGTACTCAATTGGAGAACAGAACTATTATTCTTGTTGCTCTAAATGGCAAGCAGTGGGGTGACCAGCATTCGCGTTTGCATGTCATGACCCAGTAACTTGAATAAAGATCATGAATATGTATTTCATGGCAGGGAGGTTCTTAAAGCTATAATTCTGTGTTTTCCACCAGGAATTCAAAAGTGTAATCAGAATAAATTCCACTCAGACGTTTACTCGGCTTAAGCTACTTGCAAAGAGCAAATAAGTGAGTGAGATAAATAGGGTGGAAACAATGTTCTCATGCCACAGGGACAAGTTCTGAGAGGGATGGGGCTTCCTTTCGCCCTGTGTGAAAAAACAATCCCTGGCTCTTGGTTCTGTTGTCCCCTTTCCACCCAGTGTTTAAAGCCGTTGCATTCACAGGATGGTCACATGACTCTGGCCCTTGGCGTCTTGAATTCTGTCCCTTCTGCGCTGCTGGGAACTGGCACATGATGGTACACAAACACAGCATGAGCTTTATTCGTGCCAAGAGGACAAGCCGTCCCTTCTCTAGGAAGGTTACATCCTGAGAGCTGGCCTTTGGTCAAAGATGGGCGCTCTTCACCAGACGGGAGCCCAACTCCTGAGGGGTGACCCAACATGCCATTCCAGACCCTTGACACTGGCCATAACAATCCATGCTTGTTTCACGAGAAACACAGCAACTCTGAGCTCCAAATAACCCCTGAACCCAAACGATCTGTCTGTGTGGGACCTTTTTGCCTGAACCCAGGGTCAAGGGCGGCCTCACGTTTTAATTGCTCTCCAGTGGTGATTGTTTCATTGGGGGAGATCGGGGAAACTTGTCACAAGCATTGATCCTAATTAAAATTTTGGACACTGAATATTTTTTTTAATTTTTTTTTTAATGTTTATTTTTGAGAGAGTCAGAGACAGAATGCGAGTGGGTTAGGGGCAGAGAGAGAGGGAGACACAGAATCCAAAGCAGGCTCCAGGCTCTGAGCCGTCAGCACAGAGCCCGACGCAGGGCTCGAACTCACGAGCTGTGAGATCGTGACCTGAGCCGAAGTCGGGCGCTCAACAGACTGAGCCAACCAGGCGCCCCTGGACACTTAATATTAATCAAATCTAAGAGTAGAGAGATGGTTCAAAGAGTGAGGACCTCCTCCACCCCAATTCCAGCAATGAAAGCGTTACAAAGCCTGACTTTTCATTAAAGGTTAAAAAAAAAAAAACTAGCTTATCCATTGCTGAGCAGAAATAAAAATTCTTGCTGAGGGGCACCTGGGTGGTTCAGTCGGTTAAGCGTCCAACTTTAGCTCGGGTCATGATCTCTCAGTTGATGAGTTCAAGCCCCGTGTTGGGCTCTGTGCTGACAGCTCAGAGCCTGGAGCCTGCTTCCGATTCTGTCTCTCTCTCTCTCTCAAAAATAAATAAACATTAAAAAAAATATGTTTAATTCTTGATGATACTCATTTTAGTCTCTGAATCTCCTTTGTGAAAAGGGTGGGATTTTTAGCATTTTTCTGGGTCTGGTATGTCTTATATATATATTTTTTAATGTTTATTTACTTTTGAGAGAGAGGGAGACAGAGAGTGAGTGGAGGAGGGCCAGAGAGAGAAGGCGATGCAGAATCCGAAGCAGGCTCCGGGCTCTGAGCCGTCAGCCCAGAGCCCGACACTGGGCTCGAACACACAGACCGCGAGATCGTTACCTGAGCCGAAGTTGGACGCTTCACCGACTGAGCCATCGAGGCGCCCCTGGTATGTCTCATATTTTGAGAAGCCGATGGCATACGGGACAAAAAAAAGAGAAAGAGGGAGAGAGAACACTCCCTGGAAAAAAACCCTGCTGTCTTCCCTGAAATTGGGCCATGAACTGACACTGTCATTGTGTCACCCATCTTCAGTCCCAGGACTCAATGTGGCAAGGTCCCTGCAAGCCAAATGCCATTAACCAAATGCTATCACCACCCAAATCTCCATCTGCCTAAAAGGATGTCTCCATCCTGGAAAATGGTCCCCTTCACTGGAACATAATCTGAAGCCTCATGGGTCTATAGAGAAGCTCTCCATAGAAAAGCCAGCATGATAATTTAAGAGTCCCTTGGGGTTTGTTAGAATGAGGTTCTGGCCCCGAACAGTTGGCATCCAAATCACAGTTCCGGTTACACATACTCATAACCGGAATCGAGTAGCCAGTCTCCTGATCTGGAAATTGCATAATTGCAGAGATTTCACTAGGTCTTATCCCCACACAGAAGTTCAAGAGTACATTCTAGGATATTCCCGTGCAAAAGAATGAACCTGGGCCCCTTCTTCACCCCATGTACAAAAATGAACCCAAAATGGATCAAAAACCAAAGACAAGACCTAAAGCTATAAAATGAGGTGCCTTTGCTATATATCTTAGCAACTTTGGATCAGCCAATGATTTCTTAGATACTATGCAAAAAAGTGTGAGGAAAAACTAATGATTTGGA
This sequence comes from Herpailurus yagouaroundi, assembly GCF_014898765.1. Classification (NCBI taxonomy): domain Eukaryota; kingdom Metazoa; phylum Chordata; class Mammalia; order Carnivora; family Felidae; genus Herpailurus; species Herpailurus yagouaroundi. The sequence goes on along the minus strand of NW_024412437.1, from coordinate 4,933,036 downwards.
CTTCAAAATGTAAAACTTCTGCGTGTCAAGACACTATCAAGAAAGTAGAAAGAGGGACGCCTGGGTGGCTCAGTCAGTTAAGTGTCCGACTTCAGCTCAGGTCATAATCTCACAGTTCATGGGTTCGAGCCTGACATCAGGTTCTGTGCTGACGGCTCAGAGCCTGGACCCTGCTTCGGATTCTGTGTCTCCCTCTCTCTCTCTGCTCCTCTCCCACTCATGCTCTGTCTCTCTCTCTCTCAAAAATAAATCAACATTAGAAAAATTATATTAAAATAAAGTAAAAAGATAACTCACAGAAAGGGAGAAAATTCTTGCAAATCAAACATGACAAAAGTCTAGTATCCAAAGTATATATTTAAAAAATCTTGCAACCCAACATAAAAAGATAAAATGCCCAAGTTTAAAATAAGGCAAAGATTTGAAGAGACATTTCTCTGAACAAGATCTACGAATAGCCAATAGACACGTAAAAAGATGCTCAACGTTATTAGGCATTAGTGACGTGCAAGTCAAAACCAGAATGAGATAGCACCTTACACCCAGTAGGATGTCTACAGCTAAAAAGGCAAATAAACAAACAAACAGAAGGTAACAGGTGCTGGTGACAAGGTGGAGATATCCGAAGCCTCATACATTCCCGTTCGACATGCAAGAGTTCTTGGCACTGTAAAAAACAGTTTGGCATATCCCCAAAATGTCAAACATAGAGTTACCACGTGACCTAGCAAATCTCCCTCAAATGGAACATTAAGTACAAGGTTATACCGACGCCTGTATGGCTGCTGGCTGAGGAGTAGGAAGAGCCAGTTTCTGCCAGTGTGTGCTCAAAAAGAAAACCTTTCTTATCAGCTGATGGGTAAAATTGGGCTCTGATCCTGGAGGAGTTAGGGAGTGAGTCTGTGACCCTGGGTCTATGGTGCAATAGACAGGGAAAAGGACCTGGGAAGTAGAGATCCCCCCAAAGTAGACTGAGTCTCAAAATCATGGTACTGGAGTAGTCTGTAAGACAGGAAAAAGGACTAGCAGCCCCTGCTGGGAGAATCCCTTAAGGGAGAAGCAGGGTAGGATCGTGGAGTTCCCCATAGCAAAGATGATGCAGATTGCAATGGTAAGTCCTTTTTTCCTTTGGCATGACTCTGGGCCAGATATTTTAGTTAAAACATCATGAGTGTTGGATAGAGTGAGATCTCCAGGGTTTGGGGCTTGGGTGGTTATGGCACCTAGCGCCATACCCTCTCCAAGAGGACCAAAGCCCAATGTCTGGAATGGAAGGAACACTTCTCTCCGCATAGCTGGCTTTTCCTTGACTGTGTTGGCCACAGCATAATGGATAGAGCCCTCATGGCTCGAAGACAACTCTACGGGATGTGCTTGGAGTATCTGAGACACCGAAAGACTTTGGAGTCTGGTCAGGTTCTTACACCGACCTTTATGAATTATTGCAAGAGAATTCTGAGGCCTCACCTCAGATACTTGCACCTCAAACTCAAATTACAAGAAGGAAAGACTTTTTTCCACTCTTTCGTATTTGCTGAGGGTTGTGCAAAGAGCGTTTGTCTACAAATGAAGCAGATTGTCTAGAAGGCAGAGACCACTAGAGGAAGATCTGTCCGTTATTCCACACATGCATTTCCCAAGATGATAAATGGGGTGGTCTGTGACCAAAGGATTCTAAAGTCAAGATTGGACAAGATTGGGTTAAACAAAGTTATGTTGGTTTCTCTCTGTACGTCATAAATCTCCCAGAAGGGCTCGTCATGGACAAGTCTTTTGTGAGGCATCTAATTAGAGAAAGTTCCATGGAACACATTGGTAGGAAACCTTACAAAGTAAAAAGGAATTTCACTGACTTTAAAAGACTTCTAGCGGAAAAGAAAAATACACTATTATCCCTGGTATCAATTTCTCTTAAGGTCCTTACTTTGTAGAGTCCTTCCAGCCTAAAATGGGCAAGCTACTCTAGGGACTTGATAACCTTCAATCAAGATAAAATTTTCCCTGGTGTAAATAAATCCCTTTAAGGCATGCTTTATTGTTCTTATTCCATCAGTAGAAATGAATTAAAACACATCAGCACCTTCCTATATTGGAAACAGCCCCTAGAGCCCATTCTGCCCATACGATTTTTCCAGCAAATAAGTAAAAAACAAACGCATGGAATTTATGTGTCTAACTAATGCAGTAGAAACCCAGCTCAGGGGCGCCTGGGTGGCGCAGTCGGTTAAGCGTCCGACTTCAGCCAGGTCGCGATCTCGCGGTCCGTGAGTTCGAGCCCCGCGTCAGGCTCTGGGCTGATGGCTCGGAGCCTGGAGCCTGTTTCCGATTCTGTGTCTCCCTCTCTCTCTGCCCCTCCCCCGTTCATGCTCTGTCTCTCTCTGTCCCAAAAATAAATAAACGTTGGGAAAAAAAAAAATTAGAAACCCAGCTCAGTCACTGCACAGTAACAGTAAGAGGTGTAGACTGTACGCATGTAAGTGATGTAAGTCAATGGAACAATGGAAGGACCACCAGGATTAAACGAGGAAAATAGTGCAACTCGACTAGATGAAAGGAATTTGCTGAGCTTATAAATAGTACTTTGGTTTTTTGTCTTTTCTCTTTACATATAATTTATTGTCAAATTGGCCAACATGCAGTGTCTACAGTGTGCTCTTGGTTTTTGGGGTAGATTCCCGTGGTTCATCACTTACCTACAACACCCAGTGCCCATCCCAGCAAGCGCCCTCCTCAAAGCCCATCACCCCTTTTCCCCTCTCCCTCACCCCCCATCAGCCCTCAGTTCTCTGTGTTTAAGAGTCCCTTATGGTTTGCCTCCGTCCCTCTCTGTTCATCACTATTTCTTTTTTTGCCCCTTCCCCTCCCCCCACGGTCTTCTGTTAAGTTGCTCAAGATCCACAGATGAGTGAGAACATGGGATATCTGTCCTTCTCTGACTGACTTTATAAATAGTACTTTGAACTAAAATACACTGTCTGAGCACCTAGTAGGGTCTTAAAAAAGAAAGAATGAATGAACAGCTGAATAGAGTAAGGAAAAAAATACCCTGGGAGTTTTGTATTCCCTGCAAAGCAATCACATGACTTTTTCAAAAAGCGTATGCAATGGAGTCAGACACAAAGCGTATGCAGTGGGCGTGGCATTGTTTTTAGCAGACTACTTTTATATGTATTCTCTCATTGGTTTTGCACAACAACCCCGTGAAGGAGGAAGAGAGGGTTTAATTACTCCCGTGTGGCAGATGCATTATTTTGCCAGTTAAACAGCTGGGTGGTGCCAGGAACGGAGCAAGGCTCTAAGGGTGGAACAGAATGGCCCCGGCCTCTGCCCTCACAGAAGACAGACTAACGGGGAAGGCAGATATCCCATGAATGAACAATGGAGAGTCTCAGAAGGTTGCAGCGGATCCGAAGAGACCTACAAATAAGGAAACAGAATCCAGAGGGGATTAAATGGTTTACACAGGGTCAAATGGTAGCGGGTTTGGCTTTAGACATATCATCAGAGCCCATGTCCTCCCACTCTGGACAGAACACGGTGCGGACCAAGGAAATCAATCACACCCACTGTGTCCTAGCCCGGTCACGCCATTTTAGGCATTTTTAAAAAAAGAAACATTGACAAAGGAGGAGCTTACCGAGAAAACCAGCAGGGTAATAAGAGGGTACAAGTTATCTCTTTTAAGGAAAAGTTAGAAAACTGGGTCTGTTTCGCTTAAAAAAAAAAAAAAAACTGTTAAGAACGAGTACTAGGATAGGCTCATAACACGCAAACATTTGCAGGGTTATCATGTGGACGAAGGGGCAGACGTGAGATTGAGGACATGAAGATCAGTCCAAGTGCCCTGTAAGGCAGATGTGCCCATCAGGGTTCAAATAAAAATGCTTAGGTGGCAGGGTGAGACGACAGGATCCCTAAGGGGCCACCCACATGCACTTTGGGAGCATGAGAACGTTGTAGTTCAGTGTATGAACTGGGGGTTCATCAGACGGTTCAAAGCAAGCTCCCTGCCGTGACCGCCATCACTTACTAGCTGTGTTCCCTTGGACAAGTTACCTAATCTTCCTGATCTCAGTTTCCTTACCTGTGAACAGGAAATAATGGAACGTGTCTCAGGTGTCGGTTGTAGCATTTAGTAAGGTAAGGCATATAAGCCTATTTCTTTCAGTGCCTGGCCATGGGTAAATACCAATTAAATAAGTGACTATCCATTTAATGAATGGATTGTGAGTGAATAAAGTACTCAAGAAAGAGCATTAGGAGTGTTAGCTGGCCGTAGTCCAACTAAAACAACCTGGCCTGCGGGTCTGATGATGAACTGACAGATGTGTGACTCTGTCCCCAGTGAGCTTTGCAAATAGACAGCATTTCTACTATCTACTTGCGACATCAATTCCTGTGCTGGATAAAACTTGGACCAAATGTTCTCAAAACTCCTCCCCAGTTCTTAAATACCATGAGAGTAAGAACCATCAAGTGGTCTCATTGTACAAGTCAGGAAGTTTCCATTCCTCTGGGGCAGCAGGAAAGGTCATGGAACTGGAATCGTGAAGCAGTTTCTTTCTAGAAAAGGAATGAAAAGTCCTTCCCCCACTCCCTACACCAGTCTGTTATTTACGACAACATAAGAGCATTTTGGTTTTTTTGTACCTTTCTCTAAAAGAACTTGGGAAACTGTCTCTTCAATTCCCAGAATGTTCATACGAGATTTCTTTTTGCCTGTTCCCCCGGGCCCCCCCCCCCCTGGGGACTCCCAAAGAAATACACCCAGAGACAGCAAGAATCTTCACTGTATGAATTATGGTCTTTTACGATATTTGGTTTTTTTCCAGCTCTGCTTTGCATCTTTGACCTCCCTGTGAAAAACAGAAACTCCTTGTTTCTAGTGAGATGTGGAGATAGGTTTCCAGATGGTGCCATCTCCTGGTCAAATATAGAAACCAACATTGCCCATTCCTTCCCGCTGTTCACACAGCACGAAGCCTACTCCATGAGGGAAGTCAGACAGGAAATGCTTATCTCCCTAGAATTTAATTCTGGCCTCTTGGGTGATGACAGCTTGAACTGCATTCCAATTAAGCCATGGGACAGTTTCAAAAGTTCAGTGCTTATTTATTTGGAAGTACATGTTCCTACTGAAAAATAATTACCCATTAAATTCAGAGGTAGGTTCAACCTCTGGAAAGGGAAATTGAATGGGGACTCTTCTAAAATGCTCTTGGTTGCCAACGTCATCAGATGTATAAGCCATTTGTTTTTGGCTTATACGCTCAAAACCACTGTTGTGTCCCTGAGAAGGAGAGATCCAGGGATCCGGGATCCAGAATCTGAAATTCCCCATCTATTTACAGGCATACCTTGTTTTATTACACTTCAGTTTATTGCACTTTGGCAGACAGGGCATTTTTTACAAATTGCAAGTTTGTGGCAACCTTACATTGTCTACGTTTATTGGTGACATTTCTCCAATAGCGTCTGCTCACTTCATGTCTCTGTGTCATATTTTGGTAATTCTCGCAACATCTCAAATTTTTCATCATTATAATATTTGTTATGGTGGTCTGTAATCAGTGATTACAGCTGACTGAAAGCTCAGATAGTTAGCCTTTTTTGGCAATAAAGTATTTTTTTATGAAAACATGCGCATTGGGGGGCACCTAGGTGCCTCAGTTGGGTATGTCCGACTCTTGATTTCGGCTCAGGTCATGATCTCACGGTTTGTGGGATCGAGCCCCACATTGGGCTCTGTGCTGACAGTGTGGAGCCTGCTTGGGATTCTCTCTCTCCCTCTCTCTGCCCCTCCCCTGGTTGCATGCATGCTCTCTCTCTCTCAAAATAAATAAACTATAAATAAATAAATAAATAAATAAATAAATAAATAAATAACAAGTGCATTTTTTTTTTTAAGACATAATGCTATTTACACTTAATAGGCTACAGTATAGTGTAAACATAACTTTCATGCACTGGGGAACAAAAATACTCATTTGACTCACTTTATTGCGATTTCTATTATGACTGAAGGTTGACCCAAGACACATGCAGAAGAGCCATTCTAGAGAAAATCCGTCATTTACCACCACAACCTTTGGGTCCAAACCCCTATGTAAAACCCTTCGTACATAAGAACCACCAGGACTCCATCTGTGCCTCTGCCCTGAGCCCAAAAGTCAGAAGATCGAATGACCTCTTTGGACTCACATCTTAATTCAAGCCAATGTGCATGGAGAGAAGGCAAGGAAAAATGAACCCGGGTGAAAGAGTCCCCAAAATAACAAAGTTTCTTCCTGAAGTTGAAAAAATCTAGATTAAATCATCTGTTCCGGACTTCCCAGGGTGGAACAGAGGCGAGAGAAGGCAGGTTTAGCCAGGAGGGAGACATCTCTGTGTCCAGAAGTTTTCTCGAGCTTCCTGGAAGACCAAATCCTTGAGGAGTCAAGCCCAGGACTTTGCATCCTGAGACGCTATATGAGGGGCTCCCGGATTGGAGCCCCTCCTCCAAACCAGCCCCGGGATGCCCCCAGAACTCCCCGTGCGGTGCGCATCTTGATGGAGCGAAGGAAAGAAGGATGTTTGAACATGCTTCATTCTTTCCTGGGACCAGCAGCTTTCACCAGAACAAAAGTCACAGCACGTTTTGAATCTGAAATAGGTTGGACTTGGAAGGCACACTTACAGCTGACGCTGGAAAGTGGTGTCTTTCGAACGGCTGGAACCTCACGATCCGTCAGGCTGCTCTGGGACCCAGAGCTGATATGAAGCACACGCTTCCAAACATGGCTGAGATCTGGGGGTGGGGGGGACAAATATTTCAGCAAATAGCAGCATGAATGAGTTATTCTCCATGAAACATATCACTATGGGTGCTTTCAAAAGGAGCATACTTAAGGGGAGCCTGGTGGCTCAGTCGGTTGAGCGTCCGACTTCGGCTCAGGTCATGACCTCGCGGTTCGTGAGTTCAAGCTCCGCGTCGGGCTCTGTGCTGACAGCTCAGGGCCTGGAGCCTGCTTGGGATTCTGTGTCTCCCTCTGTCTCTGCCCCTGCCCTGCTCACGCTCTGTCTGTCTCTGTCTCTGTCTCAAAAATAAATTAACATTTTTTTAAAGAGGAGCATAATATGCAAACATGTTTATACACATCAAAATTATACCGATCAAAATTCGTTTAACATCGAAATTTTCAGACCTCATGGGCCAAGAGATATTTATGTTAAGGAACATCTAACAAGATGTCAAGGAACCAGGGCCCTAAAGAACACACCATAAGAAATTTGGCTCATAAAACAAAGCAGGTATGTCAGAGTTTGGTTGTGGATGATGATGATTTCCCAGAACCAGGAGGGACGGGGCTCAATAAAGGGACCACCACGCAGTTGCCATGGGACAATGAAAACAACTCTATGATCGGAGAGCAGAAAGGAGAGACTCAACCAATGGGTCGGTGAGTTGCTGAAGACACATCTCTATTATTCCACTAAGCTCTGCCCGTAAAACTCCCCGGGTTCCAGGAAGTGACAGCACAGCTTGTAGCTATGACAACAACAATAACACAATCCGCGTCCCTGTCAACAATTTAGGATGTGATTCCACCAAGTGGTTTGTGCTAGGGCTGCTTCTAACGTGAGTGTTGGAACATTCTGGCTCCACTAAAGCCCCTATGATTCTTGCACTAGAGATTGCTCTTCCAAAAAGGATTAGATCTCGACTTCTGAGTAAAATGACACGGGTTGGGGTGGCTCACAAAGTCCCCTCCAGCCTTAAGAGTTCTTAACGCAAGGGAACAGTGAAAAAGAGATCTGTCATGGTGTCCTCTTTGCTGCCTTTCTGAGAAATTTAAATTTGTACGGAAACCTTTGTATGTTTTCCGTACTAGACATAAGTACTTTTTATTTCTGAGTTCCCAGCATAGGGTATTGGATTTCCTGGTTGGGTGGGGGAGGGAGGAGGACATTCCACCATCATTGTCTGGGGATTTGCAAATGGGTTTCCCTGTCTGAACGTGCTGAGGGTTAAGCAAATCTCCCTGGAGAAATGCAATTTGCTTTGCCTCTCGAGCACTACATCATAAAGTGGCCACTTTCCCCTTTCCACTTGACCTTCGTCTCCCACAGAGACTTCCTGTGGATTTGGTTCCCTGGATTTTGCTCCTTTAAACAAAAAGAAAAACGAAAAACAAACAACAAAAGGGATTAAACCCCATGCCCTGAATACCTACTCTGGGTTTCTTAAACGTTCGCAGTTGCACTAGACGCCAATGACGGCCATCATTTAGTTCTTTCCCACTCTACTCTGGGAAGATCTGCACGGTTGCAGTCAAATGGGTATCCATGGTCACTTCTGCCCACACTGACCCAAAGATTGGGTGATTTCTGATCACAAACTGCTACTACCATGCAGCAAGACAAAATAAGAAATTTAAGTGGGCAGGGAGGAGGGGGTGAGTCCCGTTCCCACCCACCCCCACCCCCATCTCCAGGTACCTGTGTAATTATAAATATTCTAGAGGGTCAATGCGTTCATCTCACGGATGATGCCTTTGCTCGTGTTTTTCTTCGTGTAGCTGTGATTAAGGTGAAGAACAAAGCCTCAGAGGAGTTAAACATCTGTCATTTGCAGGGCGTGGAGGCTCTGTTTGCTTTTCTCTTTAGGATCCTGAAATCAAACAAACAAATAAAACAAGTCCAGGATCCAGAAGCTGAGGGGATGCCCTGGGACAAGATTGTCCCAAGTAAACTTGTCACATCATCCCCCTAGGATGTGGACTCTCCAGGGGTTCCAGAGGTGCTCTGTCTCACCTAACTTGGCACAAAGTATGGGGATCCGAAGTATGGGGATCGCCAGTGTTCCTTTTCAACAAGGTATTCATTCTCCCCAAGATTTAAAATCTAACCTTCTGTTGGCATATGGAGTATGGGGCGGGCCCCCTGCGGAACGGAAGAGAACTCTGGCCCGGGGAACTTGGTCGTCGTTGCTTGGCCTTATGAGAATTTGAGTTCCCAGCTCTCTCTCTCTCATCTTCTTCCTACGGCGTGTCTATCATTTCTCATCCTCCCCGTGTTCATTCTGTCCCATTCTTCTTTAAGAAGAAGCCTCAACGCCAGGCGAGGAACATAAAGGAACCAATTCTGACAATAATCAAGTGTATCATCGACGATTTCTCCCTTCCAGGGGGCATTTGCGGTCACGCCTGGACCCAGAAGTTTTTCTCAATCTCCTTGGCTGTTAACTACTTTGCCTTTTTGATGCGTTTGAAAGAGTATAGACATCGTAGGCAAGGAGAAATGTTGCCCTCTCCAGGGCATGTGAATCTCAGGGTCTTCTAGGCTATCCTTCATAAGCATATTCCTTTCTTATGGATTGTTCATTCTTGTCTTTGACTTTGAAGCTAATGCAGCCGGTACAGTCTTGTTGACTAGAACGACTTCTGCACACATTTATTGCTCAAGTGGAAAAGGAGAGACTTTTTCAGTTTATTTACTTACTTTTGAGAGACAGAGAGAGCAAGCGAGCATGAGAGGAGCAGAGAGAGAGAGAGAGAGAGAGAGAGAGGCAGAGAGAGAATCCCAAGCTGGCTCCTTGCTGTCAGTACAGAGCCCGATACAGGGCTCAAACTCGCGAACTGTGAGACGACGACCCCAGTCGAAACCAAGTGTCGGGACGTTTAACTGACTGAACTACCCAGGTGCCCCAAGGAGAGACAGTCTTAAACTCCCTTTCTCTCTGCAAAATAAAATGCTGATCGACACAGTTTCCCAAATCAGGTGGGCCTGAGAATGTTTGGGGCCCCTTGGTATTATGGGGGAGGCAAGGGAATCTCAATCTCCATTATTAAGCTTGCTCTCTTAACCCTTTTGCCTTTTTTTTTTTTTTTTTTTTTAAGCAGGGAGTTTTTAGTTCTGTTAACAGAAACAGAAGGACATCTGGTCACATATCAATCTCAAGACTCCTCTGTCGATTGGTAATTAATGGGCTTTTCCAAACAGAAGGTTTTCCTTCCCCTGCCTGGTTTCTTCTTCAGCTGTCGACCTTTTCAAGCTGGGGCTCTGTCACTCGCTACCTGTCTTCCGCTACACATATGACAGATAGCCCCTCTCTTCGGGTTCTGACCTCAGCTCCTGGAGGCCGGGGTACTTTTCATTCTGTCTTCCCAGCAGATGGGAGCCTCTTCATCATGTCCGGTTCTTCCTTACTCCTTCCTTACCTGCAGCAAATACCTGCAAAGCCTGCAGGAAGAAAATCAATGAGCTGATGAATGGGGATGCTTAGGAAGGCGTTTCGGAAATCACATCCTGGTTCACGGGCTCCCCGGGCAGGGCTCGGTGGGCTGGGCAATGTCAGCGGGAAGAGGAAAGGCACACAAGGCAGGCATTTTCCACACACAGCCCACAAACACCCAGGGACAGGGGCAGCTTCGAGCTTCCAAAGACAGGGAAGGTCGGGAGACCCACGGGAGACCCCGTGGATGTTCCTGAAGGCAGTTGTGCATGGCAATGCCACACGGTCATTTCCTTTCTGACTCAGGTAGTGTTTTCAAGGCGGAAACGGCCAGGGAGAAGCCAGAGAATTGGAAAAGGGAGGATGGTTATCTCTCTGAAAGACAACGGTGCTAACGTAAGTTTCGAACAGAGAGCCAAATGGCAAAGTCTGACAAATACAGAAGAGCCAAGAAGAGCCCTAAGAAAAGGATTTGAGCGCAAGGCTGTGTGCAATCCCCAGTCTGGAAACAGGGGAAGAGAGAGACGTATGTGTTCATCCCTGAGTCTCTGATGGTCAGTCTGGGTCCTCTGCCCAGGCAGGACCGGGGTTGTGCTAATGATTGTAACCAAAAATACACTATTGTTTTTGCAAGTTTCATTCTTTCTTTAAAACACAGAAAGTAGGGGCGTCTGGGTGACTTAGTCTGTTGAACATCCGACTTCATCTCAGGTCATGATTCTCACAGTCTGGGGGTTCAAGCCCCGTGTCAATCTGCCTGCTGTCAGCATGGAGCCCACTTCAGATCTGCCCCTCCCCACTCCCCCCCTCTCAAAAATAAGTAAACATAAAAAACCTGCACCAAGCAAGTGTTAACAACTACATTTGTTATATTTATCCTTTGTATTTTAATAAACTCAATGGCTTATTCTTTAGTTGCCATATAGACTGAATGTTTGTGTCCTCCTGAAAATCATGTGTGACATCCCATTGCCTGATATGATGGGAGTAGGGGGTGGGCTCTTGGGAGGTATTTAGATCATGAGGGCGCAGCCCTTGCATGGGGCGCCTGGGTGACTCAGTCAGTTGCGTGTCCGACTTCGGCTCGGGTCATGATCTCACGGTTTGTGGGTTCGAGCCCCACGCGGGGCTCTGTGCTGACAGCTCAGAGCCTGGAGCCTGCTTCGGATTCCGTGTCTCCCTCTCTCTCTAAAATAAATAAACATAAAAAAGAAAAAGAGAAAAGAACCCCAGAGAGCTCCCTCACCCCTTCTGCCATGTGAGGTCACACAGCAAGAAGACAGCCATCTGTGAACACAGAAGAGGACCCTGGCCGGGCACCGAGTCTGCTGGTGCCTTGATCTTTGAGTTCCCGGCCTCCAGAACCCTGAGAAATCAATCTCTGTGGTGTATAACCCTCCCAGTCTGTGGTAGTCTGTTGTAGGAATCTGAGCAGACTAAGAGCATCGTATCTTAGTGGCAGTCACCCAAGGGAAGCTCTAGAAGCCCTACAGACCTACCCCAAGCCCTGAGTAGCTGGTAGCACCGACCCACATTACTAGTGGTAACCATGAGCATGCTCGTTCTAAACTGGCATCCCGGTCGGTCTTTAATATAGGAAAGCATTGCTTCCTGGAATGGAAATTCTCAGCACCTCTGCGGGAACGCGTGTGTCTTAGTAACGACGTAAATACAGGTGTCACTACGGGCAGTACGGAAAGGCTTCCTGCAACTTCATGGGCTAGTCATGCACCCTCAACCCTATCACGCGACCGTTAGACCCCACAGTCACAGAAACCTAAGAGAATTTTTAAATGCCAGGCCACCAAAATCCTCATCAATGCTACCAGCCTACACAAGTGGAAGCAGATAACGGTTCAGGACACGCTGCGCTACCTCGCTTATTAATTCTCCAGGGCTGCCGTGGTGAAGGATCACCCACCGGGTGGCTCAACCGACCAAAATGTAACTCGCTCACGATTCTGACGGCCGGAAGTCTGAGATCAAGGTGTAGGCAGAGGCGGTTAATTCCAAAGCCTCTCTCCTTGGCTTCCTTGACGTCTTCTTCTTCCCTGTCCTCACACAGCCTTCCCCCTGCGTCCGTCTGTGTCCTCACCCCCTCTTCTTACAAGGACACCAGTCATTGACTTAGGACCCACCGTAATGACCTCGTTGCAAGCTAACCACCTCTTTAAAGGCCTCGTCAGCCTGCAGTCACACCCTGCTGTATCCAGAGGGGGGGTGGGTCAGGATTTCAAAAAAAGAATTTGGGGGGACACGATTCGGGGAGGAGTTTAGAAACTAGCAGGTGACTCTGCTAATTATTTCTACTTCTGTTTCTAATTAGATCTAATGGTGATCCGTAGAAAGGTTGTAACTTCCGCCTTCTCTCTTAGCTGATCCTGTGGGACTTTCCGGCCTGGCCAGAGAGCCCCAACTAGGATCCAATGTCTTCTTTTTCTCTCTCCAGTAAGAACCAACCGTGGGACTCCTGTTCGTCTCCTGTCCCTTTCCTCTGCGCTGCCTGAGGGTCTCCACAGGAGGGATTCTCAGTGTTCAGGCCTGCAAATGCCTCATTTAAAGCATCATAGGAGGTAATAACCCATCAAAACTGTAGACTCCTTTTCTCTTTCTTTCTTTCTTTTTTTTTTTTTTTTTTAACAATTGATGAGGTTTGGAGTGATGGGGGTTCTGGAGCCAAGGCCGAGAAAGAATTCTTGAGACGTCTTGGGCGCAAAAAAAAAAAAAAAGGTGATTTTCTTAAAGCACAGGGACGGGACCCGGGCCAAGAAGAGCTTCCCCAGGACCCGGAGGAGAGACCGGTTATACACTTGGCACTTGGGGGCTGGGGGAGATAAAGCCCTGAGGAAGTTTCTTAAAGAGATTTCCATGTGTGAAGAGCTAACAGATTCCTGGAGGCTTAGCTATTGTCAAGCTAAGGTTGTTTTTCCCTCTAGGGAAGCATTAGCATTAAGACCGCAGGGAGCGCCTAGAGAAACGTTAGTTACACTCCGTATTTGCCAATGGGCTGCAGGTTGTAAGGAAATGTTACCTGCCATTTTCTTCTGGCCTTGGTTCCCCACATCACCGAGGAGGAGAGGGTGATATCAGGGGCTCCAGGGAACTGAGTCTACAGGCTTCCGGAAATTAGGCTGTTGAGAAGATGGCCCTTTTCTTGTAATTTACTAAGGTATTCGTAAACTGATGGCGCCTAGCAAGACTGAATCTCTATCAGTTAACTATCTGTGTTTCCCCCTTCTCTTTGTTCTGGGGCAGCTAGGAGTGCCTGGGGAATATCACACTTAACCCACTGTCGTGGGGGGCGGGGGGGGGGGGGGGGGGGGGGGGGATGTTGCTAGCTTGGGCTTTGCCCTCTGCTTGTCTCACGCTCCCTCATCAGAGTCAAATGGGAGAGTTCCCCGGGGTAACCAGTTCACTCCGTGGGATGGATGAGGGAGCATGCGACAGGCTGATGTGCATGTCCCCAGGTGGGATATGTGTGATACTCCTTGGACACTCCCCGCTACCCCAAAAAGCAAGAAAGGACAACAAAACCACTGGTTAAACAGAGAAGACTGCCCACCGGTTTACCAGATAAAGGCAATCCCATCAATGGCCTGAAGTCCAGGAACTCCCTAGGGTCTTAACGCTAATGCTTTGCCAGAGGGAAAAACAACCTCAGCGGGACAACAGCTGGGGCTCCAGTAGCCTGTGAGTCCTCTTTAGGAGATGAAAATCCCACTGGAAACTCCCCCTGGGCTTTACCTCCCCCGAGTCCCAAATATATAACCTGTCTCTCCACAGGGTCCAGGCAGCTCTTCCTGCCCATGAGTCCTGTCCCCGTGGTCCACTAAAATCACCTTTTTGCACCAAAGACATCTTCAAGAATTCTCTCCTGGCCGCCAGCTCTGAGCCCCATGAACCCCGCCATCACCGCATAACTTCATCAATGATCTCACAGTTCGTGGGTTCGAGCCCCACGTCGGGTTCTGCACTGACAGCGTGGAGCCTGCTTGGGATTCTTTTTCTCTCCCTCTCTCTCTCTCTGCCCCTCCTCTGCTCACATGCTCTGTCTCTCTCTTTCTCAAAATAAATGAACGTAAAAAAAAAAAAAAAAAAAAAGAATCTAATGCAATGTTACAAGGAATAACTAGAAATGGCAATGTACCTAAAGGGACCCGAGTGTTGCTGACTTCGTATGACAATGAAACAAGTGAAGAGTAATTCATACTGTTAATGTTAAAAAATACATTTTCCCGTCTTGCTAATGTTGCCATAGGGGTCAAGGGCAGGCTGCTCCAAGATGGGCCCCTTTGGCATAAAGATTATTTCAAGTTAAAAGTAAACAAAACCCATTGTGACACTATATGCTAACTCATTTGGGTGTAAATTAGAAAAATTAAATTTAAAAAAAAGTAAACAAAACCCAGCAGGTGCAGGAAAAGCTCTCTGCTTCCCCCTCAACTGCCGAAATCTGCATTAGAAAGGAGAGCCTGTACCTGAAAGAGAGCTGTTAACTGAGACTCCCCTTTACCTAATGATTAATGAAGTTTTGGGGTGATGGGGGGGAGGTCTGGAGCTGACGGCCAAGAAAGAGTTCTTGAAGATGCCTTTGGTGCCAAAGGGTGATTTTATCAAAGCACGGGGACAGGACCAGTGCGCTGGGGTCGTGACGGGTAACTCACTACACGCCCTCAGGTTGGGAGGGGGTCAGGGATAGAGTAAGTCTCTAAGGTAGTTCGGAAGCAAGGTTTCCAGGACTTTGAGGGGCTAGCTGTTGCTAGGGAAACACCAGTTATTACCATTTAATAAAACCTCAGTCATGGGACCCTTCAGATGTATATGGGGTGGGGGGAGGGCATAAGCTTGGAGTCTGATTGCGGGCATATATCTCGGGGCAGTTGAGATAAAGGAAGTTTCCAAAGGAATTTTTATGTGTTCAAGTAAACTTGCACGATCCTCGAGGTTGGGATAATGTGAAGCTAAGATTCTTGTTTTGTCCCCCAGCAAAGCGTCCTCACGGAGGCAGCCGAGCTCCCAGAGGGAGGTCACTCTGCCTGTTTCAAGGACTTGTCTGTCAATGGGCTGTAGGCAGTAAGGGAATTTAATTTTTCATTTGCCTTAGTTTCCCACATCACCTCGGGAAGCACTTAAACCCCTTTCCTTTGTTCTTGGGTAGCTGGGAGTGTCCGAGGAATGTCATACATATTCCCCCTGGTGGGGGGGGGGGGGTGCTATTAGCCTGTATTTTGCCCTCAGCTTGCCCCACGCTCCTTCATCATGGTGGTTAGTTTTAAGTGTCAAATAATGCCCAGTTATTTAATCAAACACTGACCTGGGTGTTGCTGTGAAGGTAACTTGGGGTGTGGTTAATATCCACCATCAGCTGACTTTAGGTAAGGGAGATTACCCTGGTTAGTGTGGGTGGGCCTCGTCTAATCAGTTGAAGGCCTTAAGAAGAAATTTTGCCTCAAGACCGTAACATCAACTCCTGCCCGAGTTTGCAGGCCGCTGGCATTCCCTACCCATTTCGAACCTACCATCCCCCACAACTGTGCGAGCTAAGTCCTTAAAGTCTTAACAGGATACATACATATTCTATTGGTTGTCTTCCTCTGAACAATTGTGACCAATACACTACTTTTTTTTTTTTATGTTTATTTATTTTTTGAGAGAGCACAAGCGATGGAGGGGCAGAGAGAGGGAGACAAGGAATTGGAAGCAGACTCTAGGCTCTGAGCTGTCAGCACAGAGCCCCACGTGGGGCTTGAACCCACAAACTGTGAGATCATGACCTGAGCCCAAGTCGGATGCTTAACCGACCGAGCCACCCGGGTGCCCCAGTACACCACCTTTTGTTAAAAATATGGGGCGCCCGGGTGACTCGGTCGGTTAAGCGTCCAACTCTCCGTTCGGGCTCAGGTCATGATCTCGGGCTGTGTGCAGAGCCTGCTTGGGATTCTCCCTCTCTCTCCCCCTCTCTCACTGCCCCTCCCCTACTCACGCTGTCACTGCCTCTCTCAAAGTAAATAAATACGTTTTAAAAAATTAGAAAAATAATTCAGGGTGTCACAGGGGTAAACCCAGGCCTTACTGGTCAGCTTGTTGCCAAAGGGAACCGATTCCCAGCTCCGAATTTGCTAATCCCACCAGCAGGGCCTGCAGCGCTCACTTGCAACGCAAGGTGGCGCTCCTGCTCTGCTCAAAAAGGTCCGGCTTCTCCGCGGCCGCCCCGCCTCCCAGCCCTTCTCCCCTCAGATTCCAAGACAACCCGATGACTCAGCAACGGGAATGAGGAATCCTAAAACTTGGACGAAGGATACTGCCTACGTGCCCAGTGTTCACAGGCTTGCCGTCACCACCAACTGGAAAAATAAATAAATAAACTTTTAAGATGAGCCCTTTCCTGGAAGTCTGGTCCTTTGGGAGTGTTTAGCCGGCTCTATGAAAATAACCCCTTGGGCAAGTCCCATAACCGCCCCCCACCCCCAGGACCAGTGAACAGGAAGACCCCAGGGCTAATGCGTTGGCTGAAGGTCGGCTGGCTGTGACCACCTGCCACAGAAGAGAGGCCACCTGCTTATTGTTCTAGGTTTTCTGTCTTTTCAAGTCTTCGGGATTGTCCTCTCCTCTGGGGACATAAGCCACTGTCCCCCAAGGGCGCAGCATGCCTATCTACCTGTGTGTGCACACAGGGCATGACTCTTCCCGATCATCCCCGGGTGTCAGCCCTCCCCTGTCCTGCCCGAGTACTCTGTGCCTGTCCTGCAAACCCCTCGGTTAACCCTGCTGGTGGTCAGGGCCGGATACCCTGTCATTAGGTCGTGTACTTGACCGCAGAGCTCAAAACATTTTCACAGCATAGGCTTGCTTAATCCTTACGATATTTTGTAAGAAAAGTCTGAGATGACTTTACTGAAATTCCTGCTTTGTGTCTGTGTGGAAACGGAACTGGATATGTGCAGTGATCCTGCAGGGGTCACCCAGGAATTCAGAATTCGAATCAGGGACAATTGGGGCACCTGGGTGGCTCGGTCGGTTAAGCGTCCAACTTCGGCTCAGGTCATGATTTCACCATCCGTGAGTTCGAGCCCCGTGTCAGGCTCTGTGCGGCCTGCTTCGGATTCTGTGTCTCCCTCTCTCTCTCTGCCCCTTCCCTGCTCACACTCTGCCTCTCTCTCTCTCTCTCTCTCTCTCTCTCTCTCTCTCTCTCAAAAGATAAATAAACATTAAAAAAAATTTTTTTAAAGAATCAGGGACAATTGACCTTCCATCAGGGGTGGCTGGCTTCTAAATCTCCTCCCCACCTCTGCCCCCCATTAATCCTTTCCTCCTACACATGGGATATGTTTGCTTCTTATTTATACACAGTCACCTAAGTACACAAATCCATGCCTGTGTTTTTGCAGCTTGAAACAATGTGCCAATGACGGTGTGTTACTGATATAACCCCAAAATGGAAGCATCGCCTACCTTTTGCCTTAGAGCCTACTTTTAAAATATACACACGGTCTCCCTCTTAGAGATGCACAATTCAGGATAGCAGGTTTTGAGAAGCCCTGAAAAAGCCTGTAGAAAATAAACTGCTTCACTCTATTTAACTATGTATTTTCCACACTTGCATGAACATAGGTGACTTTTCTTTTCGCGGTGCCCTTCCATAATTGCTGGAATAATATTCCCTGGAATGGCCTTTTGGAAATGCTGAAAACAATTATCATCTCTTTGCAGCATAGAGCTGGGAGTGTAGGGCAATGCCTCTCAACTGAGAGGCGTTCTAAAGTTCACAGAACTTGTTTTCTCAGAGTTGGTTGAATTTTTGGGGTCTCCTAGGGCATCTCGATGGTTGACAAAAGCCAAGGCCGGTGGCAGTTTTCCAAGACTGAGATTATGGAATAGGGTCGATTAAACAGGCAGTTTTCCAAGACTGAGATGCACAGGCATCTCTACTCAAGGCCATTCTGTTGGCATCACTGGGGACCTCCCTTTCCTAGTCTTTGGGCTGTGTATTTAGGCCACCTTCAGTCTCTTGTGAGACAAGTTGAAAGACAAATTGAGAACAAGGTGATTCCTAAAAAACGGCTCAGTTCTGGGACGCCTGGGTGGCTCAGTCCATTGAGCATCTGACTTCGGCTCAGGTCATGATCTCGCAGCTCGGGAGTTCGAGCCCCACATCGGGCTCTGTGCTGACAGCTCAGAGCCTAGAGCCTGCTTCGGACTCTGTGTCTTCCTCTCTCTCTCTCTCTCTCTCTGCCCCTCTTCTGCTCATGCTCTGTCTATCTCTCTCAAAAGTATAAATAAACATTAAAGATAAATAAATAATAAACAAATAGATAAATAAACAAACAAACTGCTCAGTTCTTCGTGTCATCCCAAACCAAAGCCACAACCCCGGGGAAGTCATCCTTTTTTCTGCAGTGATAAAAGTCTAACGCTCCCTAAGAACACACCCTTCATCCCTTTGATTTGTCCAAAAGAGTGGGCAGCTTTGTACCAGATCCAGGCTTGTGACACTGTCCCCGCTAATCTTCCTAGTCCTAGGAGCTGGGACGGGGCACGTGCTTATGTGGACGTGTTTTGGTAGCCAGACACCTCACAGCCATGCGTGTGTGTGAGTTTGCAAACTCTGTGGAAGTCTCCCGGCTCATCTCAGAAAAACATGCTGACTTAGAGGGATACATCTGCTGGGCAGCATGGCCGTCCCATGCTGGACGTTTCGTCCTGGCTTCTCCACGAGCCTTGAGAAGACCTGTCTTCGCTTCGGGGCTCGTGGAGACAACATTCATATGACGATAATACTCTTAGTTCTTCAAACAATTACACCTGTTAAGCCCGAAAGGCCGGGGGACCTCATAGGATCAGCCCTCAGCCCCTTTTCTGGTAGAAACTTGATTTCTTTTGATCAGATATATTCCTTTAACAATGAATAAATTCCCCAACTCTACCCCACCCCCCAACAAAAACCCATTATATCCACAGGACGATTAGAATCTGCGTCTAGAGAGGACGATCCTACCCAAATACTTCTTCCTTCCTGAAGCTCGGGGTCCAAAGCAGATGAAAGAGACTCCTTTGTGAAGATTTTAAGAGGTGAGAATCCAATTAACTTGAATGACTTGAGTTCTATCCAGCTGAGCTATGGAGGAAGAAACTCATCTCTTAAAGAGTTCACTTTGGCCTGCCTCTTCCGGGAAGCCCTCCCTGACTACCACTCTAGACAGCTCCTAGGTAAGCTCCTCTCTGAGCCCTTAGCACCAGGGATAGATAGATCTCCATTCACCGGTGCGTGTGGCACAGAGTCGTGATGCCCTGCTCCTCGGCACAAGGTCTAGGAGTCATTCACCCTGGCGGGTCGAGCGCCTAATGGTTTACTAAACTAAACTGAACCTTCTAGGCCAAGGATTCTGGGGATTCAAGGATGGGAGAGGACAGACGCTGCCCATAGAGTTCATCTAGGCAACCCGTCGCCCTCCCCACTCAGCCTGCATCTGATGGTGGACGTGGCTCCTTCCCCCACCTTCAGTGCATAATGAGCTGTTCATTCTTACGGTGGGGAGACGGCCAGGAGGACTGAGCATGGTCTGCTCCCACCATCGCCGTGACAGTTTATCTGAAAAGTCTTTGTTGGGCCGTCTGGGCTCTCACGGACTTTCCAGCTGCTACCCTGTCCACGGCAAAACGTCACAAGCCTGTGAATCGGGAGCCTAAGGCTAAGCATCTGGCCTGTGAAGTTGGAAATGTTCAGTAGACAAGAGCCACAATCATGGGACCAGCCCCGCAGCCGTCTGTACGCAAGATGGTGAGTGGGGACTCCCACATGGACCAGGGTGGAGGTTCTAGAGGAATAAGCGATATGTTGGAGCCCATTGAAATCATCTCAAGAGAGACGATTGTATCTCTCTCTTTTCAGTTCCATCTACAGTGGAATTAAAATCTATCACAGACTATTACATCACACAAACTGGCCAATGCGACCAGCCAGGGCTGTTTTCACTTTCAAGAGAGCTCTCCGTTAGACGTTGACCAGCACACCCCCGGGAGAAACACGCTTTCCTCTTGATCAGGACCCTCTGATGTTTGCACAATTATAGATAAAGGTCAGAGTTCTGTCCCTATCCACTTCTGGGCTCGGTAACTGCCCAAATATGACAACCCACATTAAACAGATTCCCTTGACGTTGCATCGGCAGCTAGCAATCCTTTCTCCTTACGTAGTTACGTCAAATCTTGTGGAGAACACTTCCATGTTTGCACACATATTTTTAAGCCGCAGTCACACAACACCATCCACATTCACATCAGGCACCGGGCTCAAACAAGTTGATGATTTATGGCAAATGGATGGAGAGAAGGGCAGTGCTTCTAACTTCAACATCTTGCCAGAAATAAGTAAATCATGTTTTTTAATTGAATCGGATCCCCATCTTGAGAGAGGTTCATGATTTCTGTTGGTTTGCAAGAAGGCAGGTCTAGCTTTCAGAAGCTGTCATATGGAACTCAACGATTCAGGCAGTTCCGCTGATAAACATTTATCAGTTATCAAGTGCAGCCCAACAGCCAGGTACTCAGAGTCAAGGACGTTCTTCAAAGACGCAGGTGCTGTCCGTGAAGAAACATGCTTCAGCCAATATTTCTCTACGTCAGGTTGAAAGTCACATTATTTTAGCTTAGTGCTTAAGAGTACAGCCTCCAGGACCAGACCCTGTTCAAGATCCCATTCTACCATATGCCAGCTCTGTGACCAGGAACAATTTACTTGACCTCCTTAAATTTTGTTTTCCTCATCCACAAAATGGGAGTAATCATAGCCCTTGTCTGTAACTTGTCGTGAGGATTAACTGAGATAATGCATCCAATACACGTCAGGAAATACCCGGCAGATAGTAAGCTCTCAATAAAAATAGCATTTACTATTCATCGTCTCATCGTCTTCTCGCCCCCACCCCCAACCAGGACAGAAAAAAAAAAAAAAAAACCCACGGCCAACTTCTGAGTTGTCACCCCACGTCCATTCTCTGCCATGAAGCCATTCTCAACACCGTGCATCCCAGAAGATCATTTGTTCTCTGCCAGTCTCCCAGCATTCATAATAATCGTAGGCATTGACCAAAAAAGAAAAACTCCAAACGCTGTGTTAAGAGGATGAGATTGAGATCCATCGCAAGTATCTTTGAAAGGCCAGTAGGAGAGAATCATTCTTCTAGTGCCTGTTGTCTATTTGCTTATCTTCGAGTCACCGCTCCCTCTCCGAGGGGTCACGTGCAAGTCTCTGAGCTTCCCTGGGAGGGGACGATGGCTCCGTCCAGCTGTGGAATCCTACCTCATCAGTCACCGGACAGCCACTCCCCGAGGACATTGCAGAGAATTCTGGGATTCCTTCTGGGAATCGCCATCTGTAAAGCTCCTGGGCAGATTCTCCAGCCATTCCAAGGACGCAAAGGGTGAGCCTTGCTTTCACGGGCTCTTGCTGTCCATGGAACACGCCTGGCGCTCTCCCCACAGTGAAGAGAGAGTATGATGTCCTCTTTGGATTACTTTCCCTTAGCAGAGAAACCCCGCACCTTCCTCCTCGAGGGTGTGGTCCCTTAGCAAATCACCTGGAGATTCACAGCTATTTATACCACCGGCAGCAACCCAGGGACAGATCTCCTGCCAGGATTGCCAAGCTCTTGGCTCATCATCCTGATTGGGGAGCAGTCCAGTTTGGATTGGTTTATCAGAACATGGCGCTCGTGCAGAAGAGATCCTAGTTTAGTTTTCTAACCATGGTTTTTTTTCTTTTAATGTTTATGTTTTGAAAGAGAGAGAGAGAGAGAGAGAGAGAGAAAGCATGAGTGGGGGAGGGGCAGAGAGAGAAGGAGACACAGAATCCTAAGCAGGCTCCAGGCTCTGAGCTGTCAGCACAGAGCCCCACGTGGAGCTCAAACCCACGAACCATGAGATCGTGACCTGAGCCGAAGTCGGTTGCTCAACGGACTGAGCCACCCAGGTGCCCTTGTAACCATGTTTTATACTCAACTGCCCTTAAAGGAGATTAAAAGGTTTGAAATTGAAATCTAGTCAATAAGATGTTTTAAACAGGGTGAAGGGTGCAGGATCAGAGAGTCACAATCAATTGATAAAGATTCTCTTTGAAAAGAAACCCTCATAAGAGTTCAGCATTGATCACTTTTTTAAAAACTTTCTCTCAATGTTTACTTATTTTTGAGAGAGAAAGAAACAGAGTGCGAGCAGGGGAGGGGCAGAGGGAGAAAGGGAGACAGAGAATCCGAAGCAGGCTCCAGGCTCCGAGCTGTTAGCACAGAGCCTGACGTGGGGCTCGAGCCCACAGACTGAAATCATGACCTGAGCCAAAGTCAGACGCTGAACTGACTGAGCCACGCAGACACCCCGTTCACATTTTTGCTACGTTCTAGGCCTTACGTAGACTTTCTCATAAAACCCTTTCAAAAACTCTTCGGGAAGCTACCATTATTGTCCTCAAAACTGAGAAAACTTTACAAAAGCTTAGTGGGATTAAGCAATTTATACAAGGTCACATAGTAAGTTTTTGGTCTCTCTCCATTTCTAAAAACAAAACCAAAAAACACTAAAAAAAAAAAAAAAAAAAAAAAAAAAAAAAAA
>NW_024412437.1:4861322-4910120 GCF_014898765.1 Herpailurus yagouaroundi | reverse complement strand
AAAAAAAAAAAAAAAAAAAACAGAAGAAAAAAACACAACAAAACTCTATCTGGGTAAGTCCAGTCTTTAAAACCCTGAAGAGGAAAAGGAAAAAAATGTAATTCCAACACTTCTTCGATTGCCCTTCAACACAAGGGTGTTATGGGCTGGTTGAATGAGTACGATCTTAGCGCCTTTAGAGGTTTTCTGGTTGAGACACCTTCCCTCACAATTCCTGAAGCACGGACTGATGTCATCAACCGATTCTGAAAGTAAATTATGGTCTAAGTGGGTTTACAGTGGTTCTTGGTCTCACCTCTCAGGCTGGTACAATCTTCTGCCAGAACACAGAAGGGTCAGGGGTTGGAGACAGGCAGAATAGAAAAGACCAGAAACCTTCTGTTCCTCCCAAATTGACTTAGACTACCTTCCTGGTGTGGCCCTCTTGGCTTGTCTGGGAGGTCTCAGCAATCAGAGCCCTCGGCGTCCTGCTGACTCCAAAAGAGACACTCCTATTACCGTTGTTAACACTCCCATACACCCCCACTCAAGCTACACCCTCTGAAGATCATCTGATCATCTCCTGAAGATCACTTCCAGGGCTCCAGAGTGAAGCACGCTTGAGTTGTATGTCCTACATGCAAATGAAGATGATACAGAGAACAAATGAGGGTGTGTCGCAGAAGAGAATCTGCCTTCTCTTTTCTCCTGAAAATAGAAATTCACAGTCAAGGTTCTACAGTGTAAAAACCCGGCATTTAAGGGCGCCTGGCTGGCTTAGCCAGTGGAGTGTGCAACTCTTGATCTCGGGGTTGTAGGTTCGAGCCCCACGTTGGGCACAGAGATTACTTGAATATAAAATCTTTTAACAAGAGAAAAAGAAAAGAAAAATCGTAGATGTGACTTAGAAATAGAGCCTTAACACTGACTGGCCGGCGAGAAGCCGGGGCTCAGCTTATATTTGTTTTCATATTCCCCAGAACCTAGGAAGGTCTCAATAAATATTAAATGATACGCACAAAGATCAGATGCAAATCCATTCTGGATTCATGCCTCCTACAACTGCCAGAAACAAGCACCTGCCTTCCTTCATGCCGAGCCTGCATCAGCATAAGGCTCTTTCTGAAACATTATCCCCATTCCACACATAGATCTTGGCCGACAAATTAAAAGGATCGTCATGGGAATGAATCACAGCCAACCCACTATTATATATTTAATGTCCAGAGCCTTGTGGGTACATAAGCCTCTTAGAAGTGAGTTAGGATCTTCACTAGGCATTAGCAGAGGAACACAGATGGGTAGGTACCCAATCTGCATAACACTGACTGACATTTGTGGGATGCTTTAACGTTAACACAGTCCAGAACTCCATGGAAATGACGGCTTATCTTCTTTTTTTAGGTGATGAAGATCTAGGACATTCTCTGTCATGCATACCTACAGACTATTAATACTGAAGGAATCTTATATCTCACTGGGTCACCCTCCAGAGAAAGGAGACCCTCCTTCCGTGTGCCCAGCAGCCTGGCTTCCTTCTTCTGGTCTCTTGTACTGTGTTGGTCTGCTCGCGTTCATCACAGAGCCAATCTATACCAAGACCCCACTGCGTGGGTCTCGTATAACCAGTTACCACTAGGTTATACCGTGATTAAAACCTCTTAGTGTTTTAGAGCCATGCAGAACATATGGCAAGAGTAGATTTAGTCTCTAGGCTGCTCCCCAATTACATCGTCCGTTACTGACCTAAGCAATGGGACTAAGAAGAGTGGGGTGAACGAAAAGGGACTATTCATCCTTGCATAAGTCCATAAATGCCCAGACGCGAGCAATCTGCTACGGACATCTACTCTGCAAACACTTAGCCCACTTGTGATTCTCTTTGTAGCTTCGCCTTCATCTGAAGTTTCGAACAACAGTTCCTGGAAGCCTAAGTGGCTTAACACTTCTTCAGTTGTGATTCCTAAATAGAAAACATTATCCCGTGGCAGAAGTGAGTGCTATCGGATGGAGAAAAGGAAATCCAAGCAGAGCCAACGTCTCAAAGAGTCTCTTAGGAGAAAGAAGAGAGACAAAAAGAATCTCTTAAGTACACAACTCTGCCTTGTGGCACGAATGCTTCTTGGGTGTTGAGAACTCACTCTCTAGTACCTGGAAATAAATTACTGTCATGCTGGTCGGGTCAAAGGCCAGGCTGGGGGACGGGGTAGGATGTCCACCCTCTTCTCGACTTCCCACCGTATAACCCTTCTCAACCAGGTATCCCGCAGGGAATTAAGCCCTGATACCCGGAAGCATCTGCTGGAGGTGATGGATTAACTTTTCTCCTTTGCATCTAGCATGGTCGTAAATCTGTACTGAGAGCATTTTCTGTAGGGATTAATGCTTTCGTGGAACCCAGGCTGAAAGAGTCTGCATGCAGAGGACTACATTTTGTTTCTTAACAAGCATAATGTGTTCTAGGCCACCCGGTTTTTGGTCATCTGTAATGCGAGCCCTAGGAAACTAATACAACAGAGTTTTTGTAGTTTTCTATGTAAAGATATTAACATCTTGGTTAGACACATTCCTATTTTTTTTTACGTTTTTGATGCTAACATAAAAATATTATCTTGAGGGGCGCCTGGGTGGCGCAGTCGGTTAAGCGTCCGACTTCAGCCAGGTCACGATCTCGCGGTCCGTGGGTTCGAGCCCCGCGTCGGGCTCTGGGCTGATGGCTTGGAGCCTGGAGCCTGTTTCCGATTCTGTGTCTCCCTCTCTCTCTGCCCCTCCCCCCTTCATGCTCTGTCTCTCTCTGTCCCAAAAATAAATAAACGTTGAAAAAAAAAATTAAAAAAAAAAATATCTTGAAAAAATGTATTTTCTAATTATCTGTTGGTACTACATGGAAATATAATTGATTTTCCTATACTGGCCTTATATTATGTGTCTTGGCATAAATGTCTTTGGTGTGGATTTCTTTGAGGGGTGGGCTGGACTTGGTCTTCGGGATATAGCTTGCCAACTCCTGCCTGGCTAACGGATGTGACATAAACATTCAGACCCAGTATTGCTGGATTTTCTGATTTTACAAGAGAAACTGGAAATAAGGAGTGTTCTTTAATTTGAAATCACCTGATTTTTAAAATATTTCAATAAGCACTAATTTGGTTGCGGGGGTGGGGGGTGCTGGCTGGCTCAGCTGGTAGGTAGAGCATGTGACACTTGATCTTGGGGCTGTGAGTTCAAGCCCCACGTTGGATGTAGAGATTACTTAAAAATAAAATCTTCAAAAAAAATAAACACTATTTTTTTTTCACCAATGTACTGGATGAAAAAGGAAAACAGAAAGAAAAAGAATCTTCCTGGCCCCATGGACCGTGGAACATATTTGTTACATCATAAATGTGGTTCTCTTTAAAAATGTAACGTACCCTTCTTTGTTTCCTTTAATGCTCTTTGCCTTGGCTTTAATATTGTCTGACACTAAGAGAAGATTCACATTTTCTTTTAACTTATATTTGCCTGGCATGCCTTCTCCCGTTCTTTACGGTCAATCTCTATGAGTCACTTTGTTTTAAACATATCTCTTTTCTCAGC
Source organism: Herpailurus yagouaroundi (assembly GCF_014898765.1). NCBI lineage: Eukaryota > Metazoa > Chordata > Mammalia > Carnivora > Felidae > Herpailurus > Herpailurus yagouaroundi. Next base: position 4,906,562 of record NW_024412437.1, on the reverse strand, counting down.
TTATAGTTGGGTTTTACTCTGTAATCCAGCCATATTTTTTTAAATCTTGATGTGTAGCCCATTTACGGTTATTGATGTACGCAATACGATTCATTTTAATCTGCTTCCTCTGGGATGAAAGCCTGGGCTTCTGAGGGCAAGGACTCACCTGCAGAAGAGACCAACACTGCAGCAAAGATTTAGAACACGCATGTGGTCAAGATGGCTACATCGATAGGGCTCGATATGTGTAAACACTCCTTGGGGTGTATAACTTTGGGTGTGTTGAATATTTAAAAGATCGTTCGCATTTATCGACAGTTACATCACTGATTCCCTTGAAAGAAAACCACAGAAGAAGAAGAAGAAGAAGAAGAAGAAGAAGAAGAAGAAACTATGCTTCCCTTCCTCCTTTCTTTCTCCAACGTTCAAAGGAGCCCGAAGCCAGCTGGGTGGTGGGTTTTTACGCTCCCCCCACCTTTCTTAGCTTCTGGCTGTCGAGCAGCTGACCGTAATTTCGAGAAGTGGAGAATTCAGGCATGTGACAGTGGGGACTCACTCTGTTGCCCAAAGCAACTGGAAAACCTTGCTCTGGTTTTACAGTCCTGCCACTCAAGCTGCCAAAAGACAGAAAAGGAATCGTGAGAAAATTGCCTCCTGATTGTAGACCTTCTACTTCTCCGTCCTCAGCAGGGGGTGGGATTAATAGGGGAGGGTCGTGCCGTTCCTCAATCCACTAGCCCCTCTCCTATGTCACAGGCCCTGAATTCACTTCTTTGCCCCCTGCACTGTCCAGGTCCCCGGTATAAACCCAGATGGGCTGGACTAAGGGGGGTCTGCTGCCAGGAAATGCTGAGAAGGAACAGGAAAGCAGAGAACCTCTTGGGCAGGCTGTGGATAGGATAATGGACTCCCCAGCTGAACCTCCAGGCACCTGCGATGGAAAGAATCATCACCTCTCCTTCCACTGAAACGTAAGGGCTCAGAAGGATCGGGTCGCCCCGATTCCAGCCAGCCCAAGCTGGCAAGGACCCGAGGCTGTGTTTTCTCAGCCTCGAAGGCCAGCTGCGTTTTGTACAGCACAGCCCAGTGAGGCAGTGAGCCCGGTTACTTGAGCCTCCGTGAGGTCTCCTGTAAGGTTCCATTAGAAACTTCACACCGACCAGAAGGCAGTGATTCAAGTTTTAGGCTTGCAAAAGCCCTGCCCTGGGTCCTAAGGAGTATGTGTGTATACATTTTAGAGTTTATTTATTTATTTTGAGAGAAAGAGAGAAAGTATGAGCAGGGGAGGGGCAGGGAGAGAGGGAGAGAGAATCCCAAGCAGGCCCTGTGCTGTCAGTGCAGAGCCCAATAAAGGACTCGAAATCATGAACCGTGAGATCATGATCTGAGTTGGAAATCAAGAGTCAGACACTTAACCAACTGAGCTGCCCAGGTGCCCAGAGACTGATTTATTTTAAAGAATTGGCTTACAGACTTGTGGAGGCTTGGAGAGTCCAGTTCAAGTCCTAAAGCAGTCTGCTGGTGAACCGGGAAGAGCCAAGGTTGCAGATGAAGTCCAAAGTCCATCTGCTGGCAGAGTTCCCTTGCTCCGGGAAGGTCAGCCTTTGGTTCTGTTCAGGCCTTCAACTGATTAGATGAGGCCCACCCAAATTATGGAGGGCAATCTGCTTTCTTCAAAGTTCTCTCCCACTCATTCCCCTGATTCTTGAACCACTAACTTCTATTTCCCAAAAATATCTTTTTTTGTGTGTTTATTTATTTTTAGAGACAGAGAGGAGGGAGGGGGAGAGAGAGGGAGAGAGAGAATTCCAACCATGCTCTGCATTCAGCACAGACACAGACTCGGGGCTCAGATTCATGAACCATGAGATCATGACCTGAACTGAGATCAAGGGTCAGATGCGTAACCGACTGAGCCACCCAGGCGCCCCTCTCCCAAATATCTTAATGTTTTTTCTCTGCCGGGGGCCTTTGGTCACTGAAACACTCAGCACTGTGGAATGAATCCCCAGAGATGCTTGCTCATGGAATCTTCTGCGTATGCTTCCTTCCCATTGCTGTCGGCTGCCATCTTGATGACCCTCTCTGTCCTTGTCTGTACTCTGCTCCCCCTGCTTCTACTGGCCTAGGCTCCTAGCAGACATTTACACACGCTTAAGGCCACCTGTCTCACATGCTGGACAGTCCCTCCCTCCGTGTCGTTTGTCCCCTTCAGAGGAAAATTAGAACGAGTACAAATAAGAACATTGATGAGCAACAAATAGCAAAGATTGAATGTAATGTTTTGTTGACGATCACATTTCATTTCAAGTATTCCTCAGCTCCATTTCTCTTATATTTGGCTTCCTGTTCTCTGCTATTGAGAAAACTGAGCAGATGGCAGAGTGAATGGGGATTTGCTCACCAGTGGCCACTGACCGATGAACAGAAAGTGTTTCTCAAAACCAGAACATATGCAAAGATCTGTATGTGCAGATTTTTTGAGTGCCTATTTTTATTTTTGAGAGAGAAAGAGGCGCAGAGGGAAAGTGGGACAAAGGATCCAAAGCAGGCTCCGTGCTGACAGCAGCGAGCCTGATGCGGGGATTGAACTCACAAACAGGGAGATCGTGACCTGAGCCAAAGTCGGACGCTCAACCAACTGAGCCACCCAGGCACCCGTGTATATGCAAGTTAATTGACCTCTAAGAGATAAACCCGATGGACATATTTACAATTTATAAAAGTGGAGAAGGATCAGAAGGATCATTTCTTGAGTGCACAAGCATACAGAGCCCCACAGTGGGGACTGGGAAAATGCCCGAAAGATCAAGAAGTATAGACACGTGGAGCTTGAGAAAATTTAGAGAACACCTTAACCCACCAACCAATGCATAACTGAAACAGTGTGAAAGCGGCAAATAAACACCCAGAAAGGTGTCAGACGCACCCCCTCCTATTCCCCAGATACCTAATTCCTACCCAAGCTAAAGTCCCCTGGTCAAATTGTTGCTCAATCCTTACAGATGGCCCAATGCACTCCAACCTACATGCCATCACCTCCCCTCCAAACCCTTGGAGAAGCGTGCCGCCACATACTCTGTCTGGCACAGGGTTGTGCTATCTAGAACACTGGCACAGCTTTGCTTTGCTGTTGATCAGCGTTTCCATGCTTGGTCTTTTTTTTTTTCCCTCATTGGATTGGAACGTTCTTGAGGGTTATGTGAACTGCTCCCTTCTCTATATCCCTCAGAGCACAGGGGGACATAACACAGGGATCACAATGATCACTCAAGAAATATGGTTGATTCGTTAAGATGTGTCCCATTTTCACCCAGGTCATCAGGAAATAACCAGAGAACACCCACCTAGTTACTCAGCGAAGGTAATAATAACAATAATCCTATGGGCAGCTGGCAGGTTCTGAGTGCTTATTCCAGGCTAAGTTATATTTTAACCCACTCAATATTTAGCACTTACATTTTAATCCATTTAGTGCTTAGTAACAAATCTGTGAAAGAGACACGTTTCTTATCCCCATTTTACGGATGAAGAAACTGAGGCACGGTGAACCAGGTCTACAGTTAATACGTGACAGAGCCAGTTTTGGAACCCAGATTAACTGGCTCTAGAGCCAGAACTCTTAACCACTATGCAGATTATGTCTAAACCCTTCCAGGATGCTTTAAGAACTAGCCTATGTGCCCGGCACACAGAAATAGACATGTTAAAGTGTCAGATTTGAAAAACGTGCACGATACTCCACTACATACAGCATAAACACCTCCGTCTTCCATTGGTAACCCTTCAAGATTTTCGCCAACTTAGTCTAGACCCTTCTCTCCATCTTCCCTGCTGGACCACTTATAGGACCCCGAACACTTTCAAGACTTCCCTCTTTGGCAACCATGCCTAAATCTTACCGCTGGGCGACCCCTGCACCCCAGAGCTATCTGCCCAAATTATGGCTGCCTCATAAGACCCAACTTGGATCTGTCCTACCTCACTTCACCCACTCCCTTTCCTTCCCCATCAGAATTCCCTCCCTCTCCCAATAATTAGACGGTATCTGTGACAACGTTACCCTAATGACTTGCATTCAGATAAGCTTCCATGCGTGGGGTCAGAGCTGGTCAGCTGGTCGCATGTGAGGCATGTGCCTCAGGAAAAAAAAAAAACAAACAAGTTTCACACTCCAAAGTTTCACACTCATAAATAAGGCGGGAAAAATGATGAAGGGTTATTATAACAATAAGCCTGGATCCACTCAAATTTACTTTTAAAAATAAACGCTCCCCACTCAGTACTTTCTCATTAGCAACAAATCACTGGTACACCTTTCACGACTAATCGGACCCACCAGAGTGTGTTAAGAGCAAGGCTTCAAACTGTTGCACTAATTCTCTGGCTGCAAAGGCTCTGCAAGGCACCGATTACGTCCTACTTTCTTCAAGAGCCTCTCCCCGTGCTTCAGCCATAGGAGAAACGTATTACCTGTGAATGGCATTGACCCGGACTACCTTGACCAGACTCCATCGAAGGTTTGGGGAGACCAGCTCCCAGGGCAGGAGCCAGGGCACGGGGTGGGGGGGGGGGGAATTGAGCAGCTGGTAAACACGCATTTACCGCACCCCCTCCGGGCACCAAGTCCTGCAAGGAGAACACCCCAGATAATGGATAGTGGAGAAGGGGCCCATCCCCACCCTCTAAAAAGGGTGTATAGGAGACAAGACCAACAAATATGTAATCAGCATAAACACGCAGAGAAAAATACAGTAATTCCAAGAGTATGTTGAGGGGGAGGAATGAATGGGTTAGGTGGGAGAAACGAACCACAAGATCACTGGGAGAGAAGACACTGGTTGTTGTGTCTCTCCCTCACCTAGTTATTAGTACCCGGAGAAGAAAGCCCCAGAGCGCAGTCTGGAGCGGACCTCGAAGCGACATTCTCACTGTTGGCAAAGGCTGGGGATCAGAGCCGGGCTCTAGACTTGTTAGACCTCCCTCAGGAGCATGGGGCTGTCAATATCCACCAGCCTACCACGTGAGAGTCGCCTATCCTCTCCGGCAATCCACCCCGGGCTCCCTCCCTCTATGGTTCTTTCCAGAACATTCTCGTAGCTCCCTGCTGTTCTTGGAAGGAAAGAAAATCCAACGCCGAATATATCTTAGCTGTGGATGACTGTCCACCTCTTGAGCTCCTTGCTAGGAAGAAATCGTCGTGTGTAACATGGAGACCCAGCTGGCTGTTCGCTACCTCACAAAGTCGGTGGGTGCCCCCCCCAGAGAGAGATGCTCAATGACAAAGGAAGGTTAGGAGATGCCACGCTGCCTTCCCCCCAAGTTACAATCATTGGTGATTACGTGAAAAAAGGAACCTTTCCGCTAATAAGCTGTCTTCCCCGTAATCATTTATAGTCACTATTTTTACATAAATCTCACAAAATGTCACTGTATATGAAAGATGCTTATTAACTTCTTCTTGCAATGTCATCTTAACGGACTCGAAAAATCAGCAGGCTCTCCCTCGTATATTTGACTAGCCCAAGAATTCTCAGATGATACAGCTTGGCAGAGTTTTGGCATGGCCCCAAAACCTGGAAAAATCTGTTCTTAAACCATACCCCTGAGCAGCTTTGCAAAAGCTATGTATAATCCCCTAAGGATCTAGGATTCCTGTTTCTAAAATAAGTTCGTGAATTAAACTTTTAGGGGGCACTGCCTTGTGAGTTCATAGTTTCAATATCATGCTGTGGCTGTTTCTATGACCATCAATGCTGTAGACTGTGCTTCCCTCCCCCGATTTATATAGGAGATCCTAATGCCCCAGGTGATGGTATTAGGAGGTGGGGTCCTTTGGGAGGCGGTGAGGACACGAGGGTTGAGCCCTCGTGAAAGGGATTAGTGCTTTGCAAAAAAAAAAAAAAAAAAAAAAAAGATCACACGGGTCTCCTTTGCCCCCTCTGTTGTGTGAGGATACAGCAAAAAGACAACCAGCTAGGACCTGAAAAGTGTCCCTCACTAGTCACCGAATCTGCCAGTGCCTTGATCTTGGACTTCCTAGCCTCCAGAAAGAAATAATTGTTTCTAAACCCCCACCCCATGGTATTCTGTGATAAAGTCAGCAAAGTTTTCTAGCAGAGGCTTGTTAATGTTTTATCAGCAACAGTAGGATAGAATGCAAGTGTCCCCAATGGCACAGAGGACCTGGGCTCCTATCTTGGACTCACCACTAACCAGTTAAGCAGCGATAACATGAGCTCCCTGACTCATGTCATGTCATGAGCTCCCGTCGGCTCCCTGACTTCAGTTTCTCCCGTGTTTGGAAAGGAGGTTACTATAGATCCCACACAGAATTGTGGAGGAGATCACATGGGAAAATGCCCAAGGGTCTCTTTTGTGAAGGAAGGAATGTATGCATGTGAAGCACGGTGCTGATGCTCGGATTTTTTTACCCTCCCCGTGGTCACAGGGGACGGGCCAGCAGATTGGAGAGGGTCGTAAAATCCAAATCGAGGCTTCCACACAAGTCCACCGCGTTCATCAAAACGTCACCGTGCGGCTGGGGCGCCTGGGTGGTTCGGTCACTCGAGCGTCCTGCTCTTGGTTTCAGCTCAGGTCATGCTCTCTGAGTTCATGGGTTTGAGCCCCATGTTGGGCTGTGGGCTGCCAGTGCAAAGCCTGCTTGGGATCCTCTCTCTTCCTCTCTCTCTGCTCCTCCTCTGCTTGTACACTCACTCTCTCTGTCTCTCAAAATAAATAAACTTTTTAAAAAATGTCATAGCATGTGGCATTTGGCCATTGAGCTTTGAACCTTGGAAATGTACTTTGGTTAAACCGAAAGGGTGAAAGATCCTTGGATAATATATGTGCCCTCGTTCTTTTTTTTATGAGTACTTCCCTCTGTATCAAAGCAGCTAAGCTTTTAAAACGTCTTCCTTAAGGAACAAGGGCAAACTGTAACCCTCTTCCGTGTTCATTTGTCCTTCGGACATCATGTGAGATCAGCACTTTTTCATACGTGTAGGATGGGCTCATGGGCCATCTGAGGGAATCCAGATAAATATCTGCACTCCCAATGCACGATGCATAAAACACTTAGAGCAATGCCCGGAACAGGGGAAGCATCATGGACGTGAGTAGCTTTTATGGCATCTGTGCAGAGTGAAGTGGACTCGACTAGCACCTTGGAATTCTGACCTCCTTCAAAGCCCTTCCAGAAAGTCTAGGGGGTCCCCTAGTGCAAACAGACTTGCCCAGCAACCTTCCAGACCTCGGACACACCCTTCAATACCAGGGTAAATACAGTATCATTTACCAAATTCGGACCTGGATGAATTACAGTAGGTCCCTGCTGGGAGACAGCGCGGCACATGAAGCCAAGCTTTTGGAGTCAGACCGACCCAGAATCAAACCCAAGCGCAGACCCTTCCTAAGTCTGGGACTCTGAGTAGGTTGCTTGACCTGAGCCTCACTTTCCCTGTTATTCCGAACCCAGAAGATTTTTATGTTACCAAGTACTTACACATAATTTACTAAGTACTTAACAAATATCAACTTAGTTAATTCTCTGTACAAGCCTATGATGTAGGTACAAAAAAAAAAAAAACCTTTCTCATTTGTATTTTCTTTAAGTTGCGATAAAAAAAAACGTTTTGTCGTTCTTTTTGATCTTGTTCACCCCACTGGCTACATTTAGGTAATTGCCTTTGGTGTTCTTGCACAACCATAAAAATACGATGGCGGGTCCTTTCCTTTGCACCGTACTTTTACAACGCCATTTTGTGTATTGCTTTCTACACTTGACTGAATACTTTGACTTATTTCATTGAATTTTTCAGCAACCATTTTGTTTTTTTAATTTGGATTCAACTTAGTTAACATAGAGTGTACTATTATTGGTTTCAGGAGCAGAATTTAGTGATTCGTCACTTACATATGACACCCAGTGCTCATCCCAACAAGTGTCCTCCTTAATGCATCACCCATTTAACCCTCCCCCCAACCCATCTCCGCTCCAGCGACTCTCAGTTTATTCTCTGTACTTAAGAGTCTCTTATGGTTTGCCTCTCTCTGTTTTTATCTCATTTTGTTTTTCCTTCTAGTCCCCTGATGTTTATCTGTTTTGTTTCTTACGTTCCACATATGAGTGGATATCATATGATATTTATCTTTCTCTGATTGACTTATTTTGCTTAGCATAATACACTCTTGTTCCACCCACGTTGTTGCAAATGGCAAGACTTTATTCTTTTTGGTCGCCGAGTAATATTCCATGGTGTCTGTATACCACATCTTCTTTTCCCATTCGTCCATGAGATTGCTTTGATCGCATCTTACAAATGGTCAGATGAAGCCCAGAGAGCTTAAGGCATCCTCTCAAGGTCACATGCCTAGGAAATGATGGCATCTATTAAAATAAAATTTGAGTTTTAAGGTTTCTAATTGACTTACTCTCTGGATATCAACATACATGGAAAAAATAGTGGATTCTGGAATTCAGTAGACTTTGGCACAAATCCTCATTCTTCCTCTTATGTACGACTTTACACCAGTGACTCTGATCTCCAACTCCTCATTATTCAAACAGGCAAGTCATACTTACATCACAAGTTTTCGCAATAAGTGCGGTTTTTTTTTAATTTTTTTATTTATTTTTGGGACAGAGAGAGACAGAGCATGAACGGGGGAGGGGCAGAGAGAGAGGGAGACACAGAATCTGAAACAGGCTCCAAGCTCCAAGCCATCAGCCCAGAGCCCGACGCGGGGCTCGAACTCACGGACCGCGAGATCGTGACCCGGCTGAAGTCGGACGCTTAACCGACTGCGCCACCCAGGCGCCCCAATAAGTGCGTTTTAAATAACTATGTAATTAATTACACTTTCAATTATTACATTTTTCAAAATATTATATTATGGATATACCCATGCATACTGTGTATCATCTGGTATGTATGCGTGTTATCAATATCTGCACATATGGAAGTGTGCATGTGTGTGTGTGTGTGTGTGTGTGTGTGTGTGTGTGTCTGTGTGTGATCCAATACCGTGACTGTTTCACGCAGACGCCCATTAAAGGTAGGTTCCCCTTTTCCCTTCTGGATAAAGATCAGTTAGAAGAAAAATCACTCAGCAGTTGCCTGTGATACTTCCAGATCTCCCCAAACCTTTTCAGTATGAAGACATTCGCCGGGATCCCTGGGTGTTTTTATTCTTTCCCCAGATTGTCTACTTGTCTGGTTCTCTGTTGCCCTATCACACGGAGACGTCCCAGACTTGTTCTATTACATAATGAAAGAAACCCCACTATTTTGGACTTGGTGCAAAGCCCGCTGCAACGCTCACATTCAATATGCTTTGGTTGAATGACTAAACACATGAATGAGGTTACCTAGGCATCTAGAGAAGTATACGAGCTAAGAAATCCGTGAGGATTCTTTTCTCTACATAGGTGAAGTCATTTCCATTGGAGCTAATAGTTTCTTTCAAGCAGTACTACTTGGGAAACCCGTTTTAATGCATAGGGAGTAATAATATTGAATCTTCATATTGATCATCTTATACAAGGAGCTATTTTTTAAGTAGAAGAAAAATTTACTGTTTTCGTTTAAGCGTCTCTCATTCTCTTTATTCTCTTTTTTTAATATTTATTTACTTATTCATTTATTATTTTGAGAAAGAGAGAGAGAGCATGAGTGGGGGAAGACAGACAGAAAAAGAGAGAGAGAGAGAGAGAGAGAGAGAGAGAGAGAGAGAGAGAGAGAATCCCATGCAGGTTCCATACTGTCAGCACAGAGCCCAATGTGGGGCTCGAAATCACCAACCATGAGATCCTGACATGTGCCAAAATCTAGAGTTGGATGCTTAACCGACTGAGCCACCCAGGGGCCCAATCTCTCTCTCTCTCTTTTTTTGTTTGTTTGTTTATTTATTTATTTTGAGAGAAAGAGGGAGAGAATGTGAGTAGGGGAGGGGCAGAGAGAGAGGGAGAGACAGAATCCCAAGGAGGCTTTGCACTGTCATCACAGAGCCCGACGTGGGGCTCTGTCTCACAAACCTTGAGATCATGACCTGAGCCAAAATCAAGAGTCGGACGCTTACCTGACTGAGCCCCAGGTGCCCCTGTTCTCTCTCTTTTTCAAAATAAAGAGGATGGAGGCAAACATCAGCCTTTCTCCGTCCACATAATTACGACTCTTGAGTTTGTGAATTACATGAAGTTGTGTCGTGCCTAATGCTTTGTGTTTAAATCAGAATCCATTTCTCTACCAAGATAAGAACCAATGATCCCCAACTTACGCTTGTAGGACCAGCCCACGGGCAGAGGGCATCATCTCGCGGGACAGACGTGTGCACTCTTGTAGACCCCGCACTCGTAGCTGTTTCCCCAGTTGAGGAACGGCTGCTCTGTAAACCTCTTCTCAGGGGGTCCTTCCATAGTCTCTTAGCACACGGTGTCCCATGGGAAAGCGGTGTCTCCTCCAGCATCCTTCTGGCTGTTCCTCCCTGAAGAAGGCTGGAGTCCCACAAAGCTCCAGTTCGGAACCTCTCCACGGATGGAGCATCTTTGGGGAGAGAAAGAAATATGGTGCCAGATAAGCATGGCCTCAAGGCACAAGGGCGCACTGGGGGTGCGGGAGGGAAGGGGACGTGGGTGGCCTTCCTATGCGTAGCTGAAATGGTGAATTTGGAATTAAGACACCAAAATTCTAGGTCCAGTTCTATCATTAACTGAAAACTTCCTCCTGTGTATTTAGAAAAAAAATATATATCTTCTAACCCCAGGGTTTTAAGCGACATCGGAGGGAGTCACCACCACCCGGTGCAGTAGGCTTAGGTTTCTTGGGTTGTTTCAACAGCCTGATGTGGACAGTTGGAGATGAAGTAAAATGACACGGACCAGGCCTGGTCTCGTTATTTCACTGCTTGGAGGCTTCGCGCCCTGTCACAGAGGGTCATGTCCTGACTTTGCATCTTTCTGAAAGGCTGAGCTTCCTGATGAGATGCTCTAGTGTCTTCAGATGCTGTGATTATGGTGATGGGTTGAGGCCAGTGGTTATTTGGGAACTGCCGGAAGCCAGAGCTGCCCTAGAGCTAACCCGGTGAGGCCCTTGTCCCTCACTCTGCGACTGGAAAACGGGGCGAAAACCTTCAAATATCAACAACCGGGTACATCGGAGGAGTGGCTGATCATAATGGGTGCTTGGGTGGATGCATAATGGCTGCATGATGGGTGCAGGTGCTCCCTGGTAAGCAGCCAGCAGAAACTCCCGGGGCATCTGGTGGCAAGAAACAGAAACTCACTCCAGCTAGCTCACAAAGCGGGGGAAGGATTTGAGGGTGTCCACGGGCATTGCTTGCCATCTGTGAAACATGACCCCCATCCCCGGGGCGCGGGTACTGAAGCCTGGGGAGCCATCGGGAACTCGGGCAACTTCTCTCTGTTCCCCCCTCGGCGGGGCCGTGTGTGACCTTGTTTTTGGGGCCAGCTTCTGTAGTCACTCACTCACCTGCACGGCCCCTCATGACTCACGTCTCGAGCTGCAGCGTGTGACCTTTCCGTTCCCCCAACCAGGGCTAATTGCTTCAGTTTCTGCGCCTCAGTTTCCAATTTCTAACGGTTATTTATTATTGAGAGACACAGAGAGAGAGACAGAGCATGAGGATGGGGAGGGCCTGAGACAGGGGGAGACACAGAATCCGAGGCGGGCTCCAGGCCCCGAGCTGTCCACCCAGAGCCCGACGCAGGGCTCGAACTCGCGCACCTCGAGATCAGGACCTGAGCCGAAGTCAGACGCTTAACCAGAGGAGCCACCCAGGCGCCCCTCCGATTTCTAAAGCTCTCTGAGATTACCCATCTAATTTGGCTGTCTCCCCACAACCTGAACCCTATCAAAATGACCACATCAAAGGGTGGTCTTCTCGCATGTATACACAGTCTCTGTGTTGTAACTCACTAATTTAAACACTGCACAGAACAAAATATAAACAGGCGTACTCAAGGCGTGTTTAAAGTGTAGTTTATTACACAGAATATATGTTCATTTTAGAGAAATTAGAAAGCACAAAGGAGGATATAAATAACCCATAATCTAGGAAATTCTATGTATCTCTTTTGCATGTGTAAATATAGATACTATTTTTACAACATGAAATTACATTACACTTATTGTTTTGTGACCTTTTGTTACTCAATCACCTATGACGAGCGTCTTTCAACTTGTCATCCTTTCAAATTAAAGAAAACCGAGATTTTGATCCGGGGATGTCAGTTCATATTTACTGAACATCTTACTCGTGTTTTTCTACCTCCTTCAGCGCCTTGAGCTTATTGAAACTTCACAGGGGCACAAAACAGGAAGCATTATGATCCCTCTTTTGTAGATGAGAACTCAGGGCACAGAAAGGTTAAGTCACTTCCCCAGAGCCATTCAGATGGAGAGTATTAGCTCCACGCCATCAAACAAGAGAGCCACATTCTTTTTTTTTTAAATTTCTGTTTAAGTTTGTTTTGAGAGAGAGAAAGAGAGACAGGGGAGGGGCACACAACCAGGGGAGGGGCAGAGAGAAGGAGAGACAGAATCCCAAGCGGCCCCCAGGCCATCGCCACAGAACTCGATGCGGAGCTCGAACTCAGGAACTGTGAGATCAGGACCTGAGCTGAGATCAAGAGTGGGACATTTACCCAACGGTGCCACCCCGGGCTCCCCAGAGCCACACTCTTAACCGCTACATCGTAGCAATTCCGCACACAAGTTCTAGTCTTTCCTGGCACAGAGTTTTGGGGACAGGAAAGAGAGACCAGGCAAGAGCCACGGAAGAGAGTATAAGAGAAAGACAGAGGGGCGCCTGGGTGGCACAGTCGGTTAAGCGTCCGACTTCAGCCAGGTCACGATCTCGCGGTCCGTGAGTTCGAGCCCCACGTCGGGCTCTGGGCTGATGGCTCAGAGCCTGGAGCCTGTTTCCGATTCTGTGTCTCCCTCTCTCTCTGCCCCTCCCCCGTTCATGCTCTGTCTCTCTCTGTCCCAAAAATAAATAAACGTTCAAAAAAAAAAAAAAAAGAGAAAGAGCTCAGTTTATTAAATTCCATCACCAGAGGAGACGGACCTCAGTGGTCTTGGATCTCCACTAAACTCAGGGACGTTTTATGTTCCTTTCCACCAATATATGTGTGTGGCTGACAAGTGACCAAATAAAAGCATCCTGGTTTCTGGAGAAACTGGTGTGTTTATCCATGTGTGGGATATTTCGACTCCTGGACACGCCCAGGAGTCCAAGGGTTTCCCTGGAAAAAAATGAAGTCATCAGAGTTGAGTCTGTTGGTAAGACTACTATAGAAGTAGAATATGTAGACCTAGAATTCCAAAGACTTAGAGGCAGGGAATAATCAGATTGAAGAAAATTTTCTTAACTAAAATGTCAAAAACAAGGCAGGGGCAGGGGCAGAGAGCAAAGAAAAAGTATAATAAATAGAAAAAAGAACATGGCAAACATTAATCCAAATAGAACTTCATCAGTATACAGATACATGGATTGCACTAGAAAAGTTCTGATCGAAATAAAGATGTTCTTACCATATAAATGTCAGGTGGAAGAAACTTTAAAGGATGTTATGTAAGGACAAAGAAGGTTAGCACATAATAAAAATTAATAAAAAATATTAGGTTGAGCCATATGAAACTGTCAATATTTGATGGATGTACGAAAGCGTGATTTCATATGAAGTAAAAGTAAAGTAAAGTAAAAGTGATATCATAATAGACTTAGGAAAAATTGAATTTCCTAAAGTATGATTTTAACATTCGTCTGTTACAACATGATTGACCACGTGATCAAAAGATTGATAATGATGTTGGATATTTGAATAGCATGAGTAAGATTATAAAATCCACATGTTTAGAACTTTATCTCAACTCCTAGATAATCTGCGTTCCTTTCAAATTTACAGGGAATACTTCCAAAAACTGAGCACATGCTGGGCCATAAAGGGCATCTCAAATAATATCAAAGCATTGATAAAGCATATGGACCCTATCGTCTGACCACAAGACAAGAAGATAAGAACTCAATTCTGCCCTACCTACAACCCCCAGCCCCCACCCCACCAAAACAAAAAACAACAGTTAGGACTACCCTTGTATGTTTGGAAACTTAGTGATTCTCAATTCTTCATGGGTCGAAGAGGAAATCCCGACAGGAGTTAGAAATAATGCCAAGCTGATTTGTCGTAGTCTGGTTTTTCCCATTTTATTCAGTTGCTGTGATTTCACATCTGTCAATGCCAGGAACACTGATACGGTAGGCGTCGGGAACCAAAAAGCCTGGGTGTCAGTGGCAAAAACTATAAAGTCTTAAACAGTTTCTTTATTGCACCCATTTGTCCACAGATCTTGTGTCTAGATTTGATTTGGTATTTCCTCCATTTTATTCCCTGGGATTCATCCAAGAAGCCCCCTTTCCTTCATGGTTGAAAAGCCCACAGATGCATCATCCTGTGTTGAATACTTCTCAAGTGACCCCAAAGCTGTCATCACCCGAGGCTTTTCTGCCAACCATGGGGATTGCTGAGAAGACACCCTTGGGAGTATTTACACAGACAACCAAAGGACATCTCAAAATATCAGCTGCTTTCACCTCTCACAAACAAGCTTCCCAATCCATAATATCACGTCCAGATCAACCCTGGTCCGCCATCTTGCTGAAATAAATAGGCGTCTCCCCTGCTCATGGATGTGGGCAGATCTGTGTCTCTTTAGAGTTCCAAGCCCATGGAGGTACATGAATAGGCAACTGTTTAGAACAGCACCTGCTTCCCGATCAGGGAGATACCCATAAGAACAGGGGGATGTATTTTGCTTCACAACGCCCTCCCCGACCCAAGTAAAACGCCTCCTTAAAATGGCACGTGCATTAGAACACAAAAGGGAGAAAACATGCAGAGGTAAGCAGAGCTAAAATCCCTTCTGTAGGACGGAAGCCTGTTTAAACAGGCTTGGGGACTCCACCCACAACCTTCTAACATGAACATCATAATGTCAACATTCCAAAGGAGGCCAGAGCCCCAGAATCAGGGTCTAGGATGCCAGAGAAAGGATGGAGAGGGATGCCCATGAGTCCTGGGATTTTGTACAAGGGCAAAGGCTAAGGAGCAGGAAATCAAGTGTGAAATTCTATCAACACTGCTGAATCTGGACACCATCCTAAGAATGCCCCACTTCACTAGTTGGAAGGTCTCCCAAGTAAGCAAAAGCTTGACGCCATATGACAATGTCAGGTAACCAGCTCACCTCTCTCTTCCTTTACGTCACCGGGGACGAGTTCTGGCTGTCAACAGCACTGGCTCTCTTATACGCGGGGTTCGGTCAATCTGTTAGCCAATATTTTAACAACATGGATAAAGAAGCCATAAAAAAAAAAAAAAAGTGAACGTCTTCACCATAAGGTAGAGGGGATATGGATATTTCTCTGTATTATTTTCTTGAATGTTATTATATTGAGATGACTTAATAAGGAAAAGTCAATTGTAGTAGATTAAATGCATTCACCATCCCTCACGTGACTCAGCACCTCTGACACCAAGGTCCCATGTAAAGGGTCAGTCTTCTGAGGAAGTCAAGGACGGGGCATCAAAATGTACACGACACATTCGGAGGCGCGATAAAATGAAGCTCATTGTGGGTCATCCCCACTCTCTTCCTCTGGAGCTCCCGTTCCTCCTCGATGGCAGAGAGAAAACAAGTTTGTCAGTCGAGAGTAACTTGTTCTACTCCTGTTTGAACCCTTTCACTTTGAGGTAAACTCAGCCTCATTTGGGGAAATACTCTGCCACTTCAAAGGCAGTTTCTTCCTTCTCTCCAGGGGCCACTGGCCGCTCCTCCTCCCTCCAACATGGTATCTGGGTGCAGAGGGAAGCCGACACACCCTTTCGGTCGGGTCCTTGGTGTTCTCAGCTACCAGCTGGTCTCATCCCTGGACGTCCTGGGCTGGTGTTCCCGTATGTGTAGCAGATCTCACTGTCCTTTGTGGGTGTCCAGCTGACATCTGCTGCTGACACTTCGGGTCCCTGGGGGTCCCTCAGATCCCCAGGTCCGGGTGCTTTGTCGCCTCTCTCTTCCTTGCTCTGACCACAGGCTGGTGGCAGGACACAGCTACTCTTACTCCTTGGCGTCCTCTCAGCAGGGCAGACAGAAACTCTGGGCCTCCGGGACCCCTCTACGCTGGCTGTATTACCACCTGCGGACCACGGTAGGCACAGCAGGAAAGCACAGGGCAGGGGGTGAGCCGAGATGTGCTGAGTGCCCCTCAAACCATCTGTGGTTTTCTGTGAGGGTTCCTAACACCTCATCACCCCAATTTTGCTTATGCCTGGTGGGTTGGGGAAAGGGGAAGCTTGAGGGGAAGAGGCAGCCGCTTCTCAGTGACCAAGCTGTGGACCACACCCAGGTTCTACCATCTCGGAACTGCCCTCCTGTCTCTTGTAGCAACATTTTCTACTTCCTCTTCCTGTCTGGTGGAAATCGCCCATAAATCTTTTCCTCTGCCATTCCGCACTTTGGCTTTCTTTTGATCTAGCCTCACTCTTTCCATGTTAAAGGAGACCCCGAGAAATGCAGAAAACTCTTTTCTTTCTTCACAAAGCCTGATTTCTCCATTGCCGTGGATGCAAAGTGCCATCTTGAAATTAGAACCCTAGAAATGACTCCATTTTCTTCGCTTTCTGCTGTAAGGATTCTAATTTTCTCCGAGACAGCAGAAGCTACGTCAACCAGTGACTTACCTCGTAGAATAAATCAAAGTGGTGTTGCAAAGGTATGGGAGAGGTATAGGGGAACAGTGTAGTCATTACCTAGACCCAAGGCCTGATGACCTGAGGGAAGGCCTATGACATCCTGAAGGAGAAAGTGTGGAGAGAGAACCAGTTACTTTCCGGTAGGGTCCTAGCAGGTCAAGCGAAACCCTTAGGGAAGGAGCCAGCCAGAGGAATACATACCAGCATCTTTATCTTCCTTCTTTGGATCCCCAACTGGAGCATCCCATTGGCCAAACCTACCTAGACCCCAGAGGCAAGAGAGTCCATTGATACAACCCAGTCAGTCAGCTCCAGGATGGGGACGAGTAGAGGGTGGAGATAACAGAGGATATCTACCCACAAAGCTTATCCCTGAAAGGAGAGTGGGGAGCAAATAAAGTACAAGAGTATATGCAAAAGGAAATCTCCGTGGCATTTTTCAAAAATACTATGTCCCTGTGACATAAGTCTGTCTTACCCACGGTTTAACTTCCGTCAGTGTCCGTCAAAGAGTGTGTTTCCATTAGAAGCCCACAAATTCTCAAAGCGTTCTGATGACAACAATAGCTAGCCCTGAGTGCTTTCTGTATGCCAAGCACTGTGGAAAGACTTTTTGCTGATGGGATGTACTACTCAAAAGAACCTTCTGGTGGGCACCTGGGTGGCTCAGTCTGCTGAGCATCCCACTCTTGATTTCGGCTCAGGTCATGAGCTCACATTTCATGAGCTCGAGCCCTGCATCGTGCTCTGCACTGACAGTGGGGAGCCTGCTTGGGATTCTCTCTCTCTCTCAATAAATAAATAAACTTAAAAAAAAAAAAAAAAAAGGACCTTCTGGGGTAAGCATTATTACCGTCTCCATTTTACAGGTGGGAAAAATTGAGGCTAGAAGAGTGAAAGAATTGGTCCAAGGTTATACAAGCTAATCAAGAGTCCATATAAGATCTAAGACCAGTCTGTCTAAGAGGGGCCGAAAGCTGAGAAGGCACAATTGGGAACTGAAAAGGGTGCCCCCTATCATAGCATCAGCTGCTTCCAAGTCACAGCTGACAGTCACCGTCTGGAATGGTGGGGATCCCACGTCACCAGCTCTGATGTCTCAAGGGCTGCTTGTGATCCACGTTGCATGGGAAAATTTCTCATTTTTGTTTTTGTTTTCTAATGTTTATTTTTGAGAGAGAGAGAGAGTTTGAGCGGGAGAGGGGCAGAGAGAGGAAGAGACAGAATCAAAGCAGGCTCCAGGGTCTAAGCTGTCAGCACGGAGCCTGATAGGGGGCTCACGAACCACGAGATCATGACCTGAGCTGAAGTCGGACGCTTCACCCGACTGAGCCCCTGTCTCCCTTTTTTAAGTTGAATTGTTCAGTTCAAATTTGTTAGCCAGTTTCACCGATGGATGAGTTCAACACACTACAAGGCTTCCAGTTTTCAGACTTTGTTGGACGGTGACAGAGAAACCCCACCCAGCACCCCGGCACCCTCCGCTCCCACTGTAATGCCTGTCAACAGCCTTTACAGGCCACCCACAGTGTTTGTTTTCCATCACACCGACGACCATTTTGTTGGAAGCTTAGCAATAATGATATGATGGGCTGCTTGGGGTTACCAGCATGAAGCACATACCACGAGAAGAACTTCACCTCAGTTCACCTAAGTCATGCCGCCTAAACTCCACAACCCTGCAACTTGCATATATCACTACCCATTTTACAGGTGAAAACATTGGGTTGGGACCCATTAGGTCACAAGCCTGAAGTCACAGAATAGAAAGCAACAGAACTAAGGGACCAACCCAGGCCTCTCAAACTCCAGAACTTAGGCTTCTTCTATCCAAAGCGAAAGACTTTCCCCTTGCACAGCTCTGAGACTGTAGATACGCAAACCAGAAACCCAGAGGGACAATCGATCCTTGCAAGTCGGGTGCCAGTGAGAACTTCCAGATGATGCATTTTTGCACTGCAGGCTGCTCCCCCATGATCCAAATACTGTGCTTCTTAAAAGCACCCTCCAGAAAAGAAAAGGAGATAAGCAAACAGAAAAGGAGATAAGCCAAGTAAAGAGTGGGACTGCGTGTACTCGGAAATAGGCAGGCTGGTGGAAAAACAAACAGAATCTGCTGAAAACTAATAGGAACACAGAGACGCAGCTGAAGAAATGTTAACAGATGCCTTGGTTCATGTTTTCTCATCCGTGATTTTCAGAGAAAATCATTTGTAGGGTTGCCGTGTTAAAAAATGGGTTCCGGGTCCCCTCAGTCGGTTAAGCATCCAGCTCTTGATTTCAGCTCAGGTCACGATCTCCCGGGGTTCGTGAGTTCAAGCCTCGCATCAGGCTCTGCAAGGACCGTGCAGAGCCTGCTTGGGATTCTCTCTCTCCCTCTCTCTCTGCCCCTCCCCCTGCTCGCACTCACTCTCTATCAAAATAAACAAATAAACCTTTTTTAAAAAGGAGTTTCACTCATTGAAACTCAAAGGACACTATTAAAATACGTCGATTGTATCATCCCCTAGGCATGCCTTTCAAGCTCCGAGTACTTCTTTCTGTCTACGTCATGATTCTCATCCTCCTTTCCGGATGTTTCCGCCACCCTTCTCAGCACAAGCAGCTCTTGTTCTCCCCTCACCCACTCCTCACCTAGCGGTTTTAGTCCAGCACAGAAATGAAGTCTGATCCAACGAGAAGTTGTAGGGGAGAAGATTCCTGGTTGCGTATTTCCGTGCACTCTGCCACTCGCTGGATTTATTGTCAACTCTGGAGCCATCGCTTATCTCCCCAGCTTGAGTTGTCTTGAGCTCCACTGCCATTCTTCCAAATGTCTCATTACTTCTAAAGTTATAACGATAAATGATAAACCTTACCCTTTCTTTCGTTGTTGTTGTTATTTATTTATTTTTGAGAGAGAGAGAGCACAAGCAGGGGAGGGGCAGAGAGAGGGAGAGAGCGAGAATCCCAAGCAGGTTCAGTGTTGGCAGCGCAGAGCCTGACCCGGGGCTCAAACCCACACACGATGAGATCATGACGTGAGCTGAAACCAGGAGTCGGACGCTCAACCAACTGAGCCACCCAGGCTCAGGCGCCCCAAACTTTGTCGTTTCGAGAGATTTACTGCCAAGAGGCTTCTTCATTTCTACCCAGAGCTGAGAGACAGGTCTCCCGGTTCGTACATTCACAATGGATTTCCAGTCCCCACCTTTCCACAAAGCAGCCATTTCTCCCCTGAGACCGCCCCTTCCCTGTAAGTAACACTGGCACCCCCCTGTCGCTCGGGTCAGATCACCAGCGGGTCTCTGAGTCTTCCTGTCCCTTGTTCCCTCCAGCCCGGGGGGGCTTGTCAAGCCCACCCCCCCAAACCTCTCCATCCCGCCCTCCTCTCCCCACCTCCCACGACACACCTCTCACCTCAGCTGATGCAGCCATCTCCCTTCCAGCCTCATCCCTACCCGTCCCCTCTCTCCCCACTCTTCTGCACAGATTAGCCAGCCTAATCCTCACGAAATGCAAATCCACGCGTGGCATTGTCTCCTGGCTTTCTGGTTGCTTCTGGAATAAAATCTGAAACCCTGAACGTTTCCCACGGGGCTTTGCCTGACCGACTCTGGCCTCTCTCCAGCTGCATTTCATGCCACTTTCCCTCTCGCTGTCCTCTCCAGCCATGCTGGCTTGCTTTCTCTTCCTCAAATAGGCCAAGTCCTGGACTGTTTCAAAGCCTTTACAGTCACCATTTCCTCTGCCTGGGTGCCCATCGCCTAATTTCTCTTTGAACAGTTTGTTCTTCCCTTCAGGTCTCAGCTCCTAACTCTTTGGCCCAAAGAGCCTTTTTCGGACCACCCAGTCCAAAGGGTTGTCCTTGACAGTTACTGGCTCCCTTGTTTATTTCCCTTTTGGCACCTTTCACAACCCACAATTACTTCACTTATATATTTACTTACTATCTTGTTTCCGCTCAACTTCTAAGGTAGAGTTTGGGACATCGTTGGGGGGGGGGGAGACCCAAAAAACAAACAAACAACAACAAAAAACAACCCTGAGTGTTGAATGAATGGAGCCCACGGGCACTCTCCCACAGTTTCGATAAAGCAGAGAGTCAAAGTGAAGAAAGAGATACCACCGTCTCTGTGTGAGAGCAAACATCCAGTTACACTTATAAAAACATGTTCTTAAGCATAAGTTAAGATCCCAAAAGATATTTGCTAACCGACTATGCAGAGCTGTGGAATGAGATGCAAAGATAATAAACACATTTGATATGAAACAGATGGAGATCTGGTCACTGGTTCCTTGACGTGGGGCCCTTTAAAAAGTATTCTCTTCTCTTCGACATTTTGTGAGCATGTTTTTTAAGTGCCAGAAAGTGCTGTTATGGAGGACATCCCCAGCTCCCCCCGGCAGTCACCGAGGACAAGACAAGGCTTAATTGCGTCCTGTGGACCCGCTCTCGTTTGCATAGCTACCTGGTAAGGGCACAGCTACAACTTTATAAACAAGCATCTCAGAGTGAGTGAAGCACGTGAGGGTCCTTGAATAGGGCACTGGAGACACGTCTAATAACATATTTATTGAGTGTAGATTTCCTTAATGTGCCAAAATATGCCTGAGGGTTGTCAGTACACATGTTACAACTTGCTAGAAAAGCTGGAGGTATCTCTAGTGATCAGACACAGAGCAGATGTTCTTTTCAGCTTAAGAATTTGGTTTTCCGGCAAAACTGCCCAGCTATTTGCAACTAGGCAGCAGACGAACAGCTTAGATCTTTGGAGAGCAGCAAGGGAAACGTTGCTCAGCGATTGGAAGCCTCAGGAACTACAATGCCAGGAGCCAAGTTGAGACTCCCGAAGGAAAAATGACGCACCTTTTTAAAACGTGGATGGCACGGAAAAATGTTTAGGTTTCTGTCCAGTATCAGCGAGGCTAGCTCAATGACAGGCGCTAACATGAGGCTCCAAGTGTAGACGCTGGTATTTCTATTTCTGTAACCCTTGTCTTCTAATTATCACCTCCAGCAGGCTGGCTTTCAGATTAAATTATTTTGGCTTTCGGGGGAAAAAAATGAAACCCACCCGAGATGCTGCCACGTAGCGCTAACCACAGCACGCCAAAGCAAAAATCGTGCTCTGCTTTCCGAGCCCTTCCTGGAGGGGCACATTCCTGACGAGGCTCAGCTGGGACCCTCATGGGTACAGAAGCACCGCCCTTCACTTTCTGCTCCTAACTCTGACCCTGGTCGTCACTGCGGATCTGAGCTTGATTATACACGCCCCTCCCGCCCTGACGTTCCCTTCCACACGACTCATATTTTGGGTCTACTGTCTTTTGTCCTTCTCTACCTTTACCCAGTGCTTTGTCACCTACCCACCCTCCATCCATCCAGGCACCCATCCAACAGACACTGAGGATCTGCCTCTTGCTAGATCTGCACTACGTGCTGGGGAGCCGTCTGTGTGCAAGGTAGAGTCTATGACCTCATAGAACATGAAATTGAACAGCAGAAGTAGGTATGAAAACAGACCATTTAGGGGCGCCTGGGTGGCTCAGTCGGTTGAGCGTCCGACTTCAGCTCAGGTCACGATCTCGCGGTCCATGAGTTCGAGCCCCGCGTCAGGCTCTGGGCTGATGGCTCAGAGCCTGGAGCCTGCTTCCGATTCTGTGTCTCCCTCTCTCTCTGCCCCTCCCCCGTTCATGCTCTGTCTCTCTCTGTCTCAAAAATAAATAAATGTTAAAAAAAAATTGAAAAGAAAAAAGAAAACAGACCATTTATTGCGCAACTGGTCATTATTAACATGGAGATACTTCAAAGATGCCAGGGACCAGAGGGAGGGCAGGTCTACATCTAAGGGTGAGAACTGGGGGGGGGGGGGTGTCACGGACAGCCCCATGGAGGAAGTCATGAGTAGGCGTTCCCTGGGAGGAGGGGAGCACGAGGAAAGGAAGGAGGGGAAGTGTTACATTCCAGACAGAAGAGGAGAGACAAGCCCATCGCAGAGGCCCGAGAGCCAGAAGCATCTCCAGGGCACTGGGATGGCTCACCTGGTGAAAGTGCACTGGGTGGGAGGTTGGGGGCGGTGGTCGTGGAGGGGGGGGGGGCCGGGGGTGAAACAGAAAATGGAGAAGGGAACAGGGTCAGATCAGGAAGGACCTTGTGGGTCTTGTCCAGTGGGGGGCACTAGGATGCTTGAAAATCAACAACTGTTTCCGATTTCCCCAAATACAAAAAATTGATATCATGGGAAGCGGGGGTGGGGGGAAGAAACAGAAAACGCAGTTTGATGTGCAGCATATTCATTGTACCCCCTAAAGAGGAAATTGCTATGGTGACAGAAGGTAGCTACAATTGTGGTATAGAGAAGTAGAATCACTACGTTGTACTTCTTTTTTTTTTTTTTTTTTTCAACGTTTATTTATTTTTGGGACAGAGAGAGACAGCATGAACGGGGGAGGGTCAGAGAGAGAGGGAGACACAGAATTGGAAACAGGCTCCAGGCTCCGAGCCATCAGCCCAGAGCCCGACGCGGGGCTCGAACTCACGGACCGCGAGATCGTGACCTGGCTGAAGTCGGACGCTTAACCGACTGTGCCACCCAGGCGCCCCACTACGTTGTATTTCTGAAACCAAGGTCACATTGTGTGTCAGCTATACTCAAATTTCTAAAATTATCACAAAAAAGAATATCGGGGCACCTGGGTGGCTCAGTCGGTTGAGTGTCTGATTTCGGCTCAGGTCACGATCTCCCTCGCGCCCCGCGTCGGGCTCTGTGCCGACAGCTGGGAGCCTGGAGCCTGCTTCGGATTCTGCGTCTCCCTCTCCCTCTGCCCCTTCCCCTGCTCGCACTCTGTCTCTCTGTCTCAAAAATAAATAAGCTTGGGGCGCCTGGGTGGCGCAGTCGGTTAAGCGGCCGACTTCAGCCAGGTCACGATCTCGCGGTCGGTGAGTTCGAGCCCCGCGTCGGGCTCTGGGCTGATGGCTCAGAGCCCGGAGCCTGTTTCCGATTCTGTGTCTCCCTCTCTCTCTGCCCCTCCCCCGTTCATGCTCTGTCTCTCTCTGTCCCAAAAATAAATAAACGTTGAAAAAAAAAATCTTTAAAAAAAAAAATAAATAAGCATTTTTTTTAATTAAAAAAAAAGAATATTGCTTGATATTAAAAAAAATACCAGATGTTCTGGATGTTTCCCAACCTCCCATGTCTCATCCTTGTAAGAACCGTGTTCTTTGTAATACACGTGTGTGTGTGTGTGTGTGTGTGTATGTGTGTGTGTGTATAATTCTTCATCGGCATCCCTGGAAGCATAACACCTGTTCTCCGATCGTTCCACTGCTTGGGGGGTATTCCCACCCTACCCTCATCACTGCTCTAAAGCAAATACGCAACGATAAGCCGACAGAGTCAATTTCTTTTCTTCCCGGATTAAATGAGTTTTCATCACGCCGGAAGTTCGGGTTCACCCACTTCCTCTGACAACCACACGCTCGGCCACCCATCTGGGGGCTGCGTCACCCAGAACCTCACACCTGATGGTGGGTTTTTCTCTTTTTTTTTTTTACGCTTAGAGTCCCCCACGAGAGGAAGGAGGAGGACCTGCCTGCACACCAGCCCTTGCCTGATGGGCAGACGCGGCCGAGGGGGGAAGGTGTCCAGATCGCTAAGGACACAGCCGATGACGAGGCTACCAGGGAAGGCCCGCCTCTCGGCAAAACAGAACCGCGGAAAGACGCCAAGGGTAAGGCCGGCCCGGGGCTACCGACCCGGTCCCCGTGCATTTTGCAGACACCCTTCAGGTTTATACGGTGGGGTCCTGGAGCCGGGGCCTCTCACGCAAGGGTAGGGCTGCTGGGGTAGGAAACAGAGAGTCTGCAGAGCTGCTGTCACGAATAGGACCGAACTTCTGGTTCGAAGGCTCTAATTGGCACACTTAGGTGTTATCTGGGGCCGAAGGGGTTGCAGCGATTGGAATTAAAGGCCGTGTGTGCCTATCAGCTGGGTGGCCGCATCCCGTGTTGTGGGTCCCAGGGTCAACCTCATCTTCTCTGCGACAGGGTCCGCTATGCTACTTGGGAGGAAACACAGAGCACAGCGTCCCCGGGGGACGGCCAAGGATGGCCTTTGCTCTGGCCAAGGGACCGCAACCCTTTTCCCATTCGACCACCGCCTTTACTTCTGCCGAGTTGGGCTGCTTCTAAGCCCAGCAAAGCACAGTCCTGAGCCCCGGACGCTGGCCACTGCGGTCGTATGAGGAACGAATCACCTAGCGTCAGTGGTAGGCGTCTTCAGAGCAGGAGGCAGTGGCCACGGTGCTGATCCACGCACGGAACAGCAGCTACGCCAGTAGGAAGCATGCTTCCTTTGTTTTCTCCTTTGGCAAATTCTCTGTCTTCCCCCTCTCTCTGTCCCTTCTCCCCTGCCTCACCTACCTATTACCCAAGGAGTGATTTGTCCCTGTGGCTCTCCAGCTCTAATTTACCAACCTTGAGTCAAACAGACAGAGCCGCCCGCACTGTCTGCGCCCAGGGAGCTGGGGAAGGCATAGGGGTGGGTCATCTTTCCTTCCACGACGCTCTCTGGAGCTAAAGAAGTCAAACCTCTTGCAAATGCATCTACGTGGCATTTCTGCTAAGCGTGCCTCACTGACAGGGGACGGAAAAGCAAGGGGGTGTTTTTAAGGTGAAAAGTTATCTTTAAGCCTCATCATCATCTAAGTGGAAGATGCGACCTTTTCTGATCATTAACATGGAGCTATCACTCACTCCACGAGCTCAAGAGAGTGACAAATTACAGTTGCCTGAAGGGGATACATAAATTCTCCTAATTACCTCCAGAGACCTATCCACGCGGAATCAGAAAAGGTTCTAGTTATGCGGATGTGGCTTTTTTTTTTTTTTTTTTTTTTTTTTTTGAAAATCATAGTTTCGCTTCCCTAAAAGTCTTCTTGGTTTTAGTCCCATTCGGGGCCAATGAAAAGCTGTGACGGCTGAGCCAGATAAGAGAGAGCTTGGAAAGGAAATTTTTACTTTTTCTTTCTTTTTTTTTTTTTTTTTTTTTTTTTTTTTTTTTGCAAAGGTTGGTCTTACTCCCCAGGACTGAAACTAGCAATTAAGGAGAATTGTAGGGTAAGGAAAGAGAAGAGATATAGCAAAAGTAGGAGAGAGAGAGGAGACCCTTTATTTTGGGATAAAGGCCTCAGCCTGGAAGCCAAACAAATTGAAAATCTTCATTGCAGGCCCAGCTGAGAATAAATTGTCAAGTTCAAAGGCGTGTGGGAGAAGCCCCTGGCCTCCTCCCATCTCTGAGCTCGCTGAGGGCATGCACAGAAGCCCAGGGCTTTTCCAGACACCTCCACATTCCCGAACACTCCCCACCTTCCCAATTTCTGTTCCTTTCCGGGTCTGTTGAGGGCTCAGAGCTCCCTTTGCTTTTGGACTTTACTGTCTCACACAGCAGCCATTTATCCCAAGTCAGCTAAGTGACAAGAACTTTAGGGAGTGTACGGGAGACAAAAATGGATTCGTTCTTTCGCTCCCCGAATCTTTGTTGAGCTCCCGCTCTGAGGCAGGCTCTGTTCCAGTGCTGAAAATACCGCGGTGAATAAAACCGATAGAGATAATCAAAGACACTAATGCAGCGAGTGCATTAAGGGGCCTCGTTCTGCGCTCCAGCTCGTCTCCAAGCCTCACAGAGCAGCGTTGGCAGAGGGCGAATCGAGCCGCGCTCCCACCCACTTACGGTCCAGTCTAGGCCAAATCGGTTCCCTCGGGAGAATGCCAGTGCTTTTTGGCTCCCTAAGAAAGGAGTGCTTCTGGAAGCTTCGGAAACATTTATCCTGGGAGCCTGAGGTTCGGATTCCACAGGCTGCGCCCACGTGAGCCCTTCTGTTTCTGATTTTCTTCCC
Source organism: Herpailurus yagouaroundi (assembly GCF_014898765.1). NCBI lineage: Eukaryota > Metazoa > Chordata > Mammalia > Carnivora > Felidae > Herpailurus > Herpailurus yagouaroundi. The sequence continues at coordinate 4,879,933 of NW_024412437.1, read as the reverse complement.
ACTTGAAAGTAATCGGGCTAGGGGTTTGTACCCACTTCTGACCCCAAAAGGCTCGGGAAATTACAAAGCAAGTTTTCCAACAGATGCTTTCACCAGCGTCAGACAGTCCTGCACAGCCGCCAATTTGCTCTCACTACATCGCGCAAGCCTGACGCCTTAAGAAGTAAAAGGGGCCTGAACCGAATGGCCCCGCTTGCTTGAGGAGTGCCCAGCTGGGACTGAGAGGCCACCTTCCGCTGCTTCAGACAGTAGTCCTAAAGCCACAGGAGGCCTGCCAGGCGAGGGATCCTGGCAGGAAACACCCATAGGTGTGGGCTATAAAGATCAACAGTGGAGTGTGTGTGTGTGTGTGTGTGTGTGTGTGCATGCGTGGGCGAGGCAGAGGGGGAGGGGGAGGGACAAAGAGAGAGAGGGAGATTCATAAATGTTTAAGAAACGGGCGAAATGGGCTCCCTTGGAAATGTGTGGTTTGCACAGCAATTTTTGGAATCTCAGGGCAGAGAGTAGCTGGGGTGACTGAATCCCAAGAATCTGCAGCCACTCCCCAGTCGGAATGCCATGTGTTATATGAAATCCCAACCACAGCCCTAGCCCACGACCCGCCTCCGCTCAGGGGAGGTGGGGCAGATCTGGGGAGATTTGGTGCTCACAGCACCCAAGAAGCACCAAGGTGGAGAGGCCTTCCAGGTTGTAGTCTGACTGCTAAGAGCCTGACACATAATAGACACTAAGGAACTCCTTCTTAATTCGTCAGTGACGTCACTGAGCAGAGGAGCCAACGCGTGAATGCGGGGACCCCGGCCCAGCAGCCCCGCAAGGAACAGTTCGGTCCGAAATGCCAGCAGCGACGTGACCATCGTTGGCAGCTGTGACTGTCAGCGTTGTAAGCAAATCCAAATCCAGAACTGCCTTCTGGAAGCTTCCATCATTCGTCCCAAGTCCAGCCGTTGGAGCCGGGGTGGGGAGGAGGGGAGATGGGTTTGATCACTCTTCGGCCGGGCAGTCTTTTAGAGAGGTGAAGATTACTGCCGTGTTCTGCCATTGGGTTCTTTTTTTTTTTTTTTAATTTTTTTTTTTTAACGTTTATTTATTTTTGAGACAGAGAGAGACAGATCATGAACGGGGGACGGGCAGAGAGAGAGCGAGACACAGAATCGGAAGCAGGCTCCAGGCTCTGAGCCGTCAGCCCAGAGCCCGACACAGGGCTCGAACTCACGGACTGCGAGATCGTGACCTGAGCTGAAGTCGGACGCTTAACCGACTGAGCCACCCAGGCGCCCCTGCCATTGGGTTCTTCAGTCAAAGTACTCCCACCTCCTTCGGCCACGCCCCAAACGACAGAGTTTTAGGGTTTTAATTCTTGCACCATCGTCATCATCATTCTGTGAATGAGCTGCAGTCTGGGTGCTCCTGAGCCAAATTCAGTGACGTGGCTGTGATCGGACCAGGAAGGGAAAAGTGGGTCTGTCCCCTTCCTGTTCTAGACCCTGTCCCTGTTGATGCAGGCGACAGCCTCACTGGCATATTCAGTGGCTTTGGCCCATCTATCTCACCCCAAACCTGAACGTACGTTTTAGACCCCAAACAGATGCTCCGTGAAGGGTTACTCAAAGACAAAGAGCAACTTCTTCTTGGGTCCTCTGTGCCTTGGACCAAATTAAACACATCAGGTCCCATGAGTGATTCGTTATTGTGGTTGAATTCTATTTCAACCACCCTATTCCCCATCCCACACCATTATCCATTGTGCATTCTTCCCATGACTCAGTAATGAAGAAAGGAAGCATCCCAGAGTCCCCCCTCCCTCACCGATTACAACTCCAGAAAAGGATTCTTAAATTATAATAAAAATGTTGAATTATTCCTTGCATGTGTTGACACTGGACAGCTGGCCAAGTGTTTTTCAAATGCTTGGGGAGCTTGCTTTATTTTTTAGATTTTTATGTCAAACAGAATTGCACTTGCCCTGAAGGGGTAAAATGAAAAAAATTCCACCAGCAGAGAGAGGAGTGTGTTTCCCCCATATGACAAGATGTCCAGAGGAAGGCAGTGCGGGACCGTAGGGAACTCCATGATGACATCAGAGACCCAAGCTTTTTATAATCTACGTCTCCTTATCCTCATGTTCACAACATGGCTGCTCGCCTCTGTGCATCACAGTCACAAGCCAGGCAGAAAGAGGACATGTTAGTGAAGAGAAGAGAGAAAGATACATTCTGGCTGACTGGACCAACACAGTAACTTTCCAAGACACCCCTTCTCCACCAACAGACTTTTACACACACACACACACACACACACACACACACACACACTGGAAAAGCTGGATTCAAATGTGCATTACTACTAGAAGTAAAGACTAGCTTTTCTTTAAAGAAGGGAAACTCTAATAATCATGATGGTCTAAACTCAGAAAAGCAGGTCTGCACCCTTTCAACGGGAGCAAAGCAGATGGGCATCACCATGTGACCACGGCCATGTCTTTTGTTTTTTTCTTGAGGTCTCTTTGATGTTCGGTAAACTGGCTTTTGTGCTCCCGGTCCTGATTAACAGAGTTTTCATCATCACTTCTCCTGCGCATGACTTACAAATGTGTCTACTTGTGGGGATGGCTTGGAGTGCGAGTCTGAAAAGACACCCTTTCCGTGCCTGTGGCCCTGATCCCTACCATGTGCAAAAACCCTATGTGGCACAGGCAAATCCCTGTCACTTCTGACTGCACTTTATTTCACAAAGCAGCAGGCCTCGGTGTCCGCCTAGGTTTTGTCCCATTTATAGTTCACAGAAAATCAGTGAGTTCCTGCAGATGAACCTTATTTCGCAAGCTGATGGCAATGTCACGGGTAAGCAGCCAGGGGTCAGAAATGGCGGGGTTCCCCTGGAGGCTCCACCATTCCTAACCTGTGACCTTGGCCAAGTCCTATGACTTCTCTGCACTATTATTCCTTCACTGGTGTATAAGTTTTCTGGTGCCGTGTAACAAATTACCACAAATTTAGCAGCTTAAAACAATGCCCAGCTTAGCTGGGTCCTCTGCGTGGGGTCTTATCGGAGGCCCGTCGCCTGAGCCCATTTACTTGCAGCTTTAGAAATCAGGGTGGCTGGCTTCTGTACGGTCAGCGTGACTTGAGTCTCAAGTCCACTGAACTTCTTTTAAAGGGCTCACCTGATTAGGCCAGGCCCACCCAAGAGAAATTCCTTTTTCATTCATATCTACTCCACTGATTGGGGACCTAATTCCATCTGCAAAGATCCCTCCATCTTGGCCACAATGGGACGTAATGATGAACTGTGTCTCTTCATATTCACAGGTCCTGCACACACTCTAGGGGAGGGGACTCTACAGGGCATACATAATAGGCGGCAGAATCTCGGGCCATCTTAGAAGTCTGCCTACCACACCCTATAAAATGAAGACACGAATATGACCTATCTTATATGGTTGCTTTGAAGATGTAATGAGATGGCGAATGTAACAGGAAGCATCCTATAAGCCACAGCTGCTATAATTACTCTAGCATTTCTGAGTGTCTATTACACGGCAGGCTGCACGTTAGGAGCTGTGGATTCAGAAAACACTAACGTAGACCTTGGTCCAAAAAAAAAAAAAACCAATCACGGCGTTTCTCTAATATTCCCCTCACTCCCCAACCCCGTTCAAAAGCTGGCAAACAGCAAAAAAGCTTTCAAATCCAACTAAATGACTTTTGGATACAGAGACTCAGGGGTTTTGCTCACTTATTGAAGCCACTGTCAAAGGTAAAAAGTGCTGACTTCAATAGAATACCATCATCCATAAGGATTATTATTTCTACCCTTAAGAACGGGGGGGGCGGGGGGGGGGGGGGGGGGGGGGGCCGTCAGGGGGGCTCGGCCGGGACGGCACACGACTGACTCCCCTAGATGTCCCACCTGCCAAAATGCAGATGCATTTGGCCTGGGGTGCACCCTTGCTTTGGAATTTTTTAAAGCCCCCCAGGACACCCCAACACACCGCCAGGAATGAGAACTTCGGTGGGAGCCCAAGTCTGATAGCTTCCCAGGGTCTGAAAGCCAAATTCCCCTTAAAGAGAAACCGCCGAGGACAAGACAACCAGACATGTGAGCAGCGATAAAGCATTTTCCCATTTACTTGTAGCAAACATTGAAATTCAACACATTTCACACCTTTCCAAGGGGCTCTCCCAGGTCCCGGCTGCTGTTCCTTTTAGCGGACAGCCCACCCCTGGGTGGGGACTATCTGGGGTCACGATGAGCGCAGAATAAGTTGCCCACGTAGCCAAGAAAGGTGCTCAGCTTGTCTTCCTCATGCTCGTTCAGTGCTTATTGGCTCTGTCGCCTGCATATACGGAGCACCTACTATATGCCCAGATTCAGGTGGGGTGCTGGGACTTCAAAGACCAAAGTCTGCCTTCCGGAGCTCAGAGTCTAATGCCAAGAGGCAAACACGCCCTTCTTGTACCAGACGAGAAGTGCTTTCTGGATCGAGGGCCTGGAGGTAGATTTTCTGTTGTAAATAATCTTTTTAAAAGCCTTCTCAGTCTTCTAAGACTATGCGTATCTCTCTCCAGGGTTTGATCCCTGCAGAGAGCAGCCTCTTTCTGACTTCCCTTCCACCCCCCTGGCAGCCATTCTTTCCTACCCCCACCCCCAAGTAATTATCATCAAGGAGAGGAAGGTAAAAACTGCCAAAATGGCATAATTATTCCATAAGAAAAGAAGAGCGACCTGAAGCCCCAGCTTCCTCTTTTCCCATCACTTCTAACCCTCCAGGGTTTCTCTCCCTTACAAAGGGGCGTGCTCCAGAACCCCGGGAACGCATCCCGAGCCGGGTCGGGGCTGGCTCCTTCTACCTGCTGAGCAATCCCTGCTTCCAGCAGGACTGATTGCCAATGCGGCAGAAAGCAGACACTTAAGGACTGGGGAGGCTTTGGCAAAGCCCAGGGAAGCTGGATTCCTCGTTTGAGATAACACTGAGCCCGTGGCAGCCTGGGGTTGGAAAATCGGGACTGGCTGTGGTTTGCCTGGGTCTACAGGGGAACGTTCCCTACCCCCCCCCCAACCAGAATAACATGCGCTCCTACAGAGACCTGAGAGGGAGGTCAGCTGGCATCCATGGCCTTCAAAACCCCTTCCCCCTTATAAACACTCATTGAAAGCTTACTATGTGCAAGACCGTGGGCTGGGCTAGGCTAACCGCCTCCCCCCCCCGCTCCCCAGCCTCCTTCCACCATGAAAGGTGTTCAAATATCACAACCTTGCTCTGGTCTTAAGGATTAAGTATCGGGGCGCCTGGGTGGCGCAGTCGGTTAAGCGTCCGACTTCAGCCAGGTCACGATCTCGCGGTCCGTGAGTTCGAGCCCCGCGTCGGACTCTGGGCTGATGGCTCAGAGCCTGGAGCCTGTTTCCGATTCTGTGTCTCCCTCTCTCTCTGCCCCTCCCCCGTTCATGCTCTGTCTCTCTCTGTCCCAAATAAATAAATAAACGTTGGAAAAAAAAATTAAAAAAAAAAAAAAAGGATTAAGTATCATGGCGGACCCCAGAAAGAATCATTCGGAGTTATTTCTTTATACCTACTCTGGCATCCTGGGGAAATGGCTATGTCAAGCTTGCTTCCTTCTCTATTTTTAAATTCTGTTGGAAGAGTGAGACCATCCTGGGCTGCTGCTAAAAGCTTTCAGGAACCACACGAGAAGATACCACCCAGACCCAAGCCTCCCACCCTGGCTGTCCACAACCTCAGCTCCTAAAATCTAGAGAAAGGGAAATGACCCTAAGACCATGGCTGGCTCAGCAACCTAGAGATGGAGTCCAGCCATTATTTATGCCTCTGGCGCATGCGTGGGGGGGAATAAACATCTCCGTCCAACATCAGGAAGTGAGGTTAGGTGGAGGCCGAATTGTCTTCCCGGTGCCTCAAAGCTGCCAGTGCGAAAATTAGTGATTAAGGGTCAGGATGATGAGATCGCTTACTCTAGGACTTGGGAGCCCACACATAAGGGCTAGAGTATGAACTGGATGACGCCGAAGACCCTGGGAACCCTAGATTTTGTCACTGAGTTAGGCCAGCCAGCCCAGGCTCGGTTTGCTGAAGGCTTGGTCACGGGGCCAGATGTCTATCTTGCATCGGGATTTTGAAATCACTGAGAAAACTCCAGAACACTCATTTCTATTTTGGAAATCAGTGCTTGCCTTAGGAAATTGTCTCCTTGCAAGAGGGGGTGTATTGAGGCATCCACTAATGGAGGGGTTGGCAAACGACAGCCCATTAGGCCAAATTTGTCCTGCCATCTGTCTCGTGTGACTCGCAAACTAACGATGGTTTTGCCATTTTGAAATGGTTGCAAAAAAGAAATCAGAGGCATAATATTTTGTGATGCATGAAAATGATCTGAAAGGTAAGTTTGTTGCCCATCAATAAAGTTTTATTGAGCTACAGCCACACCTACTTGTTAACTTGTTACCTATGGCTACTTTTTTTTTTTAAGTTTACTTCTTTATTTTGAGCGGCAGGGAGAGAGAGAGAGAATCCCAAGCAAGTTTCACACTGTCAGTGCAGAGACCCATGCAGGACTCAAACTCACGAACTGTGAGATCATGACCTGAGCCGAAACCAAGAGTCAGACGCTTAACCGACAGAGCCACCCAGGCGCCCCTGGCTACTTTTGTGCAGCAACAGCCATGTTGTGTCGTTTCAACAGAGATCACATGGACCTCAAAGCCTAACATAATTACTCTCTGGCCCTTCCAGAGAAAGTTTGCCGACTTCTACACTAGTATGTAAAAAATAATTCTGCACAAATACAAAAAAGTGAGAGGGTCACATAATTCAGTCTTTAATTAACCTAATTAAATGACCATCTTGGGAGCCCAGGATGCTCTTCTCTACTCAGTTAAACCCCCACGGCAGTAATTAACTCGACTCATGTGGCAGCCGCAAAACAACTTGCCAGGGATGCACCAAGCACAGAGAATTGCCCACCATGCCGATCACATTCCAGAAAGCAAATCAGAGTATCGTATAGGTTCGATGAGTCTCCCAAAACAAGAGCACTTTCATTCTTGGCTCCTGGGTTGAGGGTCTGCTTCCTTCTCTGCGGCGAGAACCTCCCTTGTTAATCTACGGGTCGGGGTCAAACACAGAGACATTAACCCTGGTGGAGGCGGGGAAGGGGCCAGCACCGCGCACGGATCCTACAGCACGACATTTCTCTCCTCTCCTCCTTGGAACAGACTGGAAGCTGCCGATCCCGCTGGGACCCATTTATCCACCGTTAATCTCGAGTCTGAGCACCACCAAAGCTGTGGGGCGAAGCTGGGACTTGACTCCTCTGATGGCAAAGAGCTTACGAATACCTGACGTGAGTCTTCCAAGGGTCCCCCCTTTTCCTTAGCCTTTGCACCCTGGGAAGTGAGAGAATGCCCCACGCAGGGGTGGGTTGAGCCAGCAAGGTCCTGACGAAGACAGGAGGAAGTGGTTTCTGTGCCCTGCCATCTCCCTCCCACCCCCCCTCACCTCTGCCACCATGCAAGACCAGTGCAGGGAGAGAAACACAGGTCATAACGTCTCATGACCTCATCAGGGTTCCCCAAAGAGACAAACCAAGCAACCCTCCCAATCGGACAGTTTTCCAATGCTCCGAGTGGTCTTTTCCACCCCAGGGCACCTCTGTTCCTCCTCCCGGCCCCAAATTTCTACCACACCCCCACCGTGGAAGATGTGAGTCTTCAACACCTTACCTTGTGGTTAACAGGTTCGTTTTGCTCTGTGAGTGAGACGTGTTTGAGAGGTTTGGGGGTCACCTACCCCTGTTGTCTCAAAACCCGGGAATCGCCTTCTCCCAAAGGTAACTGCTTGCTCACGTGACAAACTTCTGTCGCACGCTTACTGCAGGACACGTCGTCATGTAGATGGACCATCCGTGCGGACGGATGAAACAGATCTCACGGATCTCAGTGCCTAGCCGGGACATGGTCGAGGGGAGAGACACTCACAGGAAGTCAAGTGGGGCACACAGACCCTTGGGCTCCGTGTATGGAAAGCCCAGAGGAGGCCTTTACCGCAGCCGAGGGGTTAGGACTTAGCTCTGGTGGAGGTGCACTGCACCGGCAGCCAAAATCGGGGCCCTGAGAGATGGATGGGGGTAAGTGGGGGTGGGTGGGAAGGCAGGACAGGAAGGGGGGGGGGGCCCACAGACACCCAGGCGGAAAAGGAGGCACACGCCCACTGTATTATAGACGTGATGATGAGGCCGGTGGTGCTGGCTCTCCCAAATGAAAGCAACGTGACAAGTCAGGGACAGAAGAGCTCGAAGAGGCCGGGCTGGAGGCCTCGCATCGCGCAGAGGAGATGCACTCTGCCGTCCGGAGGTTTGGCCCAGTCCCGAGGACTCGGGGTGGCCCGGCTCCTTCTAAGCTCCAGGGGTTTCAGGCCATCGTCCTTCAAGGTGGACTCCCTTGGAGCAGAGTCACCCCGCCCCCCCGAAGCTACGCAGTGACTTTATGCTCGAGAAGGTAACGGAAGGCCCTCAGGAAAGTCCTCTCACGCGGCGGGGGTCTCAGTTTCCCCATCCAGGAAGCGGGACGTTTGATTTCCGGAATCCCTAGAGGCCGCTGCTGTCTGTCAGCTCCTCCGCCCGCCTCCAGAGCTGCTATCGCCACGTTCCTCTGGCTCCTTACGGTCAGGGCTGGAAGAAATAAAACAACACACATCTTTGTTTCCTGCTGTGTGGGAGGCAGGAAATGGCCGAAGCCCCTAATTGGGATGAGGTTCCTGCGGCCTGTCCAGCCGCCCACTCCTCGGCAACCCCCACCCTCGCAGGTGTTGTCAGCCAGAAAGGAGGGCACCCTCGGCCATCCGCGGCCGGAACCCATCTGCTGCCATGCGGCCGACCACGTCCCTGCCTCTGGGGGGTGTGAAAGAAATCGTGATGCAGATAGAGTCCCCCTGCCACTCCACTTCAGCTACCTGAGCCTCCTTGTGGCCCCTCCCGCAATGGTAGCCACAGTCCTGCCACAGGGCCTTTGCACTTGCTATGCCCGCTGCCTAGACTGCTCTGTTCCTCCCTCACCTCAGGTGTCTTTGTTCAAGCCTCACCTCAGCAAGGCCTTCACTGGCCACCCCATCTAAAACTTTGCTGAGCCTCCTCTGCAAACAGGGAGGGCAGGGTGTGCCTGGGGTGGGGGGGGGGCGGCCCTGCGATCAGAATCTAGGCTGAGGAGGTACCCGCTCCTCGGAGAAACGGACATGCAGGTGGAATGTGACGCTCGGTGGTCAGGCCGACGAGGGAGGGCAGGAGAGGGAATGGGGGGAGGGGAGGAGGGTGGGGAACCCAGGACACCGAGTGAGAGTGGGCGTCACGGCGGCCAGAAGGCAGGGCTGGCACGGCCACAGCTGTGGGCACCCAGCAGGGCAGCCCCCGAGAGAGGGCTGGGTCCGGGCAGAGGGCGCACGGAAGGGAGCTCAGCCTTGGGAAACCCACCGTGCACCCATGGCGGTGTCTCTCCCAGCGGAAGGCAGACAGGGCTCCTTTGCGCCTCGGTTTCTGACAGAAGCGAGATTAGAATCACGAGACAGCACCCTCCGGCCCACACCACACTCTGCCTCCTGCCTGTTGCCTCCGGGAAGGATGGCCTTCAACCCGTAGCCAGCTTGACTCTCCGATCTCATAGCCACCAGGCCCCTTCGAGGCTGGAAAGGGACCCTGTAAAGTCATGGCCCTCCAGGTGGGTGGGGAGTCAAGGTCCTGCAGTGAGTGGCAAGCTCCTAAGGAGAGCTCAGTGCCCCGACCTCACTCGAATGTGCCAGACTCCCAGCAACAAAGGGAAGGGAGGGCCCTTTTATCTGCCTCCCGAGGCCATGGAAAATCAAGAAAGGTAAACGGAAGTCCAACTGATAAGCGAGAGGCATGGACAAGAGCTGCCTGTTTTAAAAAGTATTCTTGGGGCGCCTGGGTGGCGCAGTCGGTTAAGCGTCCGACTTCAGCCAGGTCACGATCTCGCGGTCCGTGAGTTCGAGCCCCGCGTCAGGCTCTGGGCTGATGGCTCGGAGCCTGGAGCCTGTTTCCGATTCTGTGTCTCCCTCTCTCTCTGCCCGTCCCCCGTTCATGCTCTGTCTCTCTCTGTCGCAAAAATAAATAAACGTTGAAAAAAAAAAAAAAAAAGTATTCTTTGTCTCGGCGCGAGCCCAGGGTGCTTGGTAACCACGTGTTACCTCGGCCCCTCACTGCAGGTGCCTGTGGCCTGTGTGCTCCCGAAGGGCCCATTCTGGTACTCTGTGGACACGAAGGCAGAGAAGAGACTGGCCGGTCGGAAGGAGCGCCGCAGCCGCTTTGGGGACGTCAGCGTGCACAAGCGCTACCAGCTTGGGAAGATCTTCAGCCCCTTCCAGGCCCTCGCCACCACGGTGAGCCCCCTTCTCCTTGGAAAAGCTTTTCGTTTTTTGTTTTTGCTTTTTAAGTCTTTTAGGGAGAACGGCGACAACCCCCAATTCTTTGTCTTTTTTAAGAAATGCATTAGTCAGCGGCGGCCGCAAAAATGCCGCGTAACAAACTACTCTAAAATTTGCCGGCTTTTACCATGGCTACCGTCTATGTTTCTTACCTGCTGGCCTGCAGAGAAAGTGGCTCGTTCCTCTTCTGTTGATCGCAAGTTCGCAGGGTAGGAGGGAGTAAAGAACTGAGAACCGTGATCCTATCTACCACAAGAGATGAACTGTAGCCTACCTAAAGGTCGGTAACCTGAGGTTTGGGCAAGTTCCGAAGGCAAGTGGTTGCAGGTGTGGTGTTCTGAAATAAGAGGAGAGAGAGGGCTCTGGGAAAGGGAAGTTTCTGTGATAAAGGAAGAAGGTTCTGGCTCCCGTTCCCCTTCCTCACCTCTGACCCTCTGGACTCCAGTCAATTTGAGTGGGACCATCCCCAAATGCATTTCCTTAAAACGATTACTGTGCTGTCTTTGTGATACTTTCTAGACATAGCTTCTTATGATCCTAAAATTTGAGTGTGCATATGAATCACGTGGGAAGCCTGATTAAAATGCAGACTTCCAGGGGCACCAGTGGCTCAGTCGGTTAAGCGTCTGACTTCCGCTCAGGTCATGACCTCACAGTTCGCGGGTTTGAGCCCCACGTCGGGCTCTGTGCCGTTGGCTCGGAGCCTGGAGCCTGCAGCCTGCTTCGGATTCTGCTCCTCCCTCTCTCTGTGCCCCTTCCCCGTTCATGCTGTGTCTCTCTCTGTCTCTCAAAAATAAGTAAACATTAAAAAAAATTTTTTTAATAAAAAAATGCAGACTTCCAGGCTTACAGTGATTTCCATTCAGAGGGTTTGGGTGGGGCCTTGGCATTTCCTTCCTTAACAAATTCTCTGTTCACCACCTTTCTGGGGCACTCCTTCCCAACCTTGTTCACGTCAGCCGTGTGTCTGGAGGGAGCCAGTGTGGCAAGGCCACCTGTAGCCCAGCACAGCTCAGGAGTGCGCCTTACACCCCAGCTCTGGACCTTTCTTCTCCCCCGTAGCTCTCAACCTTTTCTGAGCTTCAGAATCACCTGGGTGATTAGCCATGCTAACGCCCAGTTTTTTGCCCCAAACCCATTAAACCAGAAGCTCGCTGGCGTGAATTGGGAACAGCAGCGCCAATGTGTTGAGCCCACATCGCGCACCAGGTGCGGTGCTAAACGATGGCGTTTTGGGTGATGGGGGGTTTCATGGGGTCTGGAGCCAATGGCCAAGAAAGAAGTCTTGAAGACGTCTTTGGTGCAAAAAGGTGATTTTATTAAAGCACGGGGGTAGGAAGAGCTGCCCTGGGGTCCCGACGGGTAACTCGTTATACACCCTCAGGTTGGCAGGGGGTCAGGGATAGAGGAAGTCCCTAAGGGATTTTGGAAGAAACCTTGCCAGGACCTTGAGGGGCTAGCTGTTGCTAGGGAAACGCCACCGTTTAATACAACCTCAGTCATGAGACCCTTCAGATGTAGATCAGGGGGCCATAAGCCTGGAGTCTGGTTGCCAGCATGTATCTGGGGGCAGTTGAGATAAAGGAAATAGAGTTACAGGGTCCTCAAGGTTGGGCTAACGTTAAGCTAAGGTTCTCTTTTGCCCCCAGCGAAGTGCCATTATCCACGCAGTTGAGCTCCTAGAGGGAGGTCACTTTGCTGGTTTCAAGGACTTGTCAACGGGCTGCAGGGAGTAAGGGAATTTAAGTGTTTCTTGCCTTAGTTTCCCACATCACCATGGCAAGCACTTAAACGCCTTTCCTTTGTTCTTGGGTAGCTGAGAGTGTGTCCAAGGAATATCGCACATATTCCCCTTGCGGGGCGTGTGGGGGGCAGCCTGTATTTGACCCTCATGCTGCCTCGTCACTAAAGACCTTACCTCCAATCCTTAACCTTCATGACCTCTACCTTGTGAACATCACCCTCACGATACCCACGAAGCAAGAAAAGGTGAGATGTGGTAAGCAACTTGCCCAAGGCCGTCAGCGGTCAGGGCAGAGCCGGGATACGAACCCGTGCACTGGAGCCAGGGCTCCCCACCCCCACACTCTATTTCATTGCCTTTATTCTCTGCCACCTGGAGATGCGAACACTGTCGTTTCCCCGAGACCTGCCCACGAATCCGCACGTGCAGAGAATGGGCACCCCACGCCCCGCGGATGGGAACCTCCACGTTCTATCCCTGTCCTCCACGGAGCCGGGCGCCAGAAAGGATGACAACAACCCCGCGAAAGAGAAGGCAGCGAGTCACATTAAAATGCCTTTATTCCCCCCAATAGTTAAAGCAACAAAATCTAGTGACACGAAATAATAAAAAATTTTAAAACTGCGATCTGGCCCCTTGCTGCAAGGCTTTGCATTGAGACACTTAGAGCCCAGCGACTCAGGAACGCGGAGACGTTCTCAGGCCTGACTTAACATTTAGATAATTTGAGGAATGCCACCAACAAACAGGCCTCTGTGGGAATATTTTAGAGAGGATGAAACCATTAGGAGCCGCGATCCTGAACTAGAAACGAATCCTTAGTAGGCACATGATTCTCCAGAAGTCTAAAGATGCAGAGAAGGGATGGTTAGAGTTCAGTGAATCAAGGACCCCTCCCTTTCTGTCCTCCTGGTCTACCATCACAGAGTGTTGGATGGCAACCTTGGGGGTTCGCTCCTCATGGTGAGAAAATGGTTGCCGCTGCACCAAACACCACATCCACACATGACCACATCACACCCTGGAAGGCTGACGTTTCTCCTCATGCGACAAATGCATGCAAACGTGTACACACACACACACGCACAACCTCTCCTGGGAGCCACTTAGCGTATTTTTCAGCAATTCTCCTTGGCCAGGATGGTGTGGCTTACCCATGTCATAACCACAAGGGAAGCTGGTAAGGAAGTATCGGGTGTTTACTAGGACGCAAGTTCTACCGTCAGAAATGGAAGGTAAGAAGATGGCCGACGGGGAAGCAATCAATGTCGGCCACAGTGCACACTCATTGGTTTGCAGATCAGACCATTACAGTGAGAAACTTCTATTTGTGCTGAGTGGAAACCTGTCATGTAATTTGTAAGCATCCACCCTAAGGTTGCTCCTCTAAGAAGCTTCCCCCACCTTAAGTAGCTTTCACTTTCCTTTGATTTTAAAAGTAATGTGTGCTTGGAGGGGCCGGGTGGCTCAGTCGGTTGAGCCCCAGACTTTTGATCTCTGCTCAGGTCAAGATCTCACAGTTGGCAAGTTCGGGCCCTGCGGCGGGCTCTGTGCTGACAGTGCAGAGCCTGCTTGGGATTCTCTCTGTCTCCTTCTCTCTCTTCCCCTCCTGCACTCTCTCTCTCTCTCTCTCTCTCTCTCTCTGCTTCAAGATATATAAACAGACTTAAAAAGTTAAAAAGTGAAAGTAATGTCTGCTTATAATAAAAACTACTCAAAGTACAATCGAGAAAATAACAGGGCACCTGGGTGGCTGAGTCGGTTAAGCGACCGACTCTCGGTTTCCCCTCGGGTCGTGATCTTACAGCTTGTGAGTTCGAGCCCCTCATTGGGCTCTGTGCTGACAGTGCAGAGCCTGCTTGAGATTCTCTCTCTCTCTGTCTCTCTCTCTCTCTCTCTCTCTCTGCCCCTTCTTCCTCTCACTCTTTCTCTCTTGAAATGAATAAATAAACTTTAAAAAATATTTTTTTTAAAAAAGAAAAAACAACAGTGACCTGAATCACATTGTTTCGAGATAAGCAGTGTTTGTATCCGGGAACATTTAGGTCGTTTTATTGGTATTGCCGGGTTTCCTTTGGGTCTAGATCTCTTTCCCATGGAACATGTTGCCACGGTTACCGAAGCCATTGCATGGGCTTTATTACAGCACTATTCACAAATATCTGGAGGGCTCAATTTTCTTTCAATGTTTCTCTCTCTGTTGTTTTTTTTAGAGAGAGAGACTGTATGCAAGTGGGGAAGGGACAGAGAGAGGGGAGGCGGATCCGAAGTGGGTTCTGCACCGACAGCAACAAGCCCAATGTGGAGCTTGAACGTACGAAGTGTGAGATCACGACCTGAGCCGAGGTCGGACGCTTAACCGACTGAGCCACCCGGGCGCCCCCTTCATATATTTCTGAACTGTGTGATATGCAGAAGATATAATTCCTCTTCTTTGGGGCACAGGTCCTCTCTTTTTTTTCCCCCCCTCAGGATTTCTTTTCTTAATTTAATTTAACTTAATGTTAAATTCCAGCGTTGTTAACACACAGTGTTGTATTAGTTCCGGGTGTACACTATAGTGATTCAACAGTCACGTACGTGGCCCCGTGCTTGTCACAAGTGCCCTCCTTCATCCCCATCACTTGTTTCGTCCATCTCTCCACACGCCTCCCCTCTGATAACCACCAGTTTATTCTCTATAGCTAAGAGTCTGTTTCTTGGTTTGTCTCTCTCTTTTTGTTTCCTTTGCTCATTTTTTCTGCTTCTTAAATTCCACATAGGAGTGAAATCATATGGTGTTTGTCTTCCTCTGACTTACTTTGCTAAGCATTATACTTTCTAGATCCATCCGTGTAGTTAAAAATGGCAAGATTTCATTCTTTTTTTATGGCTGAATAATGTTCCATCATACGTATATCCTTTTATCCATTCATCCATGGATGGACACTTGGGTTGCTCCTATAATTTGGCTATTGCACAAAATGCTGCTATAAACCCAGGGGTGCATGTATCCCTTTGACGTAGTATTTTTGTATTTTTCTTCCATACTCTTTTCCAGAGTGGCTGCGCCAGTTTGCATTCCCACCAACAGCGCATGAGCGTTCCTCTTTCTCTGCATCCTCGCCAACACTTGTTGTTTCTTGTGTTTTCGATTTTAGCCATTCTGACAGGTGTGAGGCGACATCACAGGGTAGTTTTGAGTTGCATTTCCCTGATGATGAGAGGTGTTGAGCATCTTTTCATGTATCTGCCGTCCATCTGGATGTCTTCCGTAGAGAAATGTCTGTTCATTTCTTCTGCCTGTTTTTAAATATCGGATTATTTGTTTCGGGGGTGCTGAGTTGTAGAAGTTCTTTATATACTTTGGATACTAACCCTTTTCGGATATGTCGTCTGCAACCATGTCCTCTTTCAACGTGGGGTAAACAGCTCCCTTTGCAGGTATGTTGGCTGATTGCCTGCTTGTCTTTAATCTTACAACATTTAAAATTACACAGGCAGACTTTTATATTACGGTGTTTCCCATTTTGAGTAAGCCAAGGACTCAGGAATGCAGAGTTCTCTCGCCAAATCTGCCCTGCCTCCTGTTTTTATAAATAAAGTTTTCTTGGACACAGATGTGCCCTTTTGTTTATGTATTATCTACTGTTGTTTTTGTGCTAAATCAATAGTAGAGTTGACTAGTTGCAAAGGGGCCCCGTGACCCACAAAGCAGAAAATATTTACCATCTGGCCCTTTACAGGAAAAGCTTGCTGATCTGTCCTAAGCCAGGTTCCCCTTTATAATTTCTGGCTCAAGTATCTACGTCGCTGATCTCAGGTTTTTAAAATTGCCTTCAAGTCTTGAGTCTATGATTATGTCCATCTAGATTTTCCATCACAAACATGAACTCAAGTAACAATAACACTAACCGCTAAAATTTATTGAGTACTAATACTATGTACTAAGTGTATCAATATATCCACTTTCCGCGACCACACTATGAAGTAGGCACTAGTATGATCCTCGCCTTACAAAGAGGGAAAACCAGAGTCGAGGCAGGGTAAAAGAACATGGTTGGTAAGTAGTAGAAGCAGAATCTGGACCCAGGAGATGATGCTCCAGAATCTACGCCCTACCCATCGTGCTACCCTGCTTAGCTGGTGTTCATTCTCCCCCAAAGCTGGCCTCTCCCTTATATTCCCAGCCAGTTCTTCCTTACTGGTTTAAGTCCCAAGTAGAAGACCCCCGTGTGGTTTCCTCTACCTTCTGGGAGATGAAGTCACCAGCAAAGGAAGTCAAGAACTTACCCAGTTCCCTTTCTAGAAGGATCCATGGTAGACAGCTGTCTAATGCTGCCCCCATCACTGCTCCACTGGCCCGCGGGCTGATTGGCCACCCGTGTGAAGAAACCATCCAGCACATCTTGTGCACAACCTGGCAGGTTATGTGTTTAAGTTTCTATCTTTTTCTACTTTTATTCAAACCATGAGCCGCTCCCTCCCACCTGCTGCTTCATTCGGGGAGAAGATTTCGTACGAGAGGGCAAGCTCCGTATGGGTGCCATTGAGCGTCTAACATATGTTCTACCCACCCTGGGCATGTTTTCTTTTAAACAAGATGCAGCCTTTCGCCCAGACCGAAGCAGAGAAAAAGCTCCGTACCGTTACAATGGGAACCAAAGAAAGCTTGAGACCCACAGAGGGGCTCTCCAACCCTTCGACCACGCGCCCAAGCTTTAAAGGAAGAACTTTAAAGCTCTTCAATTTAATTCGTAACTGACAATAAATCTGATTTATAGACAACTTGGCAGGAACCCATTAACACACGAAGCAAGATCTGCATAGACAAAGCTTTCTTCCACTATGGGATTTGAGCAAGGCAAGATTCCTAGAAGTAATAATGGGTGCCTCAACCAGCATCTCCTGAGTAACCACTTTGTTCCAGGCACCCGTGTTAAAAGCTTTTGCGGACCTAACCTCATTTAATCTACACCATTGTTCCACCATAATAGTCCACTGTCATTAAGGATGGGAAAACTGAAGTTGCAAGAAATGATAACCGTGCCGGCACCTACCTGCCTCCTCTCGCACAGGCGTTTGAGGAACACCCTCTACAGCCTGGACACGCTCTCCCGGCTTGCCCTTTGCACAGCAGCCCTGATGAGCCGTGATTTATATCCCACACTTGTTCAGAACCAGCACACACATTCTCGCCCCATTCTGCCCTGCGGTTTATTTGTTCTTCGCTCCTTTCTTAGCTCTCTTGATAAAGCAACCCATGCCTTTCTGACAAATGCTAATGGATTCATCTGTCACTGCTTGTAGATAACAACGTCTTTCAATTTTGGCTGCTGCCTTCTGGGGCTCAGATGTAAAAGCGAGGGCACCAACCCCCCGGCAGCCGAGGGGGGCAGGCAGGTTCCGCGGGCAAAAACCTTGCAAGGCAGACGCTGGGGTTCGGGGAGTGTGCGATTCCGTGAGTGGAGGAGCTGAAGGAATGCGGGGGAATGGGTAGAAAGCTCCCTGCACGGTTAGAAGCTTAAGGCTGGTTCAAGGACAGGCTCTGCCACTCAAGACCATGACCTTGGGCAAGATGCGTGTGATGTTGAGCCGTCTGGCTCCTGGTTAGAAACCTTTGTGGGGTTTTTGAGGCCTGATCACAGATGGGGAGTTGCAGTCAGACTCAGGTCCCCGGGGCCCCGTGCTTTTCTCATATTTGGTCCCTGGACTGGCGCCTTCATTCCTGGGTCTCTTTACTCCAGGCCTTCCTTGGGTAGACAAGCTCTTCCGCAGAGCCCCTGCCGGCAGAACCAGGAGTGAAACCGTGACATTTCCCCACCCCCACTCGGCCCCCAGTACTTTTCCATCCCCAGTCTTCTTCTCCGTTCCCCCTCTGACCTCAGAGTCTGCAAAAATGCTGGGGCCTTTTATTGGGGTTCCCTCAGCAGTGAGACACTCACCGCCTGCTGTTCCGTGGGGGAGAACAGAACTGGGGGGGTCAGCGTTGGCTCCAGTTTGGGACCCCTGCTTACGCCATCGCAGTGAGGAAACACTTCACTCTCGTTGTTGCCTTGTTACTTGAATCAGCCATTCAGACACCCGGCGACTCAGCTCATGAGCGACGTGCCCTCGGCCTTTCTCGGGTGACAAGGGGAGACCTGGGCGAGCCTCTCACTGCAGCCATGTGTAGGAAGTGTCTGGCACATGATGAGGACACAGTGGTAGTTGTCTGTTTTTTCCATATCTTCTCCAAGGCTTGATTCTAAGTCTCACATCCAGACTCGTGTGCAGGTGTGCACGCATGTGTGTATGCATGTGCACTGTGCATGTGTGCATGCTTGTATGTGCGTGTGCCCTATGTGTGCACGCGCTGTGTGCGTGTGTGCATGTATACCGCGTGTACATGCTGTGTGTGCATGTGTGCATTGCGTGTTCACTGTGTGTGCATGTGCC
>NW_024412437.1:4800775-4861312 GCF_014898765.1 Herpailurus yagouaroundi | reverse complement strand
GTGTGTGCATGTGTGTGCCCTGTGTGTGCATGTGTGCCTGTGCATGTGTGCTGTGTGTGCATGCATGCAGTGTGTGCGTGTGTGTACACATGTGTGTGCCCTGTGTGTATGTGTGCCTGTGCACGTGCACTGTGTGTGCATGTGTGTGAAGGCATATGTGCACATATGTTTGCATGTGCACATTGTAATGAATTCAAGAGGGAAGGTGAGGGATATGACGAGGGTGCAAAATCCAACGCAGCAGCCCCTTAGTCTGCAAACGCTCCCTCGCACCAACCTGGGAACTCTGCCTTTCTCTCTGCCGTCTTCCTTTTCTCCCTGAAAGTGAAGAAAGTCTCCTGCTCAGAGGAGCAGAGCCCCCACCCTCCCCACGGCCCCTCCGCGAGCCTGGGAGTCACTGGGATGGACTGGGCTGGCACCACTGCCGGCTGGGAGAAAGCTCTAGCCGCTGGCTATTTAACGAGGAGGAAGCAGGACTGGGAACTCCCAAATAAATGGGATTGGTTCCATCTTTCGGTTTCGGGGCAGCTTTTTATTTGAGACTCCAGAAATGGTGATTTTTTTTTTTTATTGTCCATTAAACATCTCCATCTGCTTTGTCACTGTGACCTCCAGTATGTTACTGGATAGAATAAAGATGTGTGCCTTCAGAAACCCTCCCAAGGGTTTCCAGGTGGCAGGAAGGAGAGGAAGTCTGTGGAGCTGTGGGACGAGGCCTGCCCGGGCTGGGGAGGGTGTGTGGCCACAGCTGGTAATCCAGAAAGAGGGCCTCTCCCAGCCCTGGGGGTTCACATCTGCACAGATGTCTGGGTCCTGAGGGTGACAGATAAGGGATGGAGGCAGGCGACCGGGAGTGAGGAATCGTGAAGACGGGGCCCTCTGAGCTGACACCCTGCGTCGACCTCCTGAGTGGCTCTCACATGCCAGGCCCCGGGCATTAACAGTGGGCGTGACAGTGTCCCCGCTCACACGGAGTCCTCAGTCTACCCTCCCAATGGCCCCATGCAGGCCATTGCCTACACCCCCACCGCCCTGCTCTGGGGTCAGAACATGGCAGTCACCACTGTGGCTGGGCCCGACTTAGTCTCTCCTCTGACTGTCCCTGCCTCGAGCAGGCTTGGGGGGTGGGGGGGTGGGCAATGCCTACTGCCTGGGGACCAGGGGCCCGAGTGCCTCTTCCACAGAGATGATGTCATGTCGGCTGGCAGGTGTCTGTACCTCTGGTACATTCACTCGTTGGGCACATGTTTGAGGGAGTACCAGGCACAGTACAAGTCTTAGGGGGGCCCCCGGGAACAAGACAGATGCGGTCTCGACTCCCCACACAAAAGGGCCTAGTGCAAAGGACAGGGCAGCAAGTCGTCGCCATAAAGAATGCTGCACGAGAGATCTCCGCCGGGAAAGGCCGAGTTCTACGGGACTAGACTTTACCTGGAAAATCAGGGAAGGCTTCTCTGAAGAAGTGACATTTAAACTGAGACGAGAGGAGTCCACCATAGCGGAGGCATCTTCCAGGCACGGGAACAGCTTGTATGAGGTTCTAATGGTGAGCGAACACGACGCTTTCTAGAAACTGGAAGGGGCCCCCTGGGGCTGGTGTGGGAGACAGGCAAGGGGGAAGAGGCGCCAGGTGCCAGGAGGGGCCTCAGAAGCCACGGCCAAGGCTCGACTGCACCTCAAGGGCAGTGGGCACCCACTGAAGGGTTTCAACCATGAGAGACCCACGGTATTTCGCCTATTAAAACGATGACCCTCGGGCACCCGGGTGGCTGGGTCGGTTAAGCGTCCGACTTCAGCTCGGGTCACCATCTCATGCTTCGTGAGTTCAAGCCCCGTATCCGGCTGTCGACTGACAGCACGGAGCCTCCTTTGGATCCTCTGTCTCCCTCTCTCTCCACCCCTCCTACCCGAGCTCTCCCTCTCTCTCTCGAAAATAAAGAAACACTAAAAAAATAAATAAATAAACAGATGCCCCTAGTCAGAGCATCAGAGACAACAGATTCTAGTTAGGAGACCAATGCCATGGTCCAGGCTAGAGGTCTGGCAGAAGACGCGGAGAGAGAGCCACAGGTCGGAGGACCAGTCTGGGGTCCACCGGCAATACCTGATGTTCCAGTAAATGTCACAGGTGAGGGAGCGAAAGGGTTCAAAATACCTGCTAGGCTTCTGGCTTCAGCAGCTGGGAGGACGGTGGTGCTGTTTGCTAGAACGTGTGTATTTGCCCAGACTGGCCTGGAGACCTCCATACACCATCTGTATGCAAGACTGAACTCCAGGGCCCCAAACACAGATCTAACAGCGACTACCCAAACAGGGCCCATATAAAAATGGCGAATAACCCACCCTTTTATCCTTTTATTAACGTCAGGTATTTTCTTTTGTCGCTCGTCTTTTCTTTTCATTTTTCTATGTGTCTTTATTTATTTTGAGAAAGCACGTGTGCGCGCAAGAGAGAGCGAGCGAAGAGGAGGGGCAGAGAGAGAGAGAGGGAGAGAGAGAATCCCAAGCAGTCTCCACACCTCCGCACGGTCGGCATGGCGCCCGATCTCCCAAACCGTGAGATCCATGACCTGAGCCGGAATCAAGAGTCAGATGCCGAATCGGCTGAGCCACCCGGGCGCCCCGATACCGGGTATTTTCAAACAAGGCCGCTCCTTATAAGCACCCCTGGGTCCCAGATTATCCACATCCTTGAGAGTCAAAACAAAACAAAACGAAACCGTGAGGGTTTCGTTTTGTTTTGTCCTGAGGGCTTTGTTTTGTTTTGTCCCTATTTCTTGCTGACGAGAAGTAACCGCGGCCATATGCTCAGAAAACGTCCAACGTTTGCATGTTTCTTTTTTATTTAGTTTTATCTGGTTGAGCCACAGAGCCTTCAGCTCCGGAAGCCTATAATCTTCACTTCGTGAATAGCCATGTAATTGAACAATTGCAGTCATCGCTGAGGGCTGCTGTGTGGACAGCAGGCTTTGGGGTTTTTTTCCAACATTTTTTTTTTTTCTGGAGTACCAGGAAAGGGAACATGCGAGCTGAATCTCAGGCCCCGGTGTCCTTGGGAATCTGCAGCCTTCCGCAAGGAATAACGAAAGTGAGGAAATAGGGCTTTAGGAAGCAATGATGAAACCCTGCGCCTAGCTCCGGAGCCAGAATGATCTTCCGGATTTTTTTTTTTTTTTTAATTGAGAGTTTTGGGAATAACTCAATCTGCTGAGAGCCCACTTGAGTGCTTAGTACGGTCTTTTTAGAACCCTGCACCATGGTGATTATTGTTGGCACAGGGTCTCCCGGGCCTCCGCACATCACCACCGCACAGTAGGTCCATATATCAACACTACCGGTTGATGTTAATATCCTTCATCCTTCAGACGTGCCAGCAGGCCAGGAGCTGGGGGTTAGTCAGGCTGTTGGTAAGTCACCGTGAGAGACCCGACCCCAAGCCGATCTAATGCTCAAGAAGATAAAGCTTCTCATTTTACCTTCCATTTGTGGGTCTGTGTGTCAAGTGCAGAGAGTTCTATAGCCCTGAAACGACACCCTTTGTACCTCCCCGCCTCTCCCCCTGGGTTCCAGAATTGCCTGGGTGTTTCTCGTTCAGCGTGTCCCTGCCCAAAACATCACACTCCCTCCAACGTCTTTATTCCTTCCCACATTCCCCAGATCAGTTAATAAGGCTGCCAAGCTGTTGGAACTGGTAGTCTCGGGGTCAATCTTAACATCTGTGTGTGTGCGTGTGTGTGCGCGCGTGTGTGTGTGTGTGTCGCCCACCTACGATTCCAACCTTCTAAGCATCTTTCAAACTAATTAAGTCCCTCGTCTCCAGCCCCCCTCCACTATCTTGGTTTTACACTCACCATCTCTGCACTACACTTATAATACCCCTAGAGCCATTCATTCATCAGAAAGAGTTTTCTTTTCTTTCTTCTCCTATTTTTCTGAGGGCCGCCCGGATGGCTCAGTCGGTTAAGCATCCGACTCTTGATTTCGGCTCAGGTCGTGATCTCCGGTCCACGAGACCGAGCCCCGCGTCGGGCTCCGCACTGACAACGTGGAGTGGCTTGGGATTCTCTCTCTCCCTCTCTCTCTCTGCCCCTCCCCAGCTAGCGTTCTCTGTCTCTCTGTCTCTCTCTCAAAATAAATAAACTTTAAAAAAATTAAAAGGTCTTAAAAGAAAGATTTTTCTGAGGCACAAATGAGAACTGTGTCTGGCAAAGGAGTGTAGGAAGGGAAATGAAACATCGTACCCAGGCTTTGAACATCGAGTGCGGGTCTGCACTAACACGACAGCCGGAACCAGGGACTGGCCACACTGCTAATGAACGCACAAGGTGACTCAGAGGCGAACGTGCCTGGGACAGAGGGCAGACAGGAGGTTTGCCAGCCCCAGGAACGAAAAGTGACTGTCAGCAGACTCCCCTGCACCTGGCAGGCATTGCCCTGAAGAAGCACCGTGTGTTTTGAGTAACCGAGGCAGTTCCGCCCATCAGTCTGCGAAGAGCCATCCTGCCGCCATCTTGCAGGGAAACCCGAGGAGGGCTTGGTTCAGAAGGCTTTCCCCGCCGGGTGGGGAAGATCAGTTCCCGGCTCTCATTCAGTTTGAACACGAATATATTGTACACCTGTTGGGTTCCTGGCCTTTTGCGCTACACGCTGATGAAAATTTTTTCAGGTATTTCTTCAAGTATTAGATGTTCTCCCTCCACTCCCTCCAGTCTCCCTGGGAAAGGTCGTGTCTACACCTGGAGTTACTAAATGCCACAAGACCATAGGAGATCCATCTTAGATTGTGTAAAATTAGTTGGGAGTACAGAGGCAACTAAAGAAGGGACGGAGGGTGGGCGGATGGGTGGATGGAGACGGATGGACGGACAGCTGAATATTCTCTGGACTTGGCGTTGCTTCAAGCTGAGCAGACGCACGAGAAAATTATAAGGCTTCGAGGTGTCAGTCTTTCAACCCTCCAAGTAACGTAATGATTTAGGCCAATTTAAGACACTCGGGGACCCTTTAAGGAACAACACCGATGAGTGAGAGGTGAAGATTTTGGGAAGCTTGCACGTATGGATATTTGTTGGTCCCCAAATGACACCTCCTTTGCCTGCGTCAAATGCGAGTCCTGGCAGGAAGCGCCAGCAACCTCTCACCACTTAGGAATGAAAATAAAAGGCAAACGGGAAACTGTGTTTATTTTTTACCACGAGTCAGCCAAACTCCCACACCTCTGCGGTGCGTTTCCTCTGTTGGCTGTTATAAAATGCAGCAAGAGGGGCGCCTGGGTGGCTCCGTTGGTTAAGCATCTGACTCTTGGTTTCAGCTCCGGTCATGATCTCACAGGTTTGGTGAGCTCGAGCCCCACGTCGGGCTCCGTGCTGACAGTGCGGAGCCTGCTTGGGATTCTCTGTCTCCCTCTCTCTCTGCCCCTCCTCCACTCGCGCTATCTCTGTCTCTCTCAAAAGAAATAAACGCTAAAAAATATATATATATAAATAAATAAAGTGCGGCAAGAAAACGACCCCTCCCTTTCTCCCAAGGAGCCCACTGGCACCCTGATGGCTACAGAGTGTGTGCAAGACAGCGGCGAAGCAGGGGCGCCTGGGTGGCTCCGTCAGTTGAGCATCCGACTGCGGCTCAGGCCATGATCTCACGGCTCGTGGGCTCGAGCCGCGCGTCGGGCTCTGTGCTGACGGCTCGGAGCCTGGAGCCTGCTTCGGAATCTGTGATTCCCTCCCTCTCTGTCCTTTCCCCGCCCATGCTGTCTCTCAAAAAAATAAATAAATGTTAATAAAAAAGAAGAAGAAGACAGCAGTGAAGCCTAACTAGGGACAGGGGCAGGGGAAAAAAATGTCACGTTTTCCCCCGGGGACTCCTCACGAGAGTCATCTTGAAGCCCCCCTCAGAGGGGACTATGTCGCTACATAACTATGCTAGCAGAGAACAGGTAGCATTTGATGAAAAGCCCTCACAGAACATGATGGAGTCCCAGGGTGGACCAAGCTGCCGTTGCAGATCGTTCTGTACTCAAGTGACTTCGAAGAAAACAACCGGACCCGTAGGGCCACGGGATGAGCTACACACGTCTCTACACCTTGCTCGCCAGGGCTGGTAAAGTTCCCCTTCGCTTTGCTCATTAGGCCTTCAGTGAATTTTCTTCGTCCCATAGAGACTCTTCTTGAGAGAAGTTGAAACATGAGTACCTGTTTTAATTTAGACCGCTCTTTTAACTTCATTTAAAATTACTGTTATCATGCCCGGTCTCCGTAATGATGCGCCTCGGTCGGCCAGAAAGTCTCTGAGGCGCAGGCCTTTAATGAGGATCTATCTGAGTCCGAGGGATGTAATTTGACCAGTCTACCATGAAGCGTTCACCAGCTCAGCGGGGCCTCGTCCACACTTGCCCTGAACTTCCCTTGCCCCTCTGAGGATGCGCCCTGCTTGGTTCTTGCCCATTTTCTCCTGCTACAGGCACCTGACTGTGTCTTTCGGCTCGGATCTGCCTGTCTCTTTTTCACGTCACAATAGAACAGTAGCATCATAGCCAAGCGCTAAAAGGCGGATTGAAGAAATATTCTGATTCATTCTCGCGTGGGTAAAAATATCATCAGAAGGCTGTCCAGTTGAGGACAAAAGTTACATGAAAGTGTAGACACTCTCCACCTCACACCGTGGGTACCGCTGCTATCGAAAAACAAAAATCAAACCCAGAAAATAGCAAAGGTTGACAAGGATGTAAAGAAACGGGAAACGCTGGGGCACCGGGGTGGCTCAGTCAGTTAAGCGTCCAACTCTTGGTTTCAGCTCGGGTCACGATCTCACAGTTGGTGAGTTCGAGCCTGGCATCAGGCTCTGTGCTGACAGCCCGCTCACACTCTCTCTGTCTCTCTCTCAAAATAAATACATGAACTTAAAAAAAAAAAAAAAGAAAAGAAAAAGAAACTGGAAACTCTGTGCCTTTTTGGCAGGAACGTAAAATGATACAGCCACTGGGGAAAGAGTATGGTAGTTGTTCAAAAAATTAAAAATAGAACTAACAGTGAGTGAGATAAAGGGGATTAAGAGTATACTTATTGTGGTGAGCACTGAATAATGTACAAAAATATTGAACCATTATATTGCACACCTGAAATTAATATAACACTGGATGTTAATTATACTTCAATAAAAAAAATATTAGAACTGCCGTATAACCCACCAATTTTTACTTCTGGGTATTTATCTAAGGAAATGAAAACACTAAGTCAAAAAGATATCTCACACCTCCCTGTTCATTGCAGCGTGATTCACAGTAGCCAAACTATGGAAACAACCTGAGTGCCCATCAATGGATGAATGGATAAAGATGTGGTATATATACACAACAGAAAACCATTCGGCCACAAAAAAAAAAAAAAAAAAAAAAGAACAAAATATTGCCATTTGCAACAACACGAATGAACCTTCAGGGCGTAAGGCTAAGGGAAATGTCACATAAAGAAAGACAAATACCGTATGATCTCACTTGCATGTGGAATTTTTGAAAAACCAGCAACCCTCCCCCCAAAACAAAAAACCCAAGCTCGAAGTTTCAGAGAACAGATTGGTGGTTGCCAGAGGCAAAGGATGAGGGGAGAAAGAAATGGAAGAAGAAGGCAAAAAGGTACAAACTTCCAGTTATAAAATAAGTCATGGGGATCCCATGTGGAGCAGAGTGGCTATAGTTAATAATACTGTACTGCATCTTTGAAAGCTGCTAAGACAGTAGATTTTTTTTTTAATTTTTTTTCAACGTTTATTTATTTTTGGGACAGAGAGAGACAGAGCATGAACGGGGGAGGGGCAGAGAGAGAGGGAGACACAGAATCGGAAACAGGCTCCAGGCTCCGAGCCGTCAGCCCAGAGCCCGACGCGGGGCTCGAACTCACGGACCGCGAGATCGTGACCTGGCTGAAGTCGGCCGCTTAACCGACTGCGCCACCCGGGTGCCCCAAGACAGTAGATTTTTAAAGACATCATCGCAAGAAAAAAAATTTGGAACTGTGACGGATGTTAACTAGACATTGTGGTGATCCCTTCACGATGCACACAAACATCGAACATTACGTTGTACGCTTGAAATCCCCGTTATATGTCAACTACACCTCAATAAAATAAATGAAGAAATAGAGAATTTATTAATTTTCAATAGGTAGTCTGAGGCCTCCAGATTCTGGAAATACCTGCATGGCCTGGGAGTTTTGCCCGGAAATGTGCTCCAGATTTCCAGAGCCATGGTGCAATGTATAAAGACGTCAACCCTTGGCATGGAAGCTGAAACAGAGAAGGGCTCACACGTGTATCATGGCTACTCCATCACCTCGCTGGTTTGCCTCCAACCTGGATCGTTCTCTCTGGGCTTCTTTGGAAGGTAGACAAGTTAACATCTGGAAAAGGAAGAGCCACAGCCTTCAGGAAGGTTTTCCAGCTGTTCCTTTCAGTTTATCAAAATCGTATTGCCACTGGCCCCTTCCCTTCTCGACTAGCCGATCTTTCTTTCTTAGTGCCCCCACTGAGGTTGCAAGCACCATCTATCTAGATGCCAAGCAACAGATCAGTGTGCTGTGATAACTGAATAAGAAATAAAGGAGTTTCAGGGTGCCTGGGTGGCTCAATCGATTAAGCGTCCGACTTCGGCTCAGGTCGTGATCTCGTGGCTCGTGAGTTCAAGCCCCACGTCAGGCTCTGTGCTGAAAGCTCAGAGCCTGAAGCCTGTTTTGGTTTCTATGTCTCCCTCTCTCTCTGTCCCTCCCTGACTCATACTCTCTCTCTCTCCTTCTCAAAAATAAATAAACATTAAAACAATTTTAGAAAACCAAAGGGAGTTTGCCTTGGAGTGAAGGGAAGCCCACGTGAAATCGGTTTAGCAACCTTTGAAAATGAAAGTTGGGAAGGAAAAGTGGAGGGCATATTCCTTCACGGATCCGCTTTTCGCTCTTACCACTCTCCTGTCCAGAGCTTAAAATACACAGTGAACTATTTGGTTGGTTGAGATGATGTTCACCCTGAAATCAAACCTCCTCTTGGGAGTCGTTTGCTGTTTGCCTTTTGGCCCCCAAGACGCTGACCTCGTGTCTCACACCAAAGGAAATGTGGAGAGGAAGACAAGGACAAGGCAGAACTTGAACCTTAACTGTAGTGTCCTCAGGCCGGATGAGTCTGTCCTTAAGCCCACTGTGCTACTATTTGGTAGGTCACGGCTGTCATGAACTCGCTCACATCTGGCCCTTGTCTGGCCTTGATTTAAGAGAAGCAAATAAGTCACAAATCCTTATGGGCAAAGATAATTGCCATGGGACATGTTTTTCCTGACCAGTCCTTTTTCCTCATTGCCCTGGATTCAAGAGGGCGCCAGCTTCCAAGCCTCAGCCACAGCCATCTCCCCAGAGTGGGCGTCCACGTCCTTGCCCTCTTGGCTTTTAATGTGGCCATCAGCTAATCTTTGAATTCCTCCTCCTCCACCTTCCACTAGATACTTCCTGGCGCTTAAAAGACATCTGCCTTTAGTGCAACAACTCCAAATTGTCCAAGTAAAGCCTTCTATACTTGTCCATTTGAAGTCTGTTTGAATTCGTAAGTTGATGAATGAAGTGGTCTATTGTTTTCACAAACACTTATGTTGTGAGCTGGCCTAAGGGCCTTATTCAGCAGGTAAGTTCCTTTTGTAGATAATGATAGCTGCTGAAGTTTAGAGTGGGGAAGGTTCTCTAACAACCTTCCTGCTAGGTTACAAGGAAAGAAAATGTCAGACCAAATTCTTCCAGTCCGTGGACGTTTATTCAACACTTATTGGCAAGCAAATACAAAACAGTGTATGCAGTCAGTTCTATAGACTCCAACTAAGTCCCAGCTCTCTGTCTTTTGGGAGCTATGAACACCACCCTTACTAGAAAGCATTGGCCAAGACACTTACCACAACGTTCCAGAAGCAGCATTCAGTTACTCTCAGTTGGGTTCAGGCAACCAGAAACATTCCAAAGTCAGGGACTGAAGACAAGGTTATTCTCTGACCCAGCTTCAGATGCCCACTGGAAGAGGCCACTACCCTGCAAGCTTTTCATGCCCCACTCACGGTAAGAGGTGTCTCCAAATCATGTCAGGCAATACACAAAACCCGAATGCTTCCCTTTCCCCAATGAGAGCTCCGTCAGAACAAGCCTCATGCTCGTTGACAAGCTATTACTTTACCAATAAAACTAATTCTAACGTCGTTATGTTATCTAGCAATTTCCATTGGTTTTAGCCAACCAGCCTGTAGGAATTTGTTACGGAAGCCCTTGGAAATGAATACAGCCTCTAAGAGGAGATATTTGCTTCGTTGGCCACATGGATCAGGAGCTCGGAGACTACGGTACATGGACGACAAATGAACACAAATAGATGGTAACGTAAGGAAAAGGAGGGGGTCCCCTGGGAAGGAATATGTAGTGAGTCGTAGGGCAGAACTAGAGGCAAGACCACTATTCAAGGTCAAGGAAAGAGTGGCCTGCAAAGGATAAGGAGTCTGGAAGGGTAACGGGAGAGGAACAAATGTCCTTAAACTTGTTACACTAGCTCCAGGAGGGAATCTACTTTTGGAAACTTGCAGGGTGGGAAGTGAAAACCCTGAAGAAGATGAATTTAGGACACTGCGGGAAATCGGGTAAGGTTGAGCCTGAGAAGCTCGTGAGACTGAAGGCAGACAGATCAGGGACTGGGTGTGATGTAGGAGAACCGTAGGAAGATCGAAGAGTCCAGGACGCCGAGTTGTGTGGTGGCGAGCATGGCGGAAGTGACATACGGAGAAGGAGGGAGAGAGAACTGACCATTGAATGTGGCGGTAACACGGTCTGGGGGATGGAATATAGCAAGCCTACATCCACAGTACGTGGTCCTCAACAGCAAATCAGAGCAAACCTGATATATCCAAAATAGCCATTTTTTACTAAAGCAGATCTGAAACTCAAGGGGTGAATGATGCCCTAGAATTTCAGCTATTTACGGACTTGCTGGGAAAAGCCCCTAACTCCGATGTGCCCTCACTTCTTTTCAAAATGGAAATTCCTGGGGCGCCTGGGTGGCGCAGTCGGTTAAGCGTCCGACTTCAGCCAGGTCACGATCTCGCGGTCTGTGAGTTCGAGCCCCGCGTCGGGCTCTGGGCTGATGGCTCGGAGCCTGGAGCCTGTTTCCGATTCTGTGTCTCCCTCTCTCTCTGCCCCTCCCCCGTTCATGCTCTCTCTCTCTCTGTCCCAAAAATAAATAAACGTTGAAAAAAAAAAAATTTAAAAAAAAAATAAATAAAAAAAAACAAAATGGAAATTCCTTTGAATTGACTGTATTTCTGCATAACTGGGGTCTGCATAACTATATTTTTAAGCCCACATGGATTTGGGAGTTCTGCCTTATTCTATTACAGCCTATAAAACTCTAATAAATACAGACCTCCTTACAGACTCCCAGCTACTTTAGAAAAAAAAAATAGAAAAGAAAAATTAACCGCCCCCCCCCCCCCCCAAAAAAAACAATCCTCACTGAATTTTGATGATGATCTTAAAACTTTCCCTCTGGTAGCCAAAAGTAATTACACTCAGTTGGGGCGAAGAAATCTTCGTTTTCTAATTATGGAACAGATGTTTTACTGAAGCAATTACCCCTATGCCACCAGTAAAAACTAATCTCACAAGTTGATCTTTGATTCAGGAAATGGCTGTATGATTCTCCCCGCCACCTATCCTAAAAAAAAAGAGGGGGAGGGAGTCGCCATTTATATGGGCCAAATGTATTGCGGGGAAGATTTCCCCGCTTTTCTAGAATTCTGAGACGACGAACATTGGGAGAAAGTGCCCGTCACCTCTATTTCTGTGGAGTGGCAAACCATTTCTACTGTATCTTGGCGGGAGAGGAATGTGATGAGCACACATGTGTTGGGTCTCAGGACCTGCACATATCTCACGCGATGTCTGCCCTGTGCGGGAACTGATAATGTTCTACAGGATGCCTCCCGTGAGGCGTTTACTTAATGTTCAGCTTGGATGAGCATCAGCCTTCTCAGACACAGGACAACTGTGCCCCAAACCTTGGGTGGTCGCCATATTACCTGCTTTACCTGCAATGGCCACAATTGTTCATAGAATTTCCAATGGAGACAGTCCATGGGTGCTCCCGAAACCCTTTCCCAGCCGAGTTCCTGCTCCTCCGTGCTCCCAGCAAGCTAGACCCCTCACCTTTTCTCTACCTTATTCAGCTTTCTCGCCTTTACTGCCTCCCACCCGTGGTAGACGTTCTCAGCTAGAGGCAGTCCCATTTCGTGCAAGGAACGTGTTTCCTCAATTCACATATCTTAGGAGTGATTATCCTGTGGGAACATATACAAAGTTCGGAGCGTATGTCTTCTGAATACATAAAGCTACCAGCAAAATGGTTCTTTCAGACGGGTAGCCAACATTTTTTCCCATTTCCCCCCATTATTTTGTCCAATTACAGAGTTTTCTGTGAACCCAAGGTGTACCCACTTGTTTTGTTTATTCTCAACATTAGCTCTAATGTTTTGCAGAAAGAATTCTTCTAAATTACCTTTATAACCCCTGCACGGTCACCTTTCGGAGCATTTTACCACATCTAACATTCCTGCAAAGTTATTGATTTTTTTTTTTTTTTAAGCCACATTGTTCTGTATCGGGCTTAGCACCAACACAAAATGAACCTTTAGATAATATGGTTACGTAACATATAAAGATTTTAAATTATTAATCATTGTAAATGTTAAAAGAACAGCATAATAATAGCCACAATTGTTCATAGAATTTCCAATCCCCGTAAACACATTGGTTTTTTTGAAATAATAACAGTAGCAACATGGAAAAACGAATCATTGGTTTTAAGAGGCATTGACGTTTAGTAATAATTTGAACACTGTGTACTATCCATTCAGCCCTGCTTAGAAACTATACAACAAATTGTTCTTGTAATTTGGGAAATAAGAATAATTCCAAATCTTGTGCAGTAGATGGGACTTTGTTCATATCTCCATGCATCCTATTTTGGAATCCCTACAATTCAGGTTCACATAAAATCAAACAACTTTGAAATTTTCTCCCACTACTTTCTCCCCTTCTCCCAACAATTTCTTTATAAAATTTTTTTTTTCAACGTTTATTTATTTTTGGGACAGAGAGAGACAGAGCATGAACGGGGGAGGGGCAGAGTGAGAGGGAGACACAGAATCGGAAACAAGCTCCAGGCTCTGAGCCATCAGCCCAGAGCCTGACGCGGGGCTCGAACTCACGGACCGCGAGATCGTGACCTGGCTGAAGTCGGACGCTTAACCGACTGCGCCACCCAGGCGCCCCTCTCCCAACAATTTCTAACTGTCAAGACCTTACCTATGTTTAAGGCTTAGATCAAATACTACCTCTTGTAAAAAACAAAACAAAATTTTCCTAATCTTCACAACATAATTTGATCGGCTTTTTGCTTAAATCAGTAGCATTTGGACTATAGTCCAATATTACAGGACTATTTTACGTAGATAGGTCTGCTTTTCTTACGTTTTCCTATCCCTTCTTAGATGAATTGTTCCTTGCAGAGGCGAACTGTGTCTTAACCTTTAGAGCCCCTTTGATCCGGCCCAGCACTTGACAGAGCAAGTGTTGAGTAAAAGATTGCTTTTAATTAAACCAAATTTTAAATCAGTGTCTGTCACTTGTCTCCAAATGGCCTGGCCTCAAAGCCGATTCCTCTGGAATCACACCTGAAAATTCAACTTCTTTCCAAGAAGGAAGAGTCAGCCCTGTATTCGTTTCCTGGGGTTGCCGAACAAAGTACTAAGCACCAGAAATGGCTTAGAGCACCAGAAATGTGTTCTTCCCCAGTTCTGGAGGCCAAACAATTAAGATCAAGGCGTTTGCATGGTTGCTTCCTTCTGAAAGCCAGCAGAGAGGGGGAATCCGTTCCCTACCTCTCTGCTAGCTTCTGGTGGCCAGCTGACAATTTTTGTACATTCTTTGCTTACGGACACCACCCTGATGTCTGTTTTCCTCTTCACACGGCCTCCGTGTGTGTGGGCCCCCCTCCAGTGTGATCTCATCCTAAGTAATTACACCTGCAATGACCCTATTATTTCAGAATAAGGTCACGTTCTGAGGTTCAGGAAGTTAGGACTGCAACATTTGAATTCCATGGCTGAGGAGGACGCAATTCAACTCATCCTCGGCACCTCTCTATAAAAGAGCCAAAGGGAAAAACCTGAGATCACTTTTGGACCACCTATCATTAGCCTGGGAAAAGATCAAAATTCAGACTCTGGGGGCGCCTGGGTGGCGCAGTCGGTTAAGCGTCCGACTACAGGTCACGATCTCGCGGTCCGTGAGTTCGAGCCCCATGTCAGGCTCTGGGCTGATGGCTCGGAGCCTGGAGCCTGTTTCCGATTCTGTGTCTCCCTCTCTCTCTGCCCCTCCCCCGTTCATGCTCTGTCTCTCTCTGTCCCAAAAAAAAAAAAAAAAAAAAAAAAAACGTTGAAAAAAAATTAAAAAAAAAAATTCAGACTCTGAAGGACAGTTTCTACGGCATGTGTATGTCTTTTACTCCATTGTGAAGCCAAAAAACCATTAAGTTGAACCATCGTTAAGTCAGGGACGGTCTATACATCGGCATGGAGAGATAGACTCCTCTATAAATGAACTAATTTGCTGAGTCTGGACTTGAATTATCAGAAGTGAAAGATCTGGAAGACAGAGCACCCATTTTTTTTTTTTTTTAAGCAAGATTCAGTGATCTAGAGATAACAGGATAAAATATTACAATTCCATCCATCCTGTTGGTAATTCCTTTTGTACATTTGCATCTCTAAAGAACCAGAGCAAACAAACCCGTGGCACTTTGTCAAATTTTGGTCTCTGGCATCTATCTCTTAATAATTTCCAGAAGAGATGGCGAAAAAGGAAGCAGCAGTTCATTCTGGGTCAGCTTCCACGGCAACTGACTGACGTTAGCATTGGAATCTTGCTTCAGATGGTGCCCCGAGAGGAGAGAGACTGTGGGGGGATCGTGCGTAATCCCCATTTATTCTGAAAGGATGCGAGACACTCAAGAGAGAAGTTTAACAATCTGGTGCCTGTGGATTTCCCTTTCTTTCTTTTCTTGGCTTTGCGGGCTCCATTTGGTTAGGACACGCCCAGCTTGTTTCATTGACGTAAATGTCCCAGGAGCCTTTGGGAGACTAGGACTCAAGAGTGTATTTGTAGCGTCTCTTGTTATGAAAGTCGAAACAGTGGCCCTAAAGGATCACTTGCCACACCAAAGCTTGTGTCCTCACAGCTCTGGTTGTCACTTGCCGTCCCATTTACAAATGAGAGACTAGCCTACAGCAAGAGCCAAAACCTACTCCACGATGACTACCTTGTCCATGAAGGATTTGAAAAACATGATAAAAACAATTTGAGAATTAAAAAAAATAAACAAATAATGGAAAAAGTGTGCAGATTCTAGGGCTAACCCTCAAACCAAAAAAATCAGAAGTTTTAGGGGTGGGACCTAGGAACCCGTATGTGCTTCCAATAACCTAGATGACTCCTTTCCACTCTTAAGAATCCAGGATATTGTGATTTCTCCTGGAAGCAGACAGGAACAAGGGCTAAAGGATAATCCGAGGGCAAAGTCTGTTGGAATTGGCCAGGTTCAGGGCTCCATACAAAACCGAATAGTCTTGGGGAATATGCAAGAGAAAGAGCTACCAGACTTGCCACCGTTCCCCGGGGGAAACCACCTCTGTTCGCCTGGGAAGATGTTTCGGGAGTAACGCAGAACGGCGTGCAATGGAAGAAAGAAAATCAGCCACGAATGCTGAAGATCTGAGTGGTAAAAGAATGGTCAGAGCCGAGACAGAACTGCCCCTTGCAAGAAAAGTAGTTGGGTTCTGATATTGGGAAACTGTGCATCTGCCTGAGTAATATTGGTTGGGGGACAGTTTTATATTAGAATCATTTTCAGCCCAGAAACAGAAGCATGAATACGTGAGCATATTGTATATGATGTAGCATGTTTAAAGTGGGGGGGGGAAAGAAAAAATACTCAATAATTGTGTTGAGGCTTCCCATTTTGAAAAAACAAGTTCGATCCCTCCCTCATGCCGTACACAAAAACAAATTCCAGATGGATGAAATACCTAAAGATAAACCACAAAACTCCAAAAGCATTAGGAAAAAAGATAGATATGCTTATTGATTTAAGGCTAAGGAAATCTGCCTTAGCAAGACATAAAGCAGAGGAGGTGGAAATGAACGTTCATTCGGCACCAAAACAACGTTAAAAGTAAACAAACTGAGGGGCGCCTGGGTGGCTCGGTCGGTTAAGCATCGACTTTGGCTCAGGTCATGCTCTCACAGTTTGTGGGTTCGAGCCCCACCTGGGGCTCTGTGCTGACAGCTCGGATCCTGGAGCCTGCTTCGGATTCTGTGTCTCCCTCTCTCTCTCTGCCCTTCCCCCACTCGCACTCTGTCTCTGTCTCTCTCTCTCTCAAAAATAAATAAAACTTAAAAAAAAAAAAGTAAAAAAAAAAAAACAAGTAAACAGACTGATAACAGCCTGAAGAAAACATTTCCGGCAAATACAATAGATGAAGAAAGAGTATCCAGAGCGCAGAATTGCTGCGAATCAATAAGCAATGGGCCAACATCTCAACAGAAAGCAAACAAACAAAAGCAGTTAGAGGGTAAGAGCAAGACTATAGGAAAAGAAACACAACTTATGAGCAAACACGAAAGTATGCTACACCTCATTTAAACTCTGTACAGAGATCAAAATTATTACAGCAAATATTTACCAAAATGTTGATAATATCCACCGTTAGTAAGAAAGCAAGACCAAACATGCTCTCATACACTGCTGATGTGGTTGTAAACCCATAGATATTAATTATTAATTAGTTAATTAATACTCCTATACCTGGAATCCAAAATTCCATTTCTAAGACTCTACCCTCCAAAAATACCAGAAACAGTACTACAAATATGCGTGTAGGAAGAAGGGGGAAAAAAGGTTCACTGCAGAACTGTTTGTAATGGCGAAAAAATTAGAAACATTTTTTTTTCTAATGTTCATATTTGAGAGAGAGAGTGACAGAGCGCGAGCGGGGCAGGGGCAGAGAGAGAGGGAGACACAGAATCCGAAGCAGGCTCCAGGCTCTGAGCTGTCAGCACAGAGCCCGACGCGGGGCTCAAACCCACAACCTGTGAGACCATGACCTGGGCCAAAGTCGGAAGTTCAACAGACTGAGCCCCCCAGGCACCCCTCCCCCCCAAAATTAGAAACACCTTCAAGTAGAATGTTTAGTCCAAGGGTAGGAACCTTTTCATGTTTCCTTTCTCTCTGGTGTATTTCAAAATACTCTGTACATTTTCTAAGTAGGATTAAGGATAAAATGAACGAAACAACCCTGTAACTATTTGTTCAACAACCCTATAGTTCTGCTGCTGTTCTGTAAGCTACCTGAGGGTGGGGCTCATATGCCTACCCTGTGCCCGACAGTCACGATGGAATGAAAAACCTTGCCAAGCCTCGATCACACACCAAGTTCTGCCGAAATAGCAGCTGCAGCTATTTATGGATGGGAGACCCCTAAACGGACCCCGCCTTGTCTAACAGACATGACGTTCGGCTAGGAATGAGAGGGCCTGAGTGAAACTGGCCCCATAAATCACGTCACCTTGGACGAGTCATTTAACCTCCCCAAGCTCCAATTAACATGTTTGCAAAATGAGGATAATAACGTCTGCCCTTCTGAAGGACTACCTTGAGGATTACTGAAATAACCTGGGAGGTCAAGCTTTAGCTCTGTGTAGACCCGGGGTATTATCAAGAGTGAGTATTTCGTGAACAAAATGAAAACTAACTTGCGAACTTCAGCTACTTGCCTGATTCAGCACACGGTTTCTTCAGGTTCTCAGAAATACGTCCCATGTTACCCCGTCCCTGGCACAGACACATCCACAGAGCCAAGGGCACCCAGCCCCGGGTAACTCGTTCCGAGCTCTCAGCAAACAGGGTTCTGCTTCAGGAAAGGAAAACAAATGCTTGTTTTGTTTCATCTCAAAAACATGGTGCTGGGGTTTTAACATAAACCTAATCTTCACCTGCTGAGGATATGTGGTGGAAGAAGGTCCCAGAAGGGTCCCAGAAGCCCATGGCCCTGTCCTTGTGCCCTTTATCCAGAGGCACAAAGTCACTTTTGCCTGATGTGACCCCATGCTTCTGGCCACAGGTGATCGTTCTAGAAAGGAGCAGCTTGCCCAAGCTGGTCCAATGAGTATGTCTCTTCCAGGAACTTGGAAAAGGCCAGCCACTCTGTTGATGGAGGCTGTAAATTTGAACCATGAAATGGTATCACCACCTTCCTCACAGTTATTGGAAGTGGCTGAGGTGCGTGGGTGGCTTAGTCGGTTATAAGCGTCATCGGACTCTTGACCTCAGCTCAGGTCTTGATCTCAGGGTCGTGAATTCGAGCTCCGTGTTGGGCTCCATGCGAGTCTTGGAGCCTACTTAAAAAACAAAAAAACAAAAAACCAAAAAAAAAAGTGGGATTTTTGCATTCTATCGGTTCCTGTCCTAACTCGCCGGATAGAATTCATCAGTAGAGGTAAGACTAAAATCATAACCCGTTAGTATTTCTGGCTTTCGTGTCTCTCCTCCCTTCCCTCTCCGGTAGATTTGTTTGTAATCATGCACATAAACAACAGGGTATATAAAGTCATAAGACGCTAGTCCTTGTCATGAACAATTTCCCCTCACTGTTGTGCAAGTTAAAAAAACAAAAAAAAAAGTGAGCTTTCTCATTCACACCCCCCACTCTTCACCAGCTGTCGCAATTTAGCAAGCCAACAAAACAAACTTGTGGCCGGACAAAACAGGGCGCAGAAGACACGACAAATCACGTCCTGGGGCAACAGCTCACTTGGAGGCAATGGAAAACAAGGTGCAGCTTTTTCTATGCCCTTGAGGCAGGGTTCTGTAGCCACCAAGACAAGAAGCAGAAGGGACCCGTGGCACTTCGGTCAACGTGAGACACAGTTTTGAAGAAGACCCGTGTCACCAATATGGAAAGTCCCCAAACGAGTATTTTAAAATAATGACCTTCCCAGACACGTTTGTTTATGCAATAGCCTCCCGTCCCCACCCCCTCCATAAGGAGCTCAGAAGCTGAGCCTGGAGGGTGGGGTAGGAAGAGTGGGGTGGGGTAGGAAGAGGCGCTTTCTGCGCCTCCATTCTTTTCTTCGTAAGTTACAGGAGCTACTCCCGCAGGCTCCAAATAAATTCTCCCTGGTTGTGCTGAAATTGGCTTCAGTGAGTTTCTGATATTGGTAACAAAAGAAGTCTGGAGAATGCTGATAGCTGTTACTACCCACTTTTCAAGGACACTGGGGGTCACTGGAGGAAAGTAACTTGTCCAAGGTCAAATGGTTCTCCTTCTCTGAAGTCCATGTTCCTTCCGTTGGGCTGTTGAGGACAGAATGTGCCTGAGCCCATGGCCCCTTGAGTGATCAGGGGGATAAAATCTTGCTGATTTCCTTCTTGGTTCTAGACAAGAAGTTATCTAATGAGACAACCCCATTCATTCCTTGCCGCTGTGCTCCCTTGTGATTCATCTGCCTTCCCATTTTTCTTCCCCGGGACCAGAACCCTGTTCCCAGCCACAGCTCTGAAATCTCGAGGTCGCGGCGGGTCAATGAGAGAGGAATTTGGAACCGAGAGCTTTTGGGTTGTCTCTTCTCAGACTCAAGGCTGGACAAGGATGCCCGCCGTCTGCCTTTGTATTATTTGATAGTGTACTTAAAGGTTGAAAAGAAAGTGGTGAATTTCAGTCCTTCCTGTCTGCCAAAAGTCAGCATACTCAATCTTGCCTCCCACCTTGCCTTACAAACAGGCATTTCCGAAATGGAGGAAGCGGGCCCTGCCATTGGACAGAATTGATGCATCTGAATTCCCTTTCTTTTAGTAAAAAAAATAAAAACAAAAAAAAAATAAGGGAGTGAAAATATATGTCACCCCAAATCCTACTATTCTCACACTACCAGCGTTAAGAATTTGCTACATTTTCCCCATCCTTTTTCTTATGCATCTGTTTCATATACAGCTGCTAAGAAGGTGTCTAATTTTTGTAGCATGCTTTTTATTTTTTTTTACTTAACATTATATCATAAGCATGTTCCCTTTTGCTGCGTGTTTTTTATAATCATAAATTTGAGGGGAGGCAACTTTTAAGGATGTAGCATTATTATGGCAAACATTTGCAGGGGGTTATTTTTTTTCTTTCATTTAAAAAAAAAGTTTATTTATTTTGAGAGAGAGAGAGCATGCACCCACATGCAAGAAAGGGACAGAGAGAGAGAGAGAGAGAGAGAGAGAGAGAATCCTAAGCAGACTCTGTGTTGTCATCACAGACGCAGGGGGTTCTATGATACCCGGCATCTAGCTTTCTTCTCTCCAAAGATCAACATGCTTATTATTAGGAGTTGAGTCAAATACTCCCTCCCTCCACTTTCTGGAAACCAGTGTATGGGAACAGCTCTAGTCTCAGCCACACAGTAGCATTTTATGACTTGTGGGCGAAATGCAAAGAATTAATGAGGATCTATAACGTACCTGTTCTAACAGAGCTATAATCTCAGTGAGAGGCATATATATAGCTTAAAGCAAGTAGAGGTTGTACAGGCTGTCCATCCTGGACTAGGGCTTTTATGTGGCTCAACCATTTAGAATTCTATAAGCACTTCTCTTCAATTACTTATATCACTGTAAATTTTGTCCAACCTTAACAATAACCGATCATTTGAAAGCAACCTTGTTTTCCGCTAAATTTACACTACAAGTCCACTAAAGAGTTAAGTTCCATATGAACAGTAATTTTAAAAAATGATTCCTACTACTATATTTCTATAGCCTCTCTCTCCAGTGATTGATTTAGAAGTGTATTCCTTGGGGCACCTGGGTGGTTCAGTGGGTTAAGCATCCAGCTCTTGATTTCGCCTCAGGTTATGGTCTCATGATTTACGGGATCGATTGAGTCAAGCTCTGCACTGTCGGTGAGGAGCCTGCTTAGGATTCTCTCTCCCTCTCTCTCTCTCTCTCTCTCTGTCCCTCCCCCACTCAGGCTCTCTCTCTCTCTCTCTCTCAAAATAAAGAAAGATTTTTAAAACGTTTTTTAAAAAGAAGTGTATTCTTAATATTTGTCATTGATTTTTTTCTTTTTAAATCAATTTTATTTAGTATGATTACATATAATGAAACAGACACATTTTAATATGCAGTCTAGTGAGTTTTGAAAAATGTAAACACATAACTACCACCACAATTAAGAACTAACATTTTCTTCACTCCAAAACGTTCTCCATCTC
Organism: Herpailurus yagouaroundi; assembly: GCF_014898765.1. Lineage (NCBI taxonomy): Eukaryota > Metazoa > Chordata > Mammalia > Carnivora > Felidae > Herpailurus > Herpailurus yagouaroundi. Next base: position 4,839,941 of record NW_024412437.1, on the reverse strand, counting down.
TCCCCTCAGCCCCAGACAACCGCTAAACTGCTTTCTATCATTACAGACGAGTTCTGTCCGCCACAGAATTTCATACAGATAGAATCACATACTATTTATCTTCTGTCACACATCATAATGTTTCCGAGGTGCAGTCATGTTGTTACATGTATCAGTCGCTTGGGTTTTTTTTTGTTTGGTTGGTTGGTTTTGGGGTTTTTTTTTTGTTTGTTTGTTTGTTTGTATTTGCTAAAGGAGTATTTTATTGAGTGGATTTATCACAATTTACCCATTCACTATTTGATGCACATCTGGGTTATTTCCAGTTTTTGTGTTCTCATAAATAAAACTACAATAAACATGTCTGTGTAGAGATGGTCCCAGACTTATGATGATTTGACTTACAGTTTTTCAACTACACCATGGTGCAAAAGCGATACGTATTCAGTAGAAACCATACTTTGAATTTTGAATTTGGATCTTCTCCCATTTAGCAATATGTGGTATGATCCTCTCTCGTGATGCTTGCTGAGCAGTAGCCATGAGCTACACCTCTTAGTCAACCCAGCAATCAGGAGGGCAAACAACTGATATACGGACAACCATTCTACACCCACGGGACCATTCTGTTTTTCATTTCAGTACAGTATTCAATAAGGTACATGAGATACAGTAGGCTTGTGTTAGATGATTTGGCCAACTTCAGGCTAATGGAAGTGTTCTGAGCATGGCTAAGGAACCCTAGGCTAAGCGATGATACTCAGTAGTTTAAGTGTATTAAACCCTTTTTTGACTTAATGATATTTTCAACTTACGATGACTTTATTGGGAAGTAACTCTATCATAAGTTGAGGAAGATCTGTAATTCTTTTTGTGGGTATACGCTTCCATTTCTTTCATGTACCTATCTAGGAATGAAACTTCTGAATCCTATAATAAACGTATAAACTTTATAAGACACTTCATATCCAAAATACCTAAAAAAGATACAACTCGACACCACCACCACCAACAAGAAACCTGATGAAAACAATGGGCAGAAGACCTAAATAGACATTTTTCCAAAGAAGACATACAGATGCCCAACAGATACATGAGAAGATGCTCAACATCACTCATCATCAGGGAAATGCAAATCAAAACTACAGTGAGATATCACGTCATACCCGTCAGAATGGCTAAAATCAAAAACATGAGAAGTAACAGTACAAGCAAGGATGTAGAGAAAAAGGAACACTTGTACACTCTTGGTGGAAACACAAATTGGTGTAGCCACTGTAGGAAAAAGTATGGAGGCTCCTCCAAAAATTAAAAATAGAATTCTCATATGAGCCAGTAATTTTACTACTGGGTATTTACCCCCCAAAACACTAAAACACTAAATCAGAAAGATATATGCACTTCAATATTTATTGCAACATTATTTATAGCAGCCAAGATATGGAAGCAACCCAAGTATCCAGCCATAGAAGAATGAATAAGGAAGATGTGGTGTATATATACAATGGAATATTACTCAGCCATAAATAAGATTGAGATCTTGCCATTTGTGATAACATGGTTAGAGCTAGAGTGTATTACGCTAAGTAAAATAAGTCAGTCAGGGAAAGACAAATACTGCATGATTTCACTCATATGTGGTATTTAAGAAACAAAACAAATGAACAAAGAAAAAAGAAACAATAAAGAAACCAGACTCTTAAATACAGAGTCTGTATTTAGAGACTGTATTTTTTTTTTAATTTTTTTTTCAACGTTTTTTTATTTTTGGGACAGAGAGAGACAGAGCGTGAACGGGGGAGGGGCAGAGAGAGAGGGAGACACAGAATCGGAAACAGGCTCCAGGCTCTGAGCCATCAGCCCAGAGCCTGACGCGGGGCTCGAACTCACGGACTGCGAGATCGTGACCTGGCTGAAGTCGGACGCTTAACCCACTGCGCCACCCAGGCGCCCCTAGAGACTGTATTAAGAGAACAAACTGGTGGCTGCTGGAACAGAGGGGGGACGGGGTGAAATAGACAAAGGGAGAGAATTCAACTAAAATATTTGAAAAAGCAAGAAGAAATTTTCCGACTTTTTTCTCAAGAGTCTCTACAGTTTTACATTCCCAGCAGTGATAAATTAGGTTCTTGTTTCTTTACATCTTCACCAACACTTGTTATTGTTAGCCTTTTTAATTCCAGCCGTCCTAGTGGTTTTACTTTGCATTTATCTTATGACTGATGATGCTCAACATCACTTCATTGCTTTTTTACCATTAAAATATCTTTTTTTATGAAGTATCCATTCAAATCTTTTGCCCATTTTGTATGGGGTTATTGTCCTTTTACCATTGAGCTATAAAGAATACTCTTGACACAAATCGCTTGTCATATATATGTATCGCAAATATTTTCTCTAAGTTTATGGCATGCCTCCTCATTTCCTTAACACTGTCTTTTGAATTAAAAGCTTTTAATTGTAACGATGTCCAATATGGTCATTTATTTTATGATTAGTGCCCTTTTTCATCCTAAGAAACCTTTGCATACCCCAAGGCCGTGAAGATTCTCTCCCATGAATTCTTCTAAAATTTTATAGTGTTAGCTTTTACCTTTAGGTCTAAGATCTATTTTGAAATAATTTTGTGTATGATGTGATGTACAGGGTGGGGTTCACTGTTTGTATATGCTTGTCTAGCTATTCCAGCATCGTTTCTTTTATTGATTTTTAACTTCGTTGAGTTTCGTTTAGAGGTCAAACATTGGAGGATTTGTGCTCTTGAATTTGATGTGACTTCCTTTATGTTTTCACATACAATTTTTATGGCACATTTGAAATAAATGTGTATTCTTTAGTTGTTGGCTACATTTTCCCCACATGTCCTTAGATCAAATTCGTTGATTGTATTATTCAAATTTTGTATATTGATGCTGGTTCTCTGTAGTTATTTATTTTATCAGGTACTGGGGCAGATGTGGTAAAATTTTCCAATACAATTGTCATTCTGTCCACATTTGCCTTATATATACATTTTTCTCAACTGCGTTGTATTTTATTTTTTGTATCATGAAAAGTGTACTGCCTTATATATTTTGATGCCATATTATTGGATGCATAAAAATTTAGAACTCTTAGATCTTCTTGGTGAGTTGAACCTTCCATCATTATGAAATGTCCTCTATCTCAACTAATATTTTTTGTCATGAGATCAGTGTCTTTTAAGCTTTATATAGCTATACTGAATTTCTTTTGGTTAAAGTTTGTTTGGTGTATCTTTTTTCACTCTTCTACTTTAATCTTTCCATATTCTTGTGTTTTTGGTATACAAAGGTAATTAAGGTTAAATGAGGTCATGTGTCTCTTGTAACCAGCATATAGATGGATCTTCGTCAATTCTAATTTAACAGTCTATGTCTTTTAATTTGAAGCATATAGTTCATTTACATTTAATGTAAATACCGATATATCTAGATAGTTGTATTAGTTTGCCAGGACTGTCAAAACAAAATACCACAAGGGTGCTTGGGTGTCTCAGTCAGTTAAGCATCTGACTCTTGGTTTCAACTCAGGTCATGATCTCAAATTTATGGGTTCAAGCCCCACTTCAGACTCTGCACTGACAGCATGGAGTCTGCTTTGGATTCTCTGTCTCCCTCTTTCTCTGGTCTTCCTCATTCATGCTCGCTCTCTCTCTCTCTCTCTCTCTCTCTCTCTCAAAAATAAATAAATAAACATTAAAAAAAAAACACAAAGTACCATAGATTTGGATGGTTTAAAGAACAGAAATTTATTTTCTCACAGTTCTGGAGGCTCAAAATCCAAGATCAAGGTGTTACAAGGGTTGATTTTTTCTGAAGACTCTCCTTGGCTTATAGATAGAAATCTTCTCCTTCTGTCTTCACATAATCTTTCTTCTGCCTATGTCTGATTCCTAATCTCCTCTTCTTTAAGTAGACCAATCGTATTGGGTTAGGGCCCACTTTGGTCTTAATTACCTCTTTAAGACCCTATTTCCAAATACAGTAACACTCTTAGGTATTGGGGGTAGAACTTCAACATATAAATTTCATGAGAAACAATTCAGTCCATAATAATGGTAAGTATACCATCGACGAGATAAAACTATTATCTACCATGTGTTTTCTATTTGTTCCACTTATTGTTTGTTCCTTTCTTGTCTTTTTGTACTTTGTTTTAAGTGGGCTTTTTTCCTAATTATTCCATCTCTTCTCTAACCAGCCTGGATGCTGTACACACATTAGCCATTCTTTTAGTGTTTCCCAGAAATTACAACATGCGTCCTTGACTTGCCAAAGAATAATGTTAATTGATGCCTTTCCCCTCTTTCGAGACAACACAAAGATCTTAGAATACTTGAACTCTATTTACTGCATTCCTATTTATGTCCTTAGTATTCTTTATTTTAATTCTAAATGTATTTTAGATACCACAATGTAGTAGTAAGAGTAGCAGGAGGAGGAGGAGGAGTATTTATACTATCAATATTAATTAAAATGTATGCACACATTTGCCTGGAAACAAAATTGCCTGTGTCATTCTTCCCTCATGCTGTCCTTCACAACATACAGGAGAAGGTATGTTCATTATCTAGTTAGATCCGTGGAGGCAAGACTAGGAATCTAAACTCTTTCTAGAGTCCTCAGAGAAGAAACTACAGAAGTCAGAGGAAACTTTAATATCAAGAAGTAAGTTTGGAAAGAGGTAAATTATTATACTACTACCCGAAGATATAACTTCTGCCATACCAGCTGATATTGGTCAATTTCTGTGATGTTTATCTTGTTTTGCCAAAGAGCAGGCTGGAAAGGAAAAAACCAAGGTGGAAGCAAGGATGAGGGGAACATAAAAAAAGGTGAAGGAGGGTCTATACATGGGAAGAGGGGCTCCATGGAAACATCCCAGGAGATTAGCCGGATGACATATTAGCAACCAATCTGTGTTGGAACTCAGGTGTATAAATGTTTGTCATTCCCAAGCTTAGGTTCCTGGATGAAAGGAGTCTAGAAAATTGGAGCAGAGGCCCAGAAACCATGCTCGTGACAACAGATAGAGACTCATCCACGTTTATGAACTCTGTAATGATAAGACTCTGTTCAGAGCACTGTAAATTTTACCAGTCTTTCCTCATGGGCTTTCGGAAAACTGTTAAGAGCTTTGCAGCTTGTAAACATCCAGCCTCAATTAATGTAAATGAGCGTCACGATTAGGGTAAAAATATCCTTTCCTTTGCCAACTATGAACCGTGTATCTTACTTGTTGGTTATGATTCCAGTTGTGATTCCACAAGTATGGCCTAAGCTCGTCTTCCTGCACAAACATTTGGGAATATTTTACAACTGACGCCAAGTCTTGTATGCTAAAACCAGGGTCTTAGGCTTTCTCAATCAATGTGCTCGAAATAGTATGTCAGAACCATGGTTGAAGGGGTAATGGCAACATCAGTGTAGACTACATCGGTGGCTGCGTCTACTTACGGGCCTTAAGCATAACTAAATAAAGATCTTTGTCTCTCTTGTGTTTTTTTCCATCTTCATAAATAAAGACCAGATTTTGAGGGAGTGCCCCTCAATCATTGAATTAATTACCATTACTATACCTCACCTCGCTACAAACTCACATAGGACAGGCCAGTCGGCATAAGCCACATTTTCAAAACCATGACACCACAAAGTTCTTGGATGGGCTCTGATGTCCTCCTTCCCTTGTCCAGCTCTGCGTCTCCCTCCACGTGGGGCTCCACACCTCTTTGGCAGACAATGGCTGAACGTGAATAGAGAAGGACAAGTACAAGGGCTAGCTTTTCAGAGAATGATGGTATCATCAAAACATGTACATGGTGGGAAAAGAGTCAAAAAAACACACCTAGATCTGCACAAAGTGCATGATGTTCCATGTGGGGCATTGGGATCTATAGCAAAGTCTTATATTGCAAATATTAACTCATGCTCTCTTTTTTTGCCCTTCCATTTTTTAACAGCGAAGCTATTTTATGCTTAATGGTTCAGGGGATGATGTAAACAAACAGTAGGAAAACATGATATTTTCCTGGCTGTAATGTTGTGTGTGTGTGTGTGTGTGTGTGTGTGTGTGTGTGTGCGTGTTTAATGTTTATTTACTTGGAGAGAGAGAGAAAGAAAGAGAGAGTATGTAAGATGAGGAGGGGCAGAGAGGGAGGGAGACAGAGGATCTGTAGTGGGCTCTGTGCCCGAAGCAGGGCTCGAACTCATGAACCGTGAGATCATGACCGAAGCCAAAGTCGGAAGGTCACTGACTAAGCCACCCAGGCACTCCTGGCCTTCATGTTTTAAAAGCCCAGGATATTAGGGGCCTGGAAAGGACTCTCATCTGAGACAAAACATTTGTTGGAAAATATCTCGAATGCAAGTAAAGCCATGTAGGAACCATACAAACAGCAACAAGGAAGTCTCTATGGTGACACGCTCAGGCCGATGACGGAGGACCAAAATGGATGGCAGATGTCTCACCCAACACCCTTATAAAAAGAGTACATTAAAGAGTAGCTAAGATCATGAGATATCTAGTTCCCCCAAATTTAAACACAGTCCTGGAGTAGGAATAAACCCCAAGTTAACTGAGATTACATTTTTCCCACCCTGGTGAAATGGGGGCTTGAAATAGAAATTCCACTGAATTTCAAAAATGTAAGTTGTTTTTCTCATACACGGAGGCTTCTGAGCTAAGAGTTACACCTACGGCAGTTTATACAAGTGAATGCAAACCAGGAGAGCATTGCTGGCAGACTCCAGTCCCAAAGGGAACCTTGGGGAAAGATCAAAAGGAAGAGGTTACAGGCCACAAGTTTAGTAGGAGATTTCTGGACAGCAAGAGGGACAGGCCATGCTTTCCTGCCAAGTCAGCTCGTATGAAAGGACAATTTGTCTCTTTATAGACATCCCGGCATAGGGACGTCAAACAATTTCGAAACACTTCTACTTGGGAAAAGGGCCAAAACGTTACATAAAGTTAAAAACCAGTTTGCAGCCCAAGGCCCAAGGCCAATGCCGGACCCTCTCCAAATGCGTTCGGAACCCTCCTTCCCTAAAAAGAGAGGCCTACGCCTCTGTGCCCTGTGGATCTGGGGCCAGTGTTTGCTTTTCTCTTTGGGCCAAGCTGAATATTCTCCCTTTCTAGCCAACAAACGAAGGAAGGGAGAGATCTGTAGACACACATGTGCTGAATCTGGCTCCCCTCTGATTGCCAAATATCCTGTCTCACTGCCATGAATTCGCATCCAGCTTCATGCACACGCTGAACTCAGCTGATGCCATAGAGACAGTGTTAAGTGAAGAAAGGACAAGAATGGTGCTTCCTGCAAAAACAAAAGGTCCTTTCTGTTCAAAGTGTGGTCCAAGGCCCTACAGGAACAACAGCACCTGGGAGCTTCTTAGAAATGCTGGATCTTGGGCTCCACCTCCAGGCGGAGCAAGAGCACCCCCCCCACCCCGAGATGACTTTGAGGACAGTCAAATTCTCTGTATAATATTATAATGATGGGTATGTGCCATTAAGACACTCGTCCAAACCCATAAACGCACAACACGGCAGAAGTGAACCCTAAGGCAAACTATGGATTCTGGGTGATGATAATGGGTCAGTGCGGGTTCATCAGGTGTCACGAATGCAGCCCTCTAAGGAGTGATGTGGAGAGGCCAGGACGGCCTGGGCGGCAGGGGATACATGGGAAATCTCTGCTTTCCTCTCAGTTTGGTTTATTAATTAATTTATTTATTTACTTTAATTTTTTTTTACTTTTGAGAGAAACAGAGGCAGAGTGCAAGTGGGGGAGGAACAGAGAGAGAGGGAGACACAGACTCCGAAGCAGGCTCCAGGCTCTGAGCTGTCGGCACAGAGCCCAACATGGGGCTCGAACTCACGCACTGTGAGATCATGACCTGAGCTTAGCCGACTGAGCCACCCAGGGGCCCCTCCCGGTTTGCTTGAGACCTAAAACCTCTCTAAAAAAATATTAAGTCTTTTTTTAAAAAATGAGGACCCCGACTGGTCCAGCGGGAGGGATTTCTCGCGGTGAGAGTTGTATGGAATCATAGAATGAGCATGGAGAACAGGGCAGGCTCCAGATTTGTCTGTCTGCGTTCCAATCCCACCCTCTTTGCTCATTAGCTCCAGAGCCTGACGCAAAGTGCTCTCTGGGCTTCCATTCTCTAACCTGTAAAATGGGGACAATGATGATAATAATGGAATTTATTTCCCAGGGTTGGAAGGATTCCATGAAGCTGCATATATGAAACATTGAGAATAGCCCTCAGCGCAATGAGCCCCCAATAGATGTTAGCTTTTACTGTGTATAATTTTTTTGTTTTGAGAGAGAGAGAACGCAACCGGGGGAGAGGGGCAGAGGGAGAGAGAGAAAGAGAGAGAGAGAGAGAGCGAGAGAGAGAGAGAGAGAGAGAGGGAATCTTAAGCAGGCTCCACATTCAGTACAGGGCTCAATGTGTGGGGCTCTATCCCACAACCCTGGGATCACGACCTGAGCGGAAACCAAGAGTCTGTCACTCGACCGATGGAGCCACCCAGGCGCCTCAGCTTTTACTATTTTTAAGAAGTGTTTTGTGTCCTGGAAACCTAACAAGGGTGCTGAAATCATCTTGGAGATTCCTTCCATGTTGCTCCTTTTCAGCTGCAGAAGACACAGTGAGTGATTTTAACCACTTCTGACAGGTGCATGCTACATGGTAGGCAGCATGGCCAATGGCAGGGAGGAACCGCATAAATCACCGTCCCCAGACTTCATCCGTTCCAGAAACATCTTCAACTCTCTTTTTAAAAAAAACCATTCCACGCACATATTATTTTTACTTATATGAATTTACAACAAATTCGGGGTGTTTTTTTTTTAAAGCTACCTCCTAAGCAATAAATACCGTCGATGAAATCACTCGTTTGATATGCTTGTGTTTTTTTCTAATCCACATTAAAGCGAAAGCATAACTATGGAAATTAAAACCTTCGCACATGCATAAAAACATTCCCTAGAACTCCAGGAAGCCTCCTCATTCTGACATTAGCATCTTATTAGCTCTCAGCTGCAGCTCTAAACGTTTTGACGTGAAATCTCTCCACCCAAGTGATTTGAGCAAAACCTCTTGGCTTCCAGCTCATCCGGCTCAGCTGGGGACCAGAGTCACCAAGCCGTTCGCCCGAGATAACACAGCCAGCGCAGGGCAGAAAGATTAGAACACAGCTTTGCCGAGAAACAGAAGCATAAGAGCCTTACCCCCCTTCCCGTCACCACCGCACACACTTACAGCACCCAGACAGCAGCTGTGTCTGCGTCCCTATTCCAAGCCTCCCTGCTGGTGGCTCCTGTCTTGTTCCTGTGACTGTTCACAGCCCCCTTCCTTTCGCATCCATATGATCGTTAGGGTCCCACTACAGAGCTACGAGTAATGATCTCTCAATGTCATGGCTTCCATTTTGCAGTCGTCTCCGACGTCGGAGGGGCCCAATTTTTTTCAGAGCCATCCAGGTTTTTCTGACGTGATCAAAGCAACGGCTTCGCTTTCCTGCCATCCTACTTGTCACAAGGCACGTTTCAAAGGATGAGCCTCATGGGCCAGATTCCATTCTCCTTAAACACGCAAAGCTACTACAAAAGGAATGTGTGCACAAGCTCCCAGGAGTGACCGCCTCCCACTCAGTTATTTCTTTTCTGTGTTTTTTTCCCTCGTCTGTGAACTATCTGGTGATATTCTAGGGATCCTTGACAACATTAATTAATGCATGAAGAAGGAGAACAAATTAGCAGCGTCTCTCTCTGCTCTGCTTTATGGCAAACACGATACTGTTCTTGGACATTGTGTTGTCAACATTCAGTTCAATTCAGCGAATGTTTTTTAAGGGTCCCATCAAGCCACATGCGCCAAAAATGGTTATTGCAGGCAAGAATATCTCAGGTACTACAACGTTCACCTCGAACCCACAAAATCTATTCTTTAGCGTTTGATTCGTCTCATCAGGGGGAAATTTAATTTAATTTAATTTAATTAACTAATTTACTATTTTTGTTTCACATAATTTTCTCTTTGAAAGGGGTAATAATGAAAAAAATGGTTGAGAAACACCGATCTAAGTGAAACTGTATTTCAAATATGCTTCTCCTTTAACCGAATAATTCCACTTCTACGATTCCTCCTAGAGAAAGGGTCCCCAAAAGAGACATGTATACAAAGTTGCTGACTGCACCCATCTTTTACTAGTGGAACAAGCTAAATGTGCATCCACTGGAAATGGTTCGATAAAATATGGCACATCCGCGTTATGAGATAGTCCATATCAGTCAGGGGGAACCAGGTAAGTCTGGATACAAAGAAAGAAACGGACATGGAGAAGCCACCATGCCATAGTGCGGGGTAGAAAAAGCCATCTGCAGAATATATACAATGATCACACTTATACTGAAGCCAACACACAACAGATCTATGTGTTTTTATTACTACATGAAAATGAAACAGTGGTGGGTGATACCTCCAAAGGGTAGCTTGGCAACAAGTATCAGAACGTAGGGGCGCGTGGGTGGCTCAGCCAGTTGGGTGTCCGACTTTGGCTCAGGTCATGACCTCGCGGTCCGTGAGTTCGAGCCCCCCGTGGGGCTCTGTGCTGACAGCTCAGAGCCCGGAGCCTGTTTCGGATTCTGTGTCTCCCTCGCTCTCTGCCCCTCCCCCACTCACACTCTGTCTCTCTCTGTCTCTCAAAAAATGAATAAACATTTAAAAAAATTAAAAAAAAAAAAAAGCATGTAGATGAGCTTGAGGTACCTGGGTGGCTCGGTTGGTTGAGCATCTGACTTCAGCTCAGGGCACGATCTCACAGTTCGTGGGTTCGAGCCCCACATTGGGCTCACCGCTGTCAGCCTGTCAGTGCAGAGCCTGCTTCAGATCCTATGTCCTCTTCTCTGTGCCCTTCCTCCGCTTACGCTCTCTCAAAAATAGATGAATGTTTTTCAAATGTAGATGAGCTTACCTTTTAACCAGCAGTCAAGATTCTAGCGATTACACAAGAACGTCCTTTGCTGTGTGCTTTACAGTAAAGTGAGAAGTCACTGAAAAGTCCATTAATAGGGGATTCGGCAAACAAAACACGGCAGATACATAGAAAGGACCAGACCACTTTGCCTTCACTCCCAGGGATGGCTTCTATTTATTAACATGGAAAGAGATCCGCAAGACATGACTGCATGAAAAAAGTAGGTTATAGAAAAACACAAAGAGAAGGGTGCTATTTATGTAAATATTTACAGCCACTGTGGCTGTTGCCAAAAGGGCTCACTTCCACATCATCCTGGGTACCTCCTGCTTAGGACTGCCTCTTGGCACAGTAGCTGGTGCCTCCCAGAGCGAGTGATCTAAGACAGTTAAGATCAGCTCAGCAATGTTTGAATGACCTAGCCTCTGAAGTCACACTCTTATCATTTCTGAGATGTGCTATTAGCCACACAAGCGAGCCCTTCAGTGCAGAAGGGGGATCACATAAGGGTATGAAAGCCAGGAGGCAGGAACCGCTGGGGAGCCTCTTGAAGGCTGGCTACCACAGGTGTATATTTTGTCTCAGCTTTTATAAATCTTACGGAGGCCAAACTGGGACAAAAATCTATAAAGTCACTACGGCACCGCGCGGAGAATTCTGCATGCTGTTTTCCATCAAATCGAAGGTGCCATCGACAAGAGGGCACGCCATTGTTTTCTATACCTGTTAAAAGTAAATAAGACATTGGCAATAAAATTCGGAGGTGAATGTTTATTGTCTGCCTATTGAAAGAGCTGCTTTTGGCTCCTACTTAGCGACTGTTTACGGCACCTCACCGTGTGTCTTAAGGAGAAAGAAAACAGAAGAGACATCAAACATTCAGAGTCTGACTGTTCCAAAGTGGTTTTCAAATCAGAGTCACCAATGTCCATGTTTTCCCACGCAAAAGCATCCTTCATGCGATCAGTAGATCTCCTCTGGGATCCTCTTTTAACACTGACAGCCGTTCTGCAAGTTTCGATGTCGAGGCCGCGTCCTGATCACAACAGCTCCTCGTTGCCTTGAAATGTCTTTCATCTGGGTCTGTGGAAGGCCGCGATTCCTCTGGCTTTCAATTTCATTACTTGGCACAGGATAACAAAGCCTCCTGCACATATTTCAGGGAAAATAAATAAATAACACAGCTTTATCTACTCATGAATATCTTTCTTGGATCCCATGAAACCGTCGTTGTTTTTGCAAGAAAAAAAAAAATATGGCGCCGAGGTCATTTCTCCCACGAAGAATGCTCGCTTCATAAACATCAAACGTACGCTCACCCATCTGTGGCAGTTGCAGACCCATCCTTGGTTGCAGAGATGTTAAACGACGAGCGATACGCATCCTGGAATTAATGACATACGGTGTCCCCTTTGCACTTCCCAACAGCCCTGTGGAACAGTTGCTGGTTTCTACCAATGCAGATGCAGAAGTTTGATCAGAAGAGGTAACATGCCCAACGTCACACACGATCAGGAAGACAGACAGGTGGTCAACGCCTCAGCACTCCAGTGCTAGTCCTAAGTCAGGATGGTCCTCCTCGTCACCGGCATCATGATCGACTTGGCCATCGACATCACTGTTGTCACCACCACCGCTCTTGCCGTCCTCATGATTATCGTGGTTATCTTTATCACCATCGTTATTACTATCACTGTCACCATAACCTCCATTTTCTCCATCATCATCATCATAGCTGGTATTTACTGAGCATGTACTTCTTATGTGCTAAGCTCTATGCTATGGGCTTTCTGTGGTTTGCCTCCTAACTACCCTCATTCTCCAAACACGGATAGTGAGCTTAAGTATCTCATTCAAAATGATTCGGCTGAGGCCTGAACTCAAACCCAGGCCATATGACGCTAGAAACTACACCCTCGACTACTAGGATATTAAGGACGGTAAATACCAAACTGTAGGCACTCAATAAATGATGCATCTATTTGTGCCTAGCCCAGTGACTGGCCTGTAGAGAATAAACAATAAGAATAACAACATTAAGAGCAGCTAATGTTTATTGAGCAATTACTATGTGCCAAGCATTATTCCTAAGTGCTTCATACAATCTATTCCTTTCAGTCCTCACATTAGCTTTATGAGGTGGGGCACTATTGTTAGCCTCATTTTACAGGTTGGGGAAATTGAGAATTGGAGAAATTAAGAACGTGTCCAAGGCTAGGCAACCAGTTAACGATTCCACAATAATTCAAGCTCAAGTCTGGCTCAAAAGCCCTGTGGTTCTTAAGTACCGCACAACGTTGCCTCCTATAAGGAGTATTACGAGTGAATCTGTTTTCAACAATTCCCCCCCAAGTATTACCCGCACACATACAATATGCTATGTGTTGTGTCCCACGAATGGCTGCAGGAATGAGGGAAACAGGCATCCTGCCTTCACGGAACTTACCATGGACGAAACGCCAATAAAAATGAGAGGTATGAAGATCACATGCAAAGATGATGACAGAACACTCACGTTTGCATCTTACCCTTCCCAAAACTCTACTGGGAAGACAGTGAGATTATGATGACGATAACTAACGTTTACCACTGTGTCAGTCACGGATCTGAGCATTTCACATGTAGTAGAACATTTAAACCTTATAACAAGTGTCCAAAGGCATATAGTTAGTTTGTGGCAACGTGAGCCTAAGAATCCAGAGCTTTTGCTTTTGTGCACCTCTCTACGTGGAAAAGAAATAGAAACTCTCGAGGACAGAGAGTCCTGGAGAAGGAATATCCGTGAGCAGGGGACAGCAACCCAGTGGTACAGAATGGAAAGCGGGCAAGAGGAGAAACTTATTTAGCAGGGCACAAGGCCATGAACAAAAGCAGGGCACTGGGGAGAGGACCTCAGAGAGACTCAGGCACCCAGGGACACCCAGCATCGCAAGAGTGTGGGGCAGGGACACAAGGAGGAATCCAAGATGGACGTCAATATTCCTCACCGCCAACACCTTCACCTGCTCCACTCGTCCCTAAGGTGCAGAAGGCCAGAAGCCAGACACTGACCTTCTGCCCCAAGGAGACGTCAGCAGGGAAGCTTCCCAAGCTCTGGTGGCTCCTTCCAAATGGACGTGTGACACACTCTTGACATCACCCAGTCTCTCACTCACTCCTCCTATGGAGCAGAAATGGCAAATCGGGGAAGAGGAACTAGCCAGGCTTTGTTCAGCTCCACACTTTCCTTTTGGGGGAGAGTCTGTCCAACAGAGAGAGTGTTTTCTCCCGCTGTTCCCCGGTGGAAGTCTTACCATGAGAGGAGGCCTGCCTCAGTCCAGCGTTGCCCATGACAGAGTACAGAAGTCTACACTTCTGGGGTTCAGTCAGGCCCACTTGGCTCTCACCCTAAGCCACATCCCTACCTGAGCTTTCATTAGTTCAACAACAGTTCTATTTTGCTCTCTCTACCTTACGTTTTTGCCTTATTTCTCCATATGCCCAGAACTTGGGCTAATTAAGAAACAAAGGAGAAGAGAGAAGGAAGACAGAGGCAAAGGCAGAGGCAGAGGCAAAGACAGAGAGGAAGGAAGGAAGGAAGGAAGGAAGGAAGGGAATAAGGAAGGAGGAAGGGTGGGCAGAGGAGGCGGGGGGAAGGAAGAAAGAAAGGAAAACAGAGTGCGCAGGATGTTTTTTAAATGTTTTCTAAATGATGTCCTTGGAGAGATACAATAAGATAAAACAAGAATTTATTTATCACAGAGCAAAGAAGAGCTTTCAAGAAGTAAATATAGAGTACCCAAAATAAAAATTTCCATGGATGGACTTGAAGGTAAAGTTCATCCTAGTTCCTTTGCCAGAAAGAGAACAAACAGAAATAAGGAGGTGAAAAACACTGGGTGGAGGTGCGAGAGACATGAAAGAAAAGATCAGTCCAGAAGGTCTAACAGCCAAATAATGGGAACGTGAGTGGTGGTTCCAAACAGAAAACAGCAGGTAGAAAAAACACACATACAAGTGTTGAAAGGAGCCTCTCGTTCGAAAGACCCTACTGGGGACCCAGCACCAGAAGCAAAAATAAAAAAGAGAGACCCACATCCAGGCACAGCATCACAGGATTTAACAAATCAGGGATTAAGAACCACAAAGGGTCTCCCTGCCAAGAACACCTCCCCCAAAGCACGGTGTAAATCAGAGTGAATTTTCTAAATCTTCACACCCTCAGACCCCTTGATTTTCTGCCGCTTCTATTTTGCCAATTTCTAACCCTGGAGAAAGCCAACCATCTATTTTCTCTGTTCCTGTTCCCAGACTGCCAAATATGGCTGGAAGAAATCCTAAAGCCAGGCCAACTGGTTCCTCTACAAATCCTCAGCTGAGCACCCTCTATGGCTGGGACCCTGTGAGCAACCTGCCTCATCCCCCCCCCCCCCAGAAGTTAGAGAACAATTGGATACGAGTATATAGTCATATATATTAATATACATTACATAATATGCAAAATATAAAGCATATTATATTTTACTATAAAATTATAATATATATTACAAGGAATACATACATTTATATATAAAATCAGATCGGGTAAGTACCCTAAAAGGCAGTTGCTCAAGTCGACCACAGTCCTTCAAGAATGAGGCTTCCTCACAAAACGTGACCCCGTTTGCAAGGCGGTTACAAGCCCTCCTTTGCCTGGACTATTCCTTCTCATTATTAGTGTCTTGGTTCAAACCTCCTTTCATTTCAGAGGCTTTTCTTCTTCTTTTTTTTTTTAAATATGAAATTTATTGTCGAATTGGTTTCCATACGACACCCAGTGCTCATCCCAACAGGTGCCCTCCTCAATGCCCATCCTTTCTTAATCCCCTGACACTCGTGGATCAAGGTGCCCCAGGGCACAGGAAGAAACGCCCAGGGAGAACTCTGGAAAATCTTTAAATTTCAAGGGAAATCCAAGGGTAGCTGACACCTGTCGGAAACTCTGAGAATTCCTAGCTCAAGGTATTCTGCAGTTTCGACATTAGACCGCTGCATTCCTGAGGGTGACACCGCATCGGAGACAAATCTGTGGAAATCTGTGGAAAACGGTGGCGGTGCCCAGTCTGATGCCAAGATTCGAGAAGTTGTGCAACTCTGCGGGCGCACACATGTCCCTAGCAAGAACAATCGACCCTTTAGCAACGTGCGGGTCAGGGGCGCCAATCCCTGCGTGGCCAGAAATCTGCCTATAACTTCTGATTCTCCAAAAACTTAGCCACGGATAACCTGCTGTTGACCAGAAGCCTTACCGATAACATAAAGTCAATCAACACATATTTTGTATATTCTATGTATTATATACTTTATTATTATAATAAAGTAGGCTAGAGAAAAGAAAATTTAAGAAAAGAATGGGAAAGAGAAAATACATTTCCAGGATTGTACTTATTGGAAAAAATCTGCATACAAATGGACCCACAAAGTTCAAACCCATGTTGTTCAGGGGCTAATCATAATAAGTTTTTAAGAACAAAATAAAAATATTTTCTCTGTATGTGTATTAAAAAAAAACAGCTACCAACTCATTAATACCTGAATACTTAAGTATTTGAGACCTGCCCATTAAATAAACAGAACTTCTAGGTATTTCTTTTGGCCTAGGATGCTAGGAAAGAATTACTAAGAAGTTTGTGTACCCAAAAAGCTTGGGAATCTCTGTGCTAGAGTTTTGTGGCAGCGTCCCTGTCACCTGCCTCCCCAGTTCTCCCACCTCCCTCCACACAACACTCATTATACTTTGTTGCAATTACTTGAGTAGCAAAGTATTTTGATCTGTCTGCTGGAGGATGGACACACACACACACACATACATCACACACATATCATACACTCACATACACACATACACATGCACAGACATATACACATATACATGTACACACGTGCACATACATAACACACACATGCACATATGCACACACACAAAATGCATACATATGCATGTGCACACATATACACATATGCATGTACACATAGCCACGTGCATACACGCATGTACACACATATGCACACACTCGTACACATGTGTGCACTCGCATGTACATACACATGCACACATACATGTACACAATATATACGTGCACACATACACATGTACAGACGTATACACAAATGCATGTAGATGCATACATATACATTCATGCACATATGCACGCATACAGACATACACATACATATATACCCACATGCACGTGTACACACATACACACATACATATTCCTGCATGCACGTGCACACCTACATGCACACACACATGCATAATGCATACACATATACATACATACATACACACATAAATGTACATGTACACACATACATAGACACATACACACATATACATATACACACGTGCACGTAAAATGCACACATATGCATGCACACACATATACACACATGCACATACATATGCAACATGCACACACATGTGTGCACCAGCACATACATACACACATGCACACATATGCAGCACACATATACACCCATGAATATACACATACACATATATATGCGCGCATACATATATACACATACATGTGTACATACACACATACATGTGCACACACAAACACACCCCTACATGCACACACATATGCATAACACATGCACATATACACGCATGCACACATAAATACACACGTGCACACATGCATATACACGCATGTACATATACACACATATACACAACGCACCTATATACACACATACATATCCCGCCATTATCTCCTTTCATATGCATGGGAGCTTCCTCGATTTGTAGCAGGCATTTGAAAGGGAAATGAACCAAAAGAGGTGATAAAGGAAGCATGAGGGAGAATGGTACATTGTGAACCGACAACCCCGCTGGAGGTCCATGTGGAGGGAAGGCCATGAGATGTGAAACCTGGCAAGTGCAGGAGGCACCCTGTCCAGGGTCACGCCCTGGCATGTGACACTGATGCCCTCACGAGCACAGGGTTTTCAGGCCATGGGAATAGAACCAACAAGTGGGCTGAACAGGGCAGGGAGATGTGGCACCTGCAGGGCAGATGGTGGCTCCTGGTCCCATCCATTTGGAGATTCCCCTATGTACTTGGCAAACATTTTGGAGGAGGGTTGAGGGCCCACCGCTCACAGATGGGAATGGTGTGGATCAACCATAAGCTGTCTGAGGACAAGGACAAGGTCTGACATCTTTACTGCTGTGTCTCCAGTAACTAGGCAGGGCTCACCACATAGTAAATGCTCACTTATTTATTTTTGTCTGTGTGTGTTTCTTTGTTTCTTTCTAACTCCCTTCTAGAGAAGTGCAGACCTTTCCTAACCTGTCCAACTCAACACGCACAAAACCAAGCTCGTTGTCTTCTTCCTATTTACCTGCTTTGCCTTGGAAGATACTTTAGCTGCCCCGTGTTTGTCGATGCCCCGTATCCAGCCCTCCACTGTGGTTTGTGTCTCCAACATTTCTCTTGATTAGCGCCTTATTCAAGCCTTCATCACCTCTCACCTTGAGCCTGTCCTCTATTCTCACCCATCCTGCATGCTACAACCCATTGTTCACTCCCATGCTCAGAAACTTTCCATGTCTTCTTGTTTCCTGTCTCATGAAGACCAAAATCCTTAGTAAAGCTGGTGAGAGTCTCTACCTTCCGGGCCCTCTCAACTTGCAATTTCCCCTTTTCCCTCCGCCTACACTGAACATCACCTGCCCTCCACGTTTGGGTCTCTGTGTTCCTATCCGTCCAACAGACTATACCTTCTCTCTCTCCTGCTAGATTGAAAGCTCCTTGAATCCTCTTGGGATGTGTCTTATTTATCTTTATATCCCTTGGTACCCCTGGTCCTGATATATTGCCTTGTCTGGGGAGGAGTACTTAATAGACATTCCAGGGGGAGGACATCAATTAGAGTTAGACTCAGGACTCTCTCTTTGGCTCCCAATGACTCCATCTTGGGAAGAAGATGACTTATCTGATTCATGAGTTTGGCAAAAGGACATGAGTTAGCTCCTTCTCTTTTTGAGGAAACAGCCACCTATAGTTTACCTACATTCCCATTAAATTCTCCTTTCCTCTTGGCCATCCAGACAGTTTATTGCAGCAGGACCATGCCAGAGAAGAAGGCCTCCAGTTTGGGGGAATGATGCAAGTTGCATCCAGGGGAGTGTAAATAAACTGACGGGCCAGATTAACCCATGCCTCCAATACGGCGGTTTATGAGTAAGAAAGGTGGTATTTTTATCTCCGTCTGTCTCATTCTCCGGTTTATTATTTTTTTTTTAACTCTTTCCAATTGAGGCAGGTTAAAGAGTATTATATTTTGGGTCATCGCAAAGCCTCGTGTCTGGTGCAGATGATGAGTACCTTAAACGTGACCTTGATTTCACGGACTTGAATTCTGTCCCAGAGACTTATTTTCAGCGTTGTCATCCTGAGTAAGATTGAGCAAACAAAGCCTCACTTTATAAATAGTATAACAGCAACATGCCATCTTTCAGCTGAGGAAATTGAAACATTTGGGGTTTGGGAAACATTATTTGTTATTTCACACACAGCAGGAGGCTGGGAAAAGCCAAAAATGGATTTTCCACGTCGATTTTTTCCTCATCTATAAATCCTTCCCATCTCAGGGAAATTTATAGGTTTCTGGCTTCCTTTTTCCCTTTGGTCATCAAATTTAATCTCCCAGGGGTTGTTTTTTTTTTTTTTTTTTTCCTTCCTATTTGAGTTTCTGTTCTAGACTTGTAAAATGTTCCCAATTTTTGATGTTCTAGATCCTCTCCTCTCTCAACCCATCATTTGTACCCCATTTCTTCCTTCTATCTACTCGCCACATTTATTCCTCAGTAAATTCCAGAGATGACCAAACCTCCAGCTTCTCTAAGATCCACTTGGAGCTTCTCTATTTCTTTTGTCATCGTCTCAAAACACCCACCAACCTTTTGTTGTCCTTCCCGCCAGCCTCTGATTACGTGTGTCTCTTCCTCTAAAAAGTGAACCCCCAGGAGCATCTGGGATGATCACTTCTATCCACTTCTCACATGCTTTCTAGTTCCTTCTCCCCATTAACTCCTTCCCACCCACCTTTCCACAAACCCGGATCTCCCTGTTGTGAAAACCCCCTCACCTTTCACTGTATTTGCTGCCCAGCTCCGGCTGCCTTCCCCCTCACCTGCCTTCCATTCACCATCAAAAATCCTACCATGTCACCGTATGCTGTGCGCCCACATCATTGGATTGCTCCATAGCTCCGTGACTTTCTGCTCCCGACCCAAGCAGTCAACGGAAAGCATCGCTCTTAAAGCTTACCAACAATTTCTGCAGGCCACATCCTTCGGTCTCTATTCATTCTTGACTTCGTCACTACGTTTGACACCATTGACCACTTTCTTACCCCTCTTGCGGCCAAAGACATTGAGGCATTCCTGCAAAACGCTCTACCTCATCCATACTCACAGAATACATTGTGAAGCTTTTGCTGACCTCGTCAAAATCCTTATCTCCAAATGTCTCTCCCAGCCCCGGAATCTCCTAGCCCTAGATGCTTCCATTTGGATTTCAGTTCATCAGCTTAATGCAACATGTTGAAATCCAAACTCATCATCCTTCCCCTAAAGTCAGCCAGACCTTTGTCATCTTCAGAAAGATTAAGACTCCCTTTGAACTTTCGTAGAAGAACATGTGTTCTAACCGAGAGCTTCCAGGGCGTGGGGTGGGGGTAGGGGTGCGCTGCGATAACAAGAAAGACAGAACTTAAGATTTAAGTCTTAAGGAGGCTTATCTCTGTCTAGCCATGCTAGGTATTTCATAACGGCATATACGTATAAAACAACGTGGATGAGACACAGGATGTACAACAGGAAGTGGCCAAAGATAAAGCCAAAGTGAGAACAGCCATCAGACCATGAGATCTGCCTTCCTAAAGCGTCTGGCCTTTACTGTGTAGACGGTGTAAGATTTCAAGCTGTGGAGTAACGTAAGCAGATTTATATATTGCAAAAACAGCTTCAGCAACAGCATGAAGAATGGATCAGAAGGTTCAAGGCTGAGATGAATAAAGCAATATAAAAAAATCCACTAGCCAAAAAAATAATGAGGTCCTAAACCAAGATCCTGGAAGTGGCAATGGGGCAGAAAGGATATGCTCGAAAAAATAATTAGGAAAACATTCACAAGACTAGGAGACAGATTGAATACGGAAAGGGAGGAGAAAAGAAGCGTGTGAAATGAGAGATTTTGGCTGACCAAGTGATCGATGGCATAATGATATAGGCGGAAATATAATCATTACTGTGGGTCAATATAACGGAGTTCAGTTTAGCACACGTTCAAATTGAGTTGCCTTTGGGACATCTAGACGGAAATGTCTAGGAGACGGAAAAACACCTGTTTCCAACTCAGAAGAAAAGCATGATCAGGAAAAAACAATTTGGGAGTGTGAAAGATACTGCGGATGTAGGTCCTCAGCATCCATGTCAGTCCTCTTCCTTGCATGTTTTTTTTTCCCCGGCAGACGCTAGAATTGAAACAAACAAAAAACTACATTTCCAGCTTCCCTGGTAGCTAGATGCAGCCATGTGACTATGGTGTAACCCAAGATGTAAATAGGAATGTTGTATGGGACTTCCAGGAAAACCACTTACATTTGGCTGACTCAGATGGGAGATAGGCTCTCTCTGCTCCTTCCACTCCCTCGTTCTTCTTCTGCTAAGAGCAAGAATGTGAGCGGGGGAGGTCCACCAGCCACTTTGACCATCATGCAATCTTGAACACGGGAGCCATACGCTAGGATTTTAAGGTAGAACGATAGAAGGATCCTGGGTGTCTGGCGGGGAAGCCACCCTTCTGACTCTGCACTGAGAACATATAAATTCATTTTACATCTAAACCACTGATACTCCAGTTTTATGTTTTATGCCCCCAACTGTCATCCTATCTGATGCACCAAATGTATAAGAAATCCCTGGCATAGGCGATGATAACAAGCCATATTAGTGCCATGTAAGTGGAAGCAATCTTCCAGAAAGAGTCTATAGCATAGAGAGATTTCTGGGAACCTCACTGCAAAGGCGGAGGAAGACGAGACAAGCTAATGAGGCTTGAAAGGAAGAGTCAGAAAATTGAAAGAATGTGTCATGTCTAGAGATGTGCTCTTCAGACCCCCCGCTTCAAGGAAGGACCCAAGGCAAGGATATGTCTGGTTGACCGCCTCCAGCCGTTGGCCCCTTCTCAGCTTTCAAGGCCATTAATGAGTGAGGCAGTGGTAGCCAAGACCACTTCGTAGGGCATCTCTGCCAATGACTGAGCAACGCATGGCCCCAAATCCCTACCAACACAGAGCTCCCTGAACAGGCAGTCTTTGCTGCAGAGCTCTGCACCGCCCTGGTAGAGACCATCGATCTACATCACAGTCAGATGGTTCCCTCTGGGCAGGAAGACTTTTGCCCTCCTACCTCTGCATTTCTGCATCCCAGAGAACCCAACAGCTGCAAAGGATAGCAAGAGGCTACACGCGTTCACATGTAATATTTGATTTGGTTGAATGAGCATTTGGTTGAATGAAGGAGGTTAGTGATTTCCTCAACTAACTAAAACTACGAAATACAAGCATTCTTACTCAAAGCCATTCCCTTTCCAGTTAATGTGCTCAGTCCTCCCTGGGTTTTTTGTTTTGTTTTTTTCTTTTCTTTTTTTTTAAATCTCTTAACCCAGGGCGCCTGGGTGGCTCAGTCGGATAGCAGCCAACTTCGGCTCCGGTCATGATCTCACAGTTTGTGAGTTCAAGCCCTGCGCCGGGCTCTGTGCTGACAGCTCGGAGCCTGGAGCCTGCTTGGGATTCTGTGTCTCCCTCTCTCTCTGCCCCTCCCCCACTTGCGCTCTGTCTCTTTGTCTCTCAAAAACAAATAAACATGAAAAAAGAATTAAATATCTCTTAACCCAGAATATAACTATAGCCCATCAACAATCCCTCCAAAATATCACCCACTTCTATTGTCTTACCTTCCTCTTAAATTTTATCTTGCAATCAAATATTACTTAGGAAAAACGAACAGGGATGAATAAACCATAGGTAAAGGAATTCATTTAAATCCCCTTATGTATGAATTATTTTCCAAATTCAGCTATATTATGGCATAAACCATAGCCATTGAACACATAACTCTGTATGGCAAATGCTTCATATAATAAGATGAACTCATAAATCAAGTATTAAATCTGTTCCAAGATGATAATGGCTAAAAGTATTGCCAATAGAACCAACTGACAAGATCCTGGTTTCTGAGAATCGAACCATTCATTTCACAAATACAAGGGTTCATTTTCTCGTTCTTCCTTTTACATCACCCACCATTTAACCCAGATTAATCTTCCAAAAAAAGCACATAGATCTGCCAATATGTTGGCATTTCCTTCTTATGAGGAAACAACAGAGCAGATCAAAATCTGCTTTCTCCGGTTCTGGAGAGCCACGATTATCGGCATACTATTGCAATTGTCTGAGCTTCTCTCTCAGGGGTTAGCAAACTACTACCCATGGACTAAACCTGGCCCACCGCCTGTTTTTGTAAATAAAGTTTTATTGGAATGATGAATGCTCCGTGCTCCTTAACCTAGCTATTAACTGTGGCTGCTTTCCTACTACAATGGCAGAGTTGAATCATTGCATCAGAGACCATCTGGCCTACAAAGCTTAAAAAAATTTACTATCCGGCCCTCAACAGGAAAAAAAAAAAAAAAATCACCAACCCCTGCCCTAGTTTAAAAAGCATGGTATCTTTGTGCCTCGTCACATCCAAGAAAGCAAAATGGGTCACCGGCGACTCTACTGGAGTTATCAGAGAGAATGTGGCCGGGGTTCTCACTCTTGTCACATCTACTCAAACCAGCACAGTCTGATCAGGAAATGTGGCCTCAATATGTGCCACCAGTGTTTCTGTCAGTCCATGAAGGATATAGGTTCCGTTAAGTTGGTTTAAGAGAACTTCCTTGAATGGGTCATCCAAGATATACACCTTAACTGCAGATACCCAAGATACCCACCTTAATGCTCACTCTTTCTTCATAAGATAAAAATATTTCCATGATGAAAAAGAAGCATAATCTGGGGCATGTGAGTGGCTCATTGGTTAAGCATCCTCCTCTTGACATTGGCTCAGGTCGTGAGACTGATCCCCTGTGTCAGGCTTGCGCTCAGTGTGGAGCCTACTTTGGATTCTCTCTCTCTCTCTCTCTCTCTCTCTCTCTCTCTGTCCCTCCCCCACTCACTTGTGCGCGCGCTCTCTCTCAAAGTAAGTAAACATTTTTTTTTAAAAAAAGCATGGTCTGTTCTTACATTTCAGGTATTCATTCATTCATTATTATTCATTCATAGTATGTTAACTGACATCTCATTGCGTTAACATCACTACGGGTCAATATGAACTCGAACGATGACTTAACATTCATGATAAATGGTCTCCTTTTCTTTACATCGATAGGCAACGGTTATTTTTAATTAACCTAATTTTTTAAAATGTATCTCCTACCCAGAAGATAAAATGTTGAACTCAGCATTTGATACTTATCCATGTTTTAGCCTAGCTTTAAACTTTAAGCTTAAGAGCAAAAAACCGATTGGTTTTCAAAAGAGGCTAGAAATAAAACATGCTTTAAGAGAAATAAAAAAGGTGATTATGCCCAAACTCCCTTGTTTTCCTTTCTTTTTGGAAAGATCGCCTCTCTCAGTGAAAGAAGACAGGAGCATTTTAAAATGCCTTTCGACAGCACAGACTTTCCTGTTTTAATGGAACAACATCTCCCTTAGGAATCCATCAATGAATCAGAGCAAGAGAACAAGGAGAAAAAGGAGAAGGGGGAGGGCTGCACTGAAAAAGAACAAAACACTTGCTCTGTGGCTCCAAATAGTGAGTGTTGCACAGACCACAAGGTTGCTCAGCTCGGATGCCCAGAAGGCCAGGCCAGGATTTCTGCTTCCCAGCTTCCCTAGGTCCAGCTTTCAGCTGGGAGCTCTTCAGGTCTGTCCCGAGGCATAAATGAACGTAGGTATTCTGGGATGAATGTGCCCCTTCTCCTGAGCCTTTTTATTTTCTCCTCCTGTTTCTTTCCCCAGGTGGGTACAGCTGTTCAGGGTTTTGTGAACTATGGGTTCAGCCATATCTTTAAGATGATGAACTCAGGACTTCTCAGGATTTTCTCAGTAATTTTCATACCCCAAGTACTTTTTCATTGTCTACTTATTTAAAAAGTAACATAAAGGGGCGCCTGGGTGGCGCAGTCGGTTAAGCGTCCGACTTCAGCCAGGTCACGATCTCGCGGTCCGTGAGTTCGAGCCCCGCGTCGGGCTCTGGGCTGATGGCTCAGAGCCTGGAGCCTGTTTCCGATTCTGTGTCTCCCTCTCTCTCTGCCCCTCCCCCGTTCATGCTCTGTCTCTCTCTGTCCCAAAAATAAATAAACGTTGAAAAAAAAAAAATTAAAAAAAAAAAAAAAGTAACATAAAGATCTCTGCAGGGCACCTGGGTGGCTCAGTCGGTTAAGCGTCCGACTTCAGCTCAAGTCACAATCTCATGGTTCGTGGGCTCAGCGTTTGGCTCTGAGCTAACAGTACAGAGCCTGGAACCTGCTTCATATTCTGTGTCTCCCTCTCTCTCTGCCCCTCCCTGTTTGTTCTCTCTCTCTCTCTCTCTCTCTCAAAAGTCAGTAAACATTAAAATTTTTTAAAAAGATCTTTGCATAAAAATCATAAAAATACTGGTAAAGAAGAGGAAGGAGGAGGAGGAGAAGGAGAAGAAAAGAAAACTGAGATTATGCATTAATCCTACCACCCAAGGAGATCACTACAAAATGTATTCATTCATACATGTAGTGGGTTGAATGGTGCTCACCACTTCTCCAAAAGATGTATCTGCCCAGAGCCTGTGAGTGTGCCTTTATGTGGAAAAGGTTCTTTGCCAATGTAATTACATTAAGGATCTCAAAATGAAATCAGTCTGGATTATCTGCTAGGCTCTAACTCCCGGGACAACTGTTCCCATAAGGAGAGGAGAACCATAGACAGAGGAGAAAGCCATGTGAAGGCAGAGAAGAGAATGGAGAGATACAGCCACAGGCCAAGGAATGTCTGGAGCCTCCAGAAGCTGGGAGAGATAAGCAAGGTGTCTCTTCTAGAACCTTCAGAGAGGGTATGGCCCTTGATTTTAGGTATCTAGTGTCCAGAGTGTGGGAATAAATGGCTGATATATTTTTTTTAATTA
Organism: Herpailurus yagouaroundi; assembly: GCF_014898765.1. NCBI lineage: Eukaryota > Metazoa > Chordata > Mammalia > Carnivora > Felidae > Herpailurus > Herpailurus yagouaroundi. Next base: position 4,813,711 of record NW_024412437.1, on the reverse strand, counting down.
AAAAAAAAAGTTTTTTTTTAATGTTTATTTATTTTTGAGACAGAGAGAGACAGAGCATGAATGGGGGAGGGGCAGAGAGAGAGGGAGACACAGAATCGGAAGCAGGCTCCAGGCTCTGAGCCATCAGCCCAGAGCCTGACGCGGAGCCCGAACTCACGAACCGTGAGATCGTGACCTGAGCTGAAGTCGGACGCTCAACCGACTGAGCCACCCAGGCGCCCCTAAATGGCTGATATTTTAAGCCATCGACCGTGTGCTAATTTGTTGTGGCAGCCTTCAGAAACCAAAACAATTCATCTGTTCCGTAAATGTTTACTGAACAACCAGATATTGTATCAAGAAGTTGACGAATAAGATGTCTTTAAAAAAAAGATACTAAACTTTTCAAAAACTTTTTATGCGTACATGAATATATGTATATGAATATTTTAATGGGCCATAATATAAAAGTTGTTATTAACATACTTTTTCACCTAATAATATAAACATTTTTCATGATAATAAAGGAATATGTCCGCATTTTATAAATGAGCCACTATTTTGCTCACGCTGTTCTCCGTATTCGAACATTGAGCTCGTTTGCGTTTTTTCCTATGCTGCCATCACCGTTCTTTAGTTACATACTTACGCATATTTTAAATTATTCCCTTAAATTTTACAAAATGGAATCCAGACGTTAAAATCTGTGCCAGTTATCAATTTCTCGTCTCTCAGATCCAAACCGACCCCTGCTTTCTGACCCTGGAACTGGACCCTGCAAACCTATCTCTGCTGTTGGGTGGGCACATGATAGGCTTGTCAGTGGAGGGCACTAGACGAATACCGCAAGACAGCAGGGCCAGGAAGACACTTCCTTTTTGGGTCCCAGTCCTCAGTTTTTTAATGCGACTTGGGAGCCCAGCAGCCCTCACAGACTAGCTCCACCCACACTTCTAGGACACACTCACCAACGCCACCAGTAGTTTTTTTTTGGGGGGGGGGTTATGTTTATTTTTGAGAGAGACAGAGACAGAGACAGAGTGTGAGCAGGGGAGGGGCAGAGAGAGAGGGAGACACAGAATCCGAAGCAGGCTCCAGGCTCTGAGCCGTCAGCACAGAGCCCGACGCGGGGCTCGAACCCACGGACCGTGAGATCCTGACCTGAGCCGAAGCTGGACGCTCAACCGACCGAGCCACCCAAGTGCCCCAACATGTCTTTTGATTAAATCTTTCTTGTTCAGATAACCTGTGCACTTTCAATCTCCTAACTGACCCTGACCCTACTGACATAAAGTCTCAATGCACTTATGTGACCAAGTCAACTTCTAGAACAACTGCTCCGACTGGCAACTCCTTCCCCAAGCCCTTACCAACCCTGGATATTTTTCTTCATCTCTGACAGAGAAAATATGATAAGAAGGAAGGTATCCCTTGTCAATTGTTTTCATTTGCGTTTCTTTGATGGGTAGTAAGGTAGAATATACAACTATATGAGTATATGTTGTGTTGGAAGGAGTCATATCAAAGCCACAACGGTTACCTCCGGGGAAGGGAATAAGATGGGAAGAGGGGGAAGGAAAGGGAACTTTCACTTATTGCTCTGAAACCTTGCACACTGTCCAAATATTTTACAAAGGGAAAGCATTCGTGCATTATGTACATAATTAAATATGTATACATCATGAAACTCAGGTGCCGCTGAGCCCTTTCTCTGACTACACATGACGGCTGCTGGTGACTTGTTGCCTTCTTTAGCAGAGCTGAGCAATCAACTCTGGAAAGACCTTATCTCTCTGTAACCACAGTAACCCAGGCCTGACCACAGACTCATCTCTCTCAGGCTGCTTCTAGAACACCAAAAAGAAATGAGGACACGTCGCATGTGCCTGGTCATGGTGGCCAGAGTTCTTGTATCTTCAAGGATAGGACAATCATGACTTTTTTTTATATATATACCCTGTCTCATTGGGAGAGCCCGTGTCAAACCATGAGCTAGACCCTCAGTTCAAATTTTTACTCACAACATTTGGGAAGAATGGAGGGAGAGTGTAGAGACCATAGGGTCCATCTGCCTTTTCCTTACTATCAAGGGCATGTGGTTGAAGCTTGTGAATGTGAGACTGTGACCCAGAGAGGAGACTGCATGACCAGTTGGGCACAGAGATGGGCCATAGTCATCCGTCTGCTTCCAAAATGATTCATCATGGGGCGCCTGGGTGGCTCAGTCGGTTAAGCGGCCGACTTCGGCTCCGATCACGATCTCGCGGTCCGTGAGTTCGAGCCCCATGTCGGGCTCTGTGCTGACAGCTCAGAGCCTGGAGCCTGTTTCCGATTCTGTGTCTCCCTCTCTCCCTGCCCCTCCCCTGTTCATGCTCTGTCTCTCTCTGTCTCAAAAATAAATAAACATTAAAAAAAAAATTAAAAAAAAAATGATTCATCATTTTTTTTACACCTTTCATCTTTGCTTCCAAACCCAAAACAAAACAGCACAAAGAGAGTTAAGATAATGCAACTGCACTTACCACAACTGGTAATTTTAGAATCTTTTGTCAGCCAGGGCTAAAATATTATAATATTGTGTTACACATATTTGAAGCCTTCCTTCGAGGAAGGGAGGATTCTTTAATGACCCAGACAGCTAACAGACCTCTGCTGGGCTGAACTCTGTAGGAAACGTGTTGGGGTCCAGGAGAATGGGGGCCAGAACAAGTAGAGCACGTCACCCTACGTACATAAAGACTGGGGTGGGGGGGGGGGTAAAGTGAAGGGTCGAGAATGGTGGGCTTGAGTTTGCAGGGGTGTGAGATGGAGGGGAAGAAAAGAAGAAGGTGAGACCATAAAGCATGGACTTTGTGAGGCCAGATCTATACATTGGAGATGTTTATAAAGGTGGGCTAGTCATCCTATAGCTCAGTAATCTACATCTCACCTCTCCCTTAAGAGTGATGGAGTTAAGACCAGTGTTAATTTTCAGAGCGTTTTGGAGTCGTTTGTATTTGTTTTAGCCGTACTCGTAGTCTGAGACTGAACTTTGAGCCACAACAAGATATTTATTTGTGTTTCGTTTCATTAATGCTGGTCTCACCCACTGGCTGTGAGTTCACGTAGTGGGCGAGGAGTGGTCGGACAAAGTTAAAATACTTGAAGACATGACTATCCAAAGGCCCCCCCCCCCAATCCAACTTCCTGCCTTCTGAAAATAGTTGCGCTGTAAGAATTGAAACAGAGAAAACGCATCTGTTGTCACCCAGTCTGACATATGAAGCTTGCATAACATGCACAAGGGTGCTGCCTAGAAGAACAGAACAGCTATACCTAAGGATATAGATCTCTTCCAATTCAAAATATACCTACAGCTAATTCAAGTCAAGATCGTTCTTCCACGGATTCTTTGTGCTCTATCATGTACCTCCTTTGAGAATAAAATAGTGCAGGGGTGGCTGGGTGGCTCAGTCAGTCAAGCGACCGACTCTTGATTTCGACTCGTCACGATCTCGTGATTTGTGAGATCAAGCCCCACGGGGGGCTCTGTGCCGAGAGCACGTAGTCCTGCTCAGGATTCTCTCTCTCCCTCTTTCTCTGCCCCTCCTCCACTTGCATTCTCTCTCTCTCCCTCTCTCTCAAAAATAAATAATAAACTTAAAAAAAAAAAGAAAATAGTGCAAATTCCTTGACTGCTGACGTTTAGTAACAAGCTTAACCTCCATATCAAAGCCCAACACTTTAGTTCAATTGTCTCTTTAAGAAGATAGAATAACCCAGGATATGAGACCACAAGGCAACTCGAGTCAAGCTTTTATAAATTTTTTCAATGTTTATTTTTGAGAGAGAGAGAGACAAAGAGTGCGAGCGGGGGTGGGGCAGAGAGAGAGGGAGACACAGAATCTGAAACAGGCTCCAGGCTCTGAGCCATCAGCACAGAGCCCCACGCGGAGCTCAAACCCACAAACCTCAAGATCATGACGTGAGCCGAGGTCGGACGCTTAACTGACTGAGCCACTCAGGCGCCCCTCAAGTCAAGCTTTTAATGAAATATTGTTAAGTATACAGAAAAGTATAAAGAACAATATGACTAACATCCACATACTCACCACCCAACTTCGTCAAATTTGAACATTTTGCAATATATCCTGCAGCTCTTTTCTGCTGAGAAATAAACCATTGTGGATACTTTCGACGCCCCGTATATAATCTGCAACAATCCCCCCTCTCTTTGATCCCATATATGACCAGTAACCACTATCCTGAATTTTGTGTTCATCATTCTCATGCTTGTTTTTATCATTTTGCTACATATATATTTACCCATAAATAATATCAAGAATTACTCTGCCAGTTTTGAGGCGTATCTGAAGTATCATACTGCTATGCACACACATACATATATGTATATACACACACGTATATATTGTATATAAGTATTCATAGCCTTTTACAACTTAAAGTTGTGCCCATGTTGAGAAAAATATAGTTATAGCTCCTTCATTTTAACTGCTGCTACCCACTGTCTAAGCATGCCACAACTTACTTATTTATTCTCCTATGGATAGACAATTAGATATTTTGCCATTCTTTGTTATTAGAAGCCAGACGGTGGGGGAAATTCTTTGAGATAAGTGCATGCATGCTTTGTTTTTTTATTTTATTTGGTTCTTAATATAGAGTTAGAAGAATAATATGACCAATCAAGTCGACCTGTTTAACATGAATAGCTCTGTGAATTTTAACACGTGTATAGACTGACGTGACCACCATCACAACAATAAGGATACAGAAGCATTCCATAATCAGAAGCGACTCCCCCAGGCTGCTCCTTTGTAGTCACTACTTTGTCACTGTCCCTACCACCTGGCAACCAACAGCTATTCTCTGTTGTCATAATTTTCCCATTTCTAGGATATCATAACGTAATCATACAACATATTAACTTTTGAGACTGGTTTCTTTCACTCAGCATACTACCTTGAGACGCAAGGTATACACTGGGAATACACCATTTGGTTCATCCGTTTTGCCCATTGAAGGCCATTTGTGTTATTTCCAATTTTGGGCAATTGTTAATAAAGGTGCCAATAAATTAATAAAGATTTAATTTATAAATCTTCCCAAACAGGCCCTTATGCACCCATATGTTTTCAATTAATTTCGGCAAATACCCAGTCAGATGGGAATCACATGGTTATCTTTCCAAGTTCTTAAGTATTTACCAGTTATCTCTCTGTAATTGATTTCTGGTCTAATTCTGTTATGATCAGAGAACAAAATTTGTGTGATTTTTTATTCTTTTAAATTTTTTTTTCCAACGTTTATTTATTTTTGGGACAGAGAGAGACAGAGCATGAACGGGGGAGGGGCAGAGAGAGAGGGAGACACAGAGTCAGAAACAGGCTCCAGGCTCTGAGCCATCAGCCCAGAGCCCGACGCAGGGCTCGAACTCGCGGACCGCGAGATCGTGACCTGGCTGAAGTCGGACGCTTAACCAACTGCGCCACCCAGGTGCCCCTATTTTATTCTTTTAAATTTGTGAATGTTTGTTTTATAACCCAGGGTATAGTCAGTCTTAATAACTGTCACGTACACTTAAAAATAATATGCCCTGTGTTGAGTTGAGTGCACTACATACGACAGTTAGATCCAGTTGGCTGATGGTGTTGGTCAGTTCCTCTATATCCTCGCCTACTTGCTCTATTAATTGCAGAGAGAAAAAAAAAAAGTTTAAGACTCCAGCTATAATTGTTGGATTTGTCCATTTCTCTTTCCAGGCTTATTAGTTTTTTTTTAATGTTGATTTATTTTTTTAATATAATTTATTGTCAAGTTAGCTAGCACACAGTGTATATATACAGTGTGCTCTTGGCTCCAGGAGTAGATTCCCATGATTCATTGCTTACATGCAACACCCAGTCGGGCTTATTAGTTTTACTTCATGTACCTTGAAGCTCTGTTGTTAGAGACATACAAACTTAAGATTGTTATCACTGGTGGATTGACTCTTTCATCATTACATAATGTTTCTTTCTATCCCTGATGTCTTTCTTGCTCTACAGTCTATCCTGTCTGATATTAATATCGTCATCCCAGAGTTTGTTTCATTAGTGTTTGCCTGGTATATCATTTTCTATGCTTTCATTTTTAACTTTCCTGTGTCATTATATTTACATCTGGTTTCTTATAGTCCACTTATCATAGGTCCAGGTTTTTTTTAAATATTTATTGGTCTTGGCTTTTTGTTTGTTTGCTTGCTTCCGTTTAACCCATTCTGATGATCTCAGTCTTTTATTTGGTGTATTTAGACCACTTACATTTAATGTTGTTATTAATATGTTTGCATTAGGTCTACCATTTTATAATTTATTTTTTGTTTGTTACCTCTGTTTTTGGTTTCACTCTTTCCCCCTTCCTGCTTTCTTGTGTATGGTTGGAATATTTGTAATGTTCCATTTTAATATATCTATTGAGTTTTGATTATATCTTAGGGTGGTTTCTTTTTTTTTAGTGGTCATGGTAGGGATTAAATATACAAACTTAACCCTTTTCAATCTACTTAGAGTTAATATTTCCCCACTTTGAGTGGAATATAGAACCCTTACCAGCATACAGGTCCCTTATGTTGTAGTGATTATTAAGTCTACATGTGTTAAAACTCCATAATTATAATTTTTGCTTTCAACCACCATACATATTTTAAAGAACTGAAGAGGAGGAAAAGAATCTATTATATCTACCCACCAGATTTTTACCATTTCTGTTGCTCTTCCTTCAGTCTTGATGTTCCAAGTTTCCCTCCGGTAGTATTTGCAATCCATCTGAATAACTTGCTTTCATGGTTCTGTTGGAGCAGGGCTGCTGGCAATGGCTTCTCTTCGTTTTTGTTGACATTTCATCATCATTCCTAGAGGAAATTCACTCTGGAATGGAATTTTGAAATTTTCTGACTTCAAGTAGTCATTTTACATGGTAGAAAAATGAAGCCCAGAGACATTAAACAATTTTCCCTATGTTGCTGAGCCAGGGCCAAAATCTAAGCTTCTTGACTCTCAAGTTCAGTGCTCTTACTCTTCCTATATAATGCGCTGGCTTGCTATCTCAATCATTTGGTATATAGTGAGAATAGGTCGTGCACAAAAAGCTTCGCTATTATGTGCTTCATACAAGACAAAATGGTAAAATTATCATTTTTTAGAACTGAAAAGGGGCCTTAGGGATCATTCATTTCTCTATTTCACGTTTCAGATGAGAAAACTGGGGCCAGAGAAACTAATTCAGTTTCCCAAAGGAAATTTACTAATAAGCAAAGACATGACATTTTATAGCAAGATCACACTACATACCTGCCATTTGCACTGGGGTTGTTTGTTTTGCTCAGCAGCCGTAGCCGAGATAGATCATGTTGGGCCAGACACTCTCTCTAGTGTCCCCCATGACCTTATGACACAGGTGGGTGGCCAACATTGCACAATGGATCCTAGCAGAATCATTTGAAATCAAATCTATGACTGTTCTCATTAGCACCAAAGATTCCCCAACCTCAGTGGTATCAGAATTGGACTTCTGTGTGCACAGAATCTTACACGCTGATACGAATCAGCTTATTGAAATTATACATTCCTGGGTCCACTTCCAAAAATTCTGATTCACTAGCTCTAGCGTGGGAGCCTGGAATTTGCATTTGTATAAACACCCCAGGTAATTCTGATGCACGGGCTAAACTTGGAGAAAATGTCTGGCCGAAGTTGAAGCATCATGTCTTGGTCATTAAAAGAAAGTTCTATTCTTTCTAGCTCAGCATAAGAGAAGAGACTGGGTATGACACCCAATCATTTCCTTATCTCGCTGCATTCGGGATCTGTACTCTTGCATGCCATGTAGAGTACAGAACCGCCTTCCTCCTCTCTCAGAGATAGCTGAGACAGCTAGGAGGTAACAGTCACATGCCCCTTCCCCCATCTGTATAGTAACAACAACTCTTAGGGACGCAGCTAATTGCAGTTAGCACAGAGTTCATCATACATCTCTTAGCTATAGCCTTTTCAATAGGCCCATTAAGATGCCTAAGATTTAGATGTTCCAGTTAAATATAATAGTTAACATTTACCTAGAGCCAGATTTTGTAAGCCCAGATTTTTACTCTCAATACACCTCTTAACCGCCCTGCCCCCCATAGGCGTGAACACGCACAGACCCACATACACAAATCGTATTTATTCCACAGGAATGTGTGAATTCTCAGCTGTATGCCTTGCTGTGTACGAGATCCTATAAAAGCAGGGAAAAGAAGAAAGTGTGTTGGCCCTGTATGCAGAGTTACAGTCTAGTGTAGGAAACCAGCCACACAAACAAGAAACAAGGAGTCGTGTTTTAAGCAACATACGGACACGTGCAAGATAAAAATAGAGTATAACCTTCACAGATGAAGGAACCCTTGCATTTAAATACTGACTCTGTTGTTCTCACAACTTAATTCCTGGAAATCGAGAGCTGGATATTTAGCTAGACTAAAGGGAAACACGGGTGTCCTTTGCTTTTGCCCCTTAATTCATGCAGAGATACAGATTCTCTAATCTGGCCAGCCTTCCGCCTCAGACTTGTTCTCGATCGTCTCGTAGGTACAGACAGATCTCTCTTCTCTACTAACCATAAAAGATGCTTGAAGGCGGGAACCGTGTCTGATACTCCTTCTGTGTCTCCTCCAGGGCCTAAAACTCTGTTATTTTATTGTAGCCCACGGTTCAGCCCCTCCTGGGTCCCAGGCCCCATGTGATATGCTACAATTGCAGAGCTAACCTGAGATCCCTGCCCTCGAAGATTTGTCTTCATTCACTGAGCGCAAACTTCTCCTGCAAGTGATGGGCCCTGTCCTCAGAGCTTCGGGTCCAGAGATAAGAAACACTCTCCCTCTGCACTTGAGCGAGGAAGGCAGACATGGGCATTGTGTGTTTGGGCTGCTGTCACAAAGGACCACAAACTGGGGAGCTTAAACAATGGAAGTGTATCGGCTCATGGTTCTGGAGGCCAGAAGTCTGAGATCAACATGTTGACAGGGATGGTTTCTACCAAAAATCATGAAGGAGAATCAGCTGCTTGCCTCTTACCTAGTTTCTGGTGGTTTGTTGGCCATCTTTGGTCCCCGCAGCTTTTAGAAGCATGAGTCTGACCTCTGCCCTCGGCTTCATGTGGAGACCCCCCTGTGTGCCTAGCTCAGTGTCCAGATTCCTCTTCTTTATAAGGACACTGGTCATATTAGATGAAGGGCCCACTCTGTTCCAATATGACCTCATCTTAACTAATTACCTCTGCAATGACCCTATTTCCAAATAAGATCACATTCTGACGTATTAAGGGTTAGGATTTCAACATATAAATTGGCAAGGGGGGGGTGCATAGTTCAACCTCTCACACATGCAAACAACAAAACACAGCCTGGTCAACGCTTTAATAGGAGTGTATGGAAAGAGCTAGAAGGGTACCTGAGAGTACATGATATTGAGCTTAATGGGCATGAGGAAAAGCATCAGGGAACGTGGGACAGGAGGCCAAAGCTTGGACAGACAATTCTCCGGGTAGGGAAATGCAAAAGAGTTTTTGAATAAAGGCATGTCCACGAGTGCATGAAGCACTCGGGGAATTGCAGAAAGTATTATGGGCTGAAACCTGAACGGCATCTAAAGGAGAGGTGGGAGACGAGGCAGGAAGGGGAAACAGAAGCCAAAACATGAAGGGCCACGTCATGACGTGTAGCCTAAGCCAGACACAAAGCCATGGAGGCTTTTCAACAGGAGGACATCATCGCTGTATCTGCATGCTAGAAAGCTCACTCTGGAAAGTTTTGATTACATCATAACACAGGTGGGCACTGAAATGGGACCATGTCGGAAGCTGAGAGACCAGCCGAGGAGCCTATTTGCAAGAGTCTAAGCAAGAAAAGTTGGGACCCTGGATGCAGTCGAGAGCAGTGGGAACGGAAGGGTGGGGCTGGATTTACAGTGAGAGGCTTGAAACAATGTCTCTGGCAAACAGCGGTTGGGGATAATCTGGGTGTGGACCGAAGAAATGTGGGTGAGGAAGCCGAGGGCCAAGATGTGGAGAGTCAGAGCAGGAACAGAAGGGCCAGGCCCATTGCTGAGAGCGGGGAAAGGACACTGAGGACAGTGGCATCCTGCCCCTAGGATTTCACCTCCCCCACCCGGACCTCATGCACACCTAACATCCGACTTCCACATACAGTTTTGCCCTTGACCTTTATAGGGCAGGGGAAATGTACTTAGATAATCTCTAATCAAGTTAAAAATATTGTTCCCTGAACTGAGGCCAGACAAGCGAGTGCTAAGGAAGCATGGCCACATGAGTGTAGGAGAACTGGAGTCGAAAGACTGCGATGGCTTCGTGCCCATATCCTTTGCCATCCCAGAAAAATGCAAAGCAGTCCTGCCACATGTGTGCCTGGTTTCTCCATCCCCTCGCCATGATGCCTAACCAGACACATCAGAAGTTGCAAAATTGGGGGGCTCCTGGCTGGCTCAGTCAGTTAAGCCTCCAACTTCTGCTCACGTCATAATCTCGCAGTTGGTGAGTTCAAGCCCCGCGTCAGGCTCTGTGCTGACAGCTCAGAGCCTGGAGCCTCCTTCAGATTCTGTGTCTCCCTCTCTCTGCCCCTCCCCTGCTTACGCTCCGGCTCTCTCTCTCTCTCTCTCTCTCTCTCTCTTAAAAATAAATAAACATTAAAAAAGAGAAAAAGAAGTTGCAAAGTTTCTCAGATATTGGGGGCCAGTTGAAAGTTGATTCCAATAAAAAGATGGAGATCATTCAACAAGGCTTACAAATAACCACCACCATAGGCCAGCAGCAGAGTGAAGCAGGAGCCCATGGCATCATCTTGGGATTTCTCACCAGGACTGGGCTTTGAGGCCATGATGTGCTCCTGAAAGTGGTCCCTGTCTGACCTGCTTTTTCACACTTTATGTCTTTTGTCCCACTCATAAATTGTATCTAACTTAACCCAGTGTGCTACAGGAGCCAAGAAGTCCTAACCGTTTCTAGCAAACAAAGATTTCCCACTTATTTACCATGTGCTGGGGGCTGTTTCAAGCACACAACAACCCTATGGGGTAGGTCCTATTATTATCTTTCAGTGACAGATGAGGGGATGGCGAAGAACACAAGAACCTCCCCCCTCCCTCCCACCACTGAACCACAGGGGAAAGAAGGCTGATCTGAACCCACAAGCCAAAGGGTGTCTGAGGATTCCTAACTCCAGCAAGGGAAGGAGAGGGTTAAAGAGTAAGATGAACATACGTGGGAATCTTTGCTGTCTGGGCAGGCAACTCACGGCAAAGATGTATTTTCTTGAACATTCAGCAGGGTGGGGCCGCCTCCCTGATCAGAACTGCACTCTCCTGTCCCCCCAAGCGCGCCCCAGGTCATTAAATAGAGGAGCCAAAAGTTCAGGGCTGGCCCGCCCCCTCCTCCTCCCTCTTCCCCAAAAGGAAAATGAGGTGGGGGGAGCATGAATTACTTCACGAGCCATCGGGAGGAAACGTAACATGTGCCCTCCAGTGATTCATTTGGGTGGACTACTTTCACACCGAGCTAAATGCAAAAGTTCAGAGGAGGGTCAGCGGGCGGCCCCTCCCTCTTTGAGTGCGGGAGAAATTTCCTCCTTGTAAAGGACAAGCACAGTTGGAATCAAACTCCATCCAAACAGGAAATCACCAAGATTCTAGGTAAACGTGGCGCCTTATTTTTAAAGGACCAACTTTTTTATTTCATTGACTGGGTATTTCCTGAGTGCCTACTAAGTGCCAGGCACCCTGGCACGTAGTTGTTATGGACCTAGGATGTGCCGGGTGGGAAGATACAAAGAGGGAAAAGACAATGCACACACGCGCGCGCGCGCGCGCACACACACACACACACACACACACACACCCATCTGGTAAATCTTACAAGAGAAAGACTTTCGGGGGATTGTCTTTTTTCTAAAAATGAAAATAAAAGGTTGCGCGCGCACGCACACACACACACACACACACACCCTGACTCCCCAAAGTGCCCGGACTGAGTCCTGAGCAGGGAAAGTGGGAGGCCTGGGGCGAGGGGGATGGGCGCGCCCAGCGGGTTGGGTGACAAGGTGCAAGGGCAGAGCCGGCAGAGGCATCGGGAGTTGGCTGGCGAGCTTGCGGCAGAGGCAGGTGCCAGCTGCGAGTGGGCGGAGGGGCGGGCGCCCGGCCAGGCGGGGGAGGCCCGGCGTCACCTCTGCCTCTAGGAGTCGGGCGCGCAGACGAGCTCGCCCAGAGCAGCCGGGGGCACGGGCGTCCCCGCCGCCCGCAGAAGGAGCCGCGGGAGCAGTCGCAGCAGCCGCCAGGCGACAGCATCCTCTGGAGAGACGCCCCAGGCTCCGCAGCCGCCTTCCTCCGCCCGGAGGCGAGCGCCGCCGCCCGCTCCCCGCGCTCCCGCTCGCCGTCGCCCCCCGGCCCCGCCGCCCGTCCGCCCGCGGGGGACAGCAGGCACCAGCGCCCCCGGCCCTTCCCTGCCGCGGGCTCCTGGGCCGGCGGCGCGGGGAGAGAAGGTGCCGGAAGCAGGGGCCCAGAGGCACCATCCCCGGGTCTCCAGTCCACGCGGAGAAGAGACGCCCGGCAACACCGCGAGCCCCCGCGCCGCCGGTCCCCGAGTTCAGGGGCGACACCCCTCAAGGAGGGGGAGGGGTGCGATCCCGCGCGGTGAGCACTCCGGCCCCATTGACCCCGTCCGGCCCTCGGCGCCCAGCGCCCGCCCGGGTCCCCGGAGACGCCCGCGCGCCCCGGCGGGGCCATGCCCGCGCTGCGCCGGGACCGCCTGCTGACCCTGCTGCTGCTGGGCGCGCTGCTCTCCGCCGACCTCTACTTCCACCTCTGGCCCCAGGTGCGGCGCCAGCTGCGGCCCCGGGAGCACCCGCGGGGCTGCCCGTGCGCCCGCCGCGCC
>NW_024412437.1:4755250-4795775 GCF_014898765.1 Herpailurus yagouaroundi | reverse complement strand
GGTTTGGAGAAGGCTGAGTGGTGGATACTGAGATCCCCAGGTAATGACCGAGGACGTTAAATGAGTTAGAGCTCTGTTTTGAAGTACAGACTTGTCTAAATATCACTCACATCCAGAGTTCACTTATGTACCACACCCATCCCTTTCCTTAATGCAAGAGATTTCAAAATGAGATGTCATCGGATGGTTTCAGAGTCCCTGTGGAGGATGGGTAGACCATAAATCGCCGTGGAAACTCAGTGCGAGCCCAGTTTAACTGTTTGCTCGTTATTCTGCGGTGCTAGGACCGAGAGAGGGCTTTCAGAAAGTAAAAAAGACACAAAATGGAGAGCTATTGGCTGAAATCACTGTGGTGAATTTCAACTGCAACTCCATGGCTGACGATTTCATATTAGAAAGGAAGTGGTTCTCCATTTCATGGCTAATTGTGCGTAATAAAAAGGCACTTGGAGATGGCTCCTCAGACACTGTCATTTTCAGCATTACCTTTCTTTCGTCCATAACGTGGGCGGCCGGATCGATGGACGAGGAAATCTTGCCCTTAGAAAATTGTCCGCACATCTGTTGAAGATTTGAGAAGTGAGGGGACTTTGACCAAAGTCACTGGCTCTTTGGCAAACGTAGCCCCACAGTGTGCACATTTTTGCCGCCTTCAGGTCCTTCATGTTACTTTGGTCCTGAAGGGAAAGCCTAGGGGAATGCTTGGGCAGAAAAGCAAAAATCTTCCTCACCAATCTGTCCGGCAATCGATTTGGAGCTTGATTTCTACACCCTTGTGTGTCACAAAGACGCATTTACTGGCCAGAAATGGTTTGGGTCATTTTACCGGCGGATCGACCAATGAGGGCTGGTGACCTTGCTGTATTCAGAGGGAACAGGGTAGTTTGGTGGGGTTGGTGGGCATGTGACCCTTGTGATATTTATTTCCCTCTCCCTTTTAATCCTTGAGCTCTCAAGTGAGGTTTGTGGCTGAAACGGGTGAGTAACCTGCACTCTCGAGTACCGAAAGTGGATCTCGGTACCTACCTTCACCCGAACTGTATGGTAAATGCCAACGCGATGATATTAATACGCATGTGCATTGTTACTCATGGCAGGGTTAAAAACGGAACCTGAAGACTCCTTAGCCAGTGTGAATTTGAATCACGCGCCTTGTTCTGTTGTGAGAGACAGTCCCCCATTACCTAAAGCGAGAGAGTGCCCTGATGAATATGAAGCCCGCATGCCTTTTCCAACGTGCAGGGCCAAGGAAGGCTCCAGAGTTCGGTGCAGACAGATAATTAGAACCGACAGTAAAGGAAGAAATAGTGAATGACCTTGCTAATGGCTTATCTCTTGCACGGACTAGCCCTCCATGTGTGTGTAATGATGTGAAGTCGGAAGGTATCTTTCTACAACTGTGAGCTCACTACCAATAAAAGGTAGATAATGCCCCGTCTTCTTCCCCCAGCACATTCCTTTTCGATTTCAGTGGAAGATGGGGCTTATACGTCGTTTTAAACGTCTCAGGTTTCTGATCAGTATTTGTTCATCGGGTGTCAGTATTCAGTTAAGTTGAAATGCAAAAGATATATCGCGTGTCGGGTGGACAGTCTCGTGCTATGGGACCCTCAGGCTTTCTGCAGACCTCCCCAACCCACTCCTTTCTCCCTCAAAATGTAAGTAAGTGTGGCACAATCCAAGTGAAAAATGCAATCAGGGAAAATGCTTTTGTCAGGTCGTCGGTCACTGCTCACAGCCAGCGAGCCAACGCCAGGCCCTAGCAGGCATGATGACACATTTGGCACCTGTCTTGAATAGTGAAAAGGACAGAACAAAGAGCCAGGGGAGTATAGTCTTCACTACTTCAGGCCCTAAACCAGCCAGCCGCAGGAAGCCTTTTCCTTTCAAAGTAATGGATGGAAGGCGGGGCTTACAGATGGAAGGCGGGGCTTACAGATGGAAGGCGGGGCTTACCTGGCGCACAGGTAACTGTTCACCCCTCTGCTATCCTTGCCTCGGAGGCTGGGCTTTCTGGGTTTGTGGGCCGGGCTGCTTCTCTGCCCACAAGCTACCCAAGCCAGACAAGACCTGTCCTCTGACGTGTCAGAAGTGGCCGGGCCTTTTGCCCACATATCTTCGGTTGGCTCCTCTGTAACTCTCTGGTCTTGACAGGCAAGGCCAAACAGGGTCATGCCCCACCACCCCCCTCACCTCTCACCCCTCACCCCCCTTCCCCATGCCCAGACTCCTGCAGCTAACACATAAACGCAAGCTCCCCACTCCCTGCTTTTCTTTCTTTGTGACATTTCCTCAGGTATCCGGAAGGTTGTGTCTCCCCACAATTACAGCTTCAGCATTTCTGAGCAGCGTGCGTGTGTATCTGTGTTCTCCGTCTCCTCCTACCTACTTGCTGTCGCCGAAAGCCTAGCCCTGTGTTTCTCTTTGAAAATCACAGCGAAGACACTGGGCAGCTTTTCAAACCTGACAGTTGTTTAAGGGGAGTAAATTGGCTCAAGTTTTTCCGGGGGAAGCTTTGAGAAGACCCAGCAGCCGAGGCAGCTACAGGAGAGCGGGGGGGGGGGGTGGGGGGGGGGGGAGAGAAGGCGCCAGGAAAGACGAAGAAGTCAGCTGGAAATGAGAACTGTCTGTTCTAAGAGGTTTTGAAGGCAAAGCTTCTTCCCACCGTGGCATCTATGGAATGAAAAATACAATCTCTTTATTCTCACCCCGTCCAGCCCCCCAGGCCTGTACCTCTTTTTCTCTTTCCTGCTTATCTCGTGCTGGCCCCAGACCATTGGGATTGATTGGGAACAGGCAGTGCAACTCGCAAAGGCAGATAAAAGTCCAGGTTCTTACTCCTGGAGGGCGACCATTTGCTTTTCTCCCAGAGTCAACAGGGCCTTGGCCCCCTGACCGATTCTTCCGCCAGCGATGCCAGGCTAAGAAAGGAAATGACCTCCTTTGGTTTGAAAATGGGCCTCAACCCGACCTGTGGGTGACTTCCATTTCTCTTTTCCAATTAGAGCTTTGCTTGACTGGTTTGGGAAGGGCTGTTGATTTACATCGGTTTCCGCATCCCTGGACTTGTAGCCGGGGGAAACCTCTCCACTCTCCTCAGAGTCACATACTCCAAACAGATGGCGTCTGAGAGGACTAACCCAGGGCCATCTTCGGGTCCCTTCTCCCTCGTTCCAGAACCCAGTCTTCGCTGCCGTTTCTGCAGCAAAGACCTAAATCAGGGAGGCTCTCAGTGTTGTCCAGTCAAGGAGGACAGGCACTTTCTGTGTCCAGTTATATCAAAATGAAGTCCTTTGGCCAAGGACTAGAGGCTGTTTGTCAGCTGTTCCATTGTTCCCAGTCCCCAACGCTCTCCTTTCACCGCACGAAGTTCTCATCAATCCTGGGAACTCAACTGGTTAACTGCATGCAAATCCCTCTTCCCCAAACATGAAACATACTTGGTCTGGCCCAGGGACTCCCCGTACACGTGCTAACTTAGGCCTCCCGGTTTCCTTAGAAGTAGGCATGTGCTTGGAGGCGCCTGGGTGGCTCAGTCGGCTGAGCGTCCGACTTCGGCTCAGGTCATGATCTCACGGTCCCTGAGTTCAAGCCCCACATCAGTCTCTGTGCTGACAGCTCAGAGCCTGGAGCCTGCTTCGGATTCTGTGTCTCCCTCTCTCTCTGCCCCTCCCCTGCTCATGCTCTGTCTCTCTCTGTCTCAAAAATAAATAAAAACATTAAAAAAAAAAAAAGAAGAAGAAAAGAAGTAGGCATGTTCAGTAGGCAGAATTTCAAGGTGGCCCCATTAGATTCCCAGCCCTGGTGTAAACACGCCCTCTCCTCATTATTCTACCAAATGTTAATCTAGGTGCTGGTGTCGAGGAATTGTACAGATGTAATTAAGGTCCCAGATGAGTTGACCTTGGGATAGACAGGTTATCCCGGTGTGCCTGACCTAATCGCGGGAGCCGTTTAAAAGCAGGGAGTTTTATGGGGCGCCTGGGTGGCGCAGTCGGTTAAGCGTCCGACTTCGGCCAGGTCACGATCTCGCGGTCCGTGAGTTCGAGCCCCGCGTCGGGCTCTGGGCTGATGGCTCGGAGCCTGGAGCCTGTTTCCGATTCTGTGTCTCCCTCTCTCTCTGCCCCTCCCCCGTTCATGCTCTGTCTCTCTCTGTCCCAAAAATAAATAAACGTTGAAAAAAAATTAAAAATAAATAAATAAATAAAAGCAGGGAGTTTTCTCCGGCTGATCAAAGAAAAGGAAATCAGAGATCCAAAGTATGATATGGATCTGAGGGGCCACTGCTGCCTTGAAGATGGAGGGGGCCACCTGGCGAGGGACACTGAGGACTTAAGATTGGCCCGCAGGCGACAGCCAGCAGGGAAACAGGGACGTCAGTCCCGCCACCACAAGGAAGCAAATTCTGCCAGGGGCGAAAACGAGCTCAGAAGCAGATTTCTCCCCAGAGTCACCAGACGAGAACTCAGCCTGGGGGACAGCTTAACGTCAGCCTTGCAGAGGCTGTGCAGAGAACACAGGTACGGCCAGGCTGGACTTCAGGCACAGAACTCGGTGACTGAACCGATGGGTGTTGCTCTAAGCCCCTGGGTGTGTAATAGCCAACAGATAGCAATAGCAAACAAATCTGGTACTGCCGTTGATTTCCCTCTATAGAGGAAACTGAGGACGAGAAGGTTATATCACTTGTCTTCCAAAGTCAGGCAGCCAGCAAACCACAGGCAGGCTTCGTACCCAGAGCGTCTGGCTCCGGGATGCACGCCCTAACCATCAGCTGCACCACTGTGCGTCTTTTGAAGTCCACAGGCCCTCGCTTTCCTTCCCTCTCCCGGAAAGGCTTTTCTGACTGCCTCCACCCACTCTGGGCCCTCTCTGACTATACCCCTCCTCTGCATATAAGACCACATTACTTTTTGTGACTGAGCCCCGTCTGGCTTCATGGCAGCTGCTAGGAGCTTCCTAGGGGAATGAATAGCCACTTGCTTCTGGCACAAAAAGCCCCCGGCTTGCACATGGTCACGCTGCCACATCTGTTTCATGGTTTCCCGTGGGGCCCCGTCCCGAGGGGGCAGGGACAGCCAGAGTCAATTATCTGGGGAACGCGTCATGGGAAACAGACAACATCAGGATTTGGGGCCTGTGAGCAAATGGTCTGCTGTCTCCTATGAAGAAAGCCTCACACTGAAAGAATCCCAACTGTAAAATCACCCCACCTGTCGCTTTAACTCCTCCCTGTAAAGGTCTAAGACAAAGCCACCCTCCTGAGACTTTCTGAAATTTGGAGCTGAGGTGGGTGTTCTCTTTATTGCAATAGCCTAAATGAAATCAAAAAAAAAAAAAAAAAAAAAAGCCCCGAAGGAAAGTTGAGAGGGTGTCATATGCCAAGAAGAGGGAATTTCCTCCGCTTCCGGTGCTTTCTGAGGAAGAGCGGCCAAGAAGTCTTGCTTAAAGAAAGTGGGAAGCACGGAGACCCTGAGTGAGCCAACGCAATCCCCGAGCTGCCCCTTGGCAAGTGCTGACCCATGTTTTTCTTGTGATTATTCATTAAGCTGAGGCCGACGAGAGCCTGTGGATTCTGCTGAAGTCGGCCTGCCTGTGGCCGCAAGCCGAGTGGGGGATATACCATTCTCAGCAGCTGCCGCTTTAGGGGAACAGAAGTTTCTAGGCCAAAGAGCATCTGCGAACCTGTTGTCAGAGGCAGGCACACACATACATGCCTGATGAAAACCATAGCAAGGAGAAAACAAAAAGGGCTTAGCCCTTCTGGTGCCCTGTCACTTGGAAGAATGTCCTATGGCTGCAATGTGAAATCAGGGCAGACTGGGTTCTGAGTGCTGTGGAGACGCGGGCATCCGGGACTCTGAAGGGGAAGAACTGGGGGCGGCCAGCAGAACCGGGCTTGGGCGCGACGCAACGTTAAGAATCAGAAAAGGGTCTGATTTATTGGATCCCCGAGGAACAGACCAGTTCCATCTGGAAAGCCACAGGGAATAGAAAATAGTGGAGGACTGTGGTTCCTAAGCCAAGAACCTGTAATAAGACTCAGCAAAATACGGAGAGTAAAAGAGAAACTTAAGGAGTTTGGCACGGGGGCACATGGACTGAGAAGCTGGGCTATTAAAAAAAAAGCTGGCCCGGGAAGAGATGGAATTTTAGAAAACTTGGACGAGGTTGATGGGTTAGAAAAGATCTCTGCTGGCAGAAGGAAATCAGAGCTGCCTCTGGCCCTGGGAAGTCAGGCATAGCTCAAATAGCAAACTTGCGATCAATACCTGGGTCGTCGTGGAATCGTGGGGAAATATTTCGGGGGGGGGAGGGAGGGGGGGTCGTAGGGAAATATTTCTGATGTTGCTAACCAAAATGGAGTCTCTGCAGAGGAACAGATTGTCTCTCCTGGCCAAGTCAGGTGTCCCACAGGGTCTCAGTTTCATTAGTCCAAAGGGGAGTTTTGGATTTCTGACTCATTTTTCCCCATGGCTGAAGAGTTACAAATTCTATAGGAATAGTGTGTTTATCTGCACTTACAGCTCAGCCCATGTTTTCCACTCTGAGTTAAGAATTATGCACAGCCAGTAGCTGTGTTTTTTACGCATTCTGCGCCCCTCGGAACAGTCGGAGACGCTAGAGAAAGACCAGCCGCAATTCCATCATCAAATCAAGCCCCTTATTAACCACTGTTTCATTGAAAGGGTTTTGGGTTTTTTTTCCACGGAAGGGGGAGGGGGGCGGTCCCTGGACCCTACTGAGTTCAAGGGATGAGGTCTATGTTTCCCTTAAATGTTATGACAAATTTGCATTCTGTGCATATGCTTATTTTCCTAAGAAATAGTTTACTGCTTTTGGAAAGTCTACTTTGGTTTCAAGTGACAGAAACCCAACTCAAAGTAACGCAAGTAGGAAAAGGAAATGTAGAGACTCAAGTAACCAAAACCCAGTGAGGGCCTGTCTTAATCCCCTCCTGCGGCTTTGGGTCCCAGCTGCTCAAGGACCAGAGAGAAAAAGGGTGTCTCCGGTTTCCAAAAAAAAAAAAAAAAAAAAAGATAATGAGCAGAGATGCTGATTGGCCAGGTCCGAGAAAACAGCCAGGCTGTAGAGGGCTATGATTGGCCCAGCTTTGAGGCGTGCCCACCTCTCAACCAATCCCTGACGTCAGGGAGGTGGAGTCATTGGAAACTGTGCATTCTCAGGCCAGGTGGCTCATTGAGGGGAGGAGCGGTGCACCTGGGTGTAGACTTCAAGGGTCCTGGAGAAACTGTCACCGGTGATGCTGGAAAGTTTCTCAGCTTAAGTGCAGGGCCCTTTCTGACTCCTTTAGCTACTGTTCTGGAGTTTTAATTGAGACTTGAAAATCGAATTCATTCACAACAGATTCCTAACGTGTGCGGGCTTTTTATACCAACCATTAAAATCCTCCGAAGAAGACAGGCATCTTCATTTATTGGGGCTTAAATCAACGTTGCTCTCTACATGGGAGCCCAAAGAAGAAACCGAGGTGGACCCAGCTCATTCGTGGGCTCATGTCTCTTTCTCCCAAAAAGAGATTCCACTTCGAGCCAAGATGCCTGTGTGTCAGTCCCGAGGAAACCACTTACCTTCTTCAGGACTCCCTTCCTTTGGAAGGAAGAGAGTGAACCTCTGGTCCCTGAAGGCTCCTTGCTGCTCTGTTTTCCAGGCACAGCACATCTTTGACCAAGATTTCTTCTTCAAGGTCTATCAGAGCGAAAGTATGGGACAGGCATTTTTGAGATGTGCTCCATGAACTTCCAGGGTTCTGGGAGATGCTTCTCAAGTTCTGCAAATGACGGATTAATTTTTCATCTTGAAAGAGTGTACTTTAACACAGCTCTGAAGTTCCTGTATGGGAAAACTCACACCCGATTGTGTTCTACACACGTGGTAGCCTGTAGAGCTTGTGGCAGGTAACTTAGGTGGACAGATGGCTTCTCCTCCTATCGTTGTTTAATTGAGGAGTATTCTGAGATTGCAGGGTGAGCTATTAAAAACCGTCTCCCGTCCCAACTACTTATGTATGTTTATCACGATTTTTTGTACCGTGCTACCAAAACGATGTGCGGAAATTAATCAGGTACTGAAATAAGACTACTTCTATCTGTCATCCCCCCCACTTTTGAATGCTTGAGTTCATAATCCTGTTTTCCTTCTTGTTCTTATCGATTAGCTTTTAAAAACAAGTTTACATATTTTGGCCTATAAATTAGATTTATAATAATAAATGACGAGTCTGGTTTATTTCATACATTGGGATTCTGTGCAAGGTTTCTTCTGTAAGGAAGGTTCCACTTCTAGAAAATTTTTGAAAGCTGCTGATTTGGACTATATGGAAATAGAGTAAACGTTTTTTCCTCTTTCCTCAAAAACCAATGGGCCTAGAACCCAAGCCCCCTGCCCTCCCTTACCCCCCTCGCTCCCAGCTATTATCACTAGTGAGAGCGTGGCCACACACCCCCACCATGGCTTTGCCAATGCTTGTGGCCACTTGAGCGAATGAGAGCATCCTTTAGGGCTTGTGTACTATTCCTGCTTTGCTGCACAGCAAATCATACCAAAATATCGTGACTTGAAAACAAGAACCATTTACTGGCTCACGATTCGGCAAGTCTGCAATTTGGGCTGGGCTCAGCTGAGCGGTTCTTCTGGCCTCCTTGGGCTCAATGAGACATCTGTGGTCAGGTGCCACATAAACTCTGCTGAGCTAGGCTGTGTCCCCTCCCGGCGGGGGGGGGGGGCCTGTCTGGGCCTTGACGGAGACGATGACGGTGGTTCCACATGGCAGTGAGCTAATCCCGCCTGCATCACGTAGTGGTGGAAGGTTACCAAGAGAGAGTGGAAGTGGGCATCACCCCTTGGGGTCCTGGCCAGGACCTGCTGAATGTCGCTTCTGCTGCCTTGTGTTGGCCAAAATAGATTAAAGCCCACGTGGGGAGATTTGGGTCTCCTGGCCATTGGAGAGGAGGTGGTCTAATACCTTAGGACCGAGCAGAGGCTCCAAGGAAGTCCCTGTTGCTGGCACTTGTCAGGCAGTGAGCCAGCAGCCGTAAGTGGCAACAGCCTGCCACATGTGTCCGTGAGAAAGAAATCTAATAGAGCCCTTTAAAACTCGAGTGAAGCAGTTGTGGACTGAATCATGTTCCCACAAAACCCATATGTTCAAGTTCTTACCTGCAGCGCACCTCAGAATGTGACTGTTTTTGGAGACTGGGCCTATAAAGAGATAATTAAGGTTAAATGAGGTCACCAGGGTGGGGCCTTAATCCCCTATGACTAGTGTCCGTGAAAGAAGCAGGAGAGACCCCGGGAGATATATTTATGTACGGAGGGAAGGCCATCTGAGGACGCAGGGAGAAGGCGGCCGTCCGCAAGCCATGGAGACAGGCCTTGGGAGAGACCATCTCGGTGACACCTTGATCTTGGACTTCTAGGCTCCAGAAGCATGGGAAATAAATTTCTGTCGTGTAAGCCACACCCGGTGGGTGGTATTTTGTTATGGCAGCCTGAGCAGACTAATAATACAGAGGCTAACTGACAGGGATAGTTAGGGCTAATCTGCTGGCTCAGGCCTGCCTGCACCTCAGCTCCCTGGGGCACACGGCAAAGCCAAGCTGTCTCTGAAACTGTCCTCTCCCCCAGTGTGGTTCTCCCAGCTTCACCAGGCCTCCGGGCCTCCCTTTTCAAGCCCTTAAAAACTCCCTCGTTCACAGACAAGATGGCCTCAATCCTTTCCTTAGGGCCAAGTGATTAGCTCTTCGTTTAGTTTTGTTTTAACCTACCTGTTTGTGGGTAGACTTGAAGATCTCCCTTCTTCTGGAGACCATTTTTCAGACCAGAAGCCGACACCTGGCTCTCTGTCTCCCTGCACCCCTCCTAGGATGGTCCTCCTCCTCCCCAAGGCCACAGGTCCTCTGATTGATGGGCCAAGGACACAATGCCATCCTCCAAGGGTGCTTAAAGCCCGTTTTGTAAATCTGTAAACACTTCCTTTCCTGTGAACCGCCAGAATATTTAGAACAGCGATGAAAATTTGTTTTCACTTATCAGGTGTATTAAGCGCCTATTATTTCATAAGCAAATCTCCAAAGACCGTTATCTGTTATTTACCTATAGGGAATTTGTGATAATAATCGTTAATATTAGTAATGGCATGAATATGGAGAGTCCTTTTCACTTCCCGAAGCTTTTTTTTTTTAATTGTTTTTTTATGCTTATTTATTTCTGAGAGAGGCAGAGGCAGAGCGTGAATGGGGAAGGGGCAGAGAGAGAGGGAGACACAGAATCCGAAGCAGGCTCCAGGCTCTGAGCTGTCAGCACAGAGCCCGACGCGGGGCTCGAACCCACGAACCGTGAGATCACGACCCAAGGCGGAGTCAGACACTCAACCGACTGAGCCACCCAGGTGCCCCTTTCCTGAAGCTCTTTTAAACAGTCTGTAATTCATTCACCGTAGATTGGTGTTTACAGCCAGTAAGAGGTTGACCTGAGTGTCCCCATGGAAAGACATCCAGTCAATCTGTGTTTTGAAGCACAAATTGTTATAAAGCTGTGTTATAAAGCAGCGTCCTTGGCAACAGCCTGGGCTGGTGGGGCCTCAACTGTCTGTAGTGGATGCTATGCAGGACCCCCGGGGAAAAACTACGAGTACTGCCTTGTACGGAGACCATCAGAGACCACACCTCTCAGAGGAGTCTCCATTGAAATGGACAGAAACTCCCTCAGTGAAACTTGATGGTGTCAGAACAACACAGGGAAACATTTGTGTGCTGTGTTTATTATAATCATAAGCATTATGTTATTCTAATAGAAGAATGAGAAACTGAGGTCTTCCAGTATCATTTGCTATCAGAAAATCAAATACCATCAAGGATGGACTTTAAAATATTTTTAATGTTTATTTATTTATTTTGAGACAGAGAGAGAGCGGAGCAGGGGGGAAGGGGGTTGGCAGACAGAGAGACAGAGGGAGAGAGAGAGAGAAAATCCCAAGCAGGGGGCATTTGGGTGGCTCAGTCGGTTAAGTATCCGACTTCAGCTCAGGTCATGATCTCAGGGTTCGTGGGTTCGAGCCCCGCGTCGGGCTCTGTACTGACAGCTCGAAGCCTGGAGCCTGCTTCAGATTCTGTGTCTCCCTCGCTCTCTGCCCCTCCCCTGCTCACACTCTGTCTCTCTCTCTCTCTCTCTCTCTCCTTCAAAAATAAATAAAAAAAAAAAAAATCCCAAGCAGGCTCCACCCTGTCAGGGCAGAGCCTGACATGGGGCTCAATCTCACCAACCATGAGATCATGATCTGAGCTGAAACCAAGAGATGGACACTTAACCGACTGAGCCACCCAGGCGCCCCTGCCATCAAGGAAGGATTTTAACGCCACACACTTTTTTGCTCCATGCCTGGACCCCTGGGCAGAGATACTTTACGAGACGTTCGGCAACAGCTGCGAGCCTGAGACCACGCCCCACGTCTCAGAAGCTGGCAGCCACGTCTTTGAGCCATTGGGTCTTGGCATTTCCTGAGCAAGTTCTGAGAAGGGAATTCCGTCACTGCATTGGTTTCCTAGGGCTGCGGTGACGAATGTTTCCTTGCACACTTCTGGAGGCTGAATCTGACACCAAGGTGTCAGAGGCTCTGGGGAGGCGGGGCGTGGGGGGGTGGGGGGCACAAGTCCTTTCTACAAGAGTAGCTGCCAGCATTCTTGGACTCGGGGCCGCATCACCCCAAGCTCTGCCTCCACGGTCACATCACCTCCTCTTCCGCCCATGTGTCTCTCTTCGAAGGCCACGTGTCACTGCATCTGGGGCTCACCTGAATACTACAAGACCATCTCTTCTTAAAATCCTGAACTGTGTTACATCTGCACAGCTGCCATTTCCAAACAAGGTCACATTCCCCAGTTCCAAGGGTTTAGGTCCTGGACGTTAGGTGTTTGGGGAGAGCACCCTGCCCCCCGTACCGTTATGAATAGAAAGGCCGTCAGTTACCTTTGTAACTGTCATATTATTTTATGATGAGATAGATCATAAACATCGTTATGATCTATCTCCTAAAATAAATGTAGGGACACCTGGGTGGCTCAGTCGGTTAAGCATCTGACTTTGGCTCAGGCCATGAACTCGTGGTTCATGAGTTCAAGCTCCACATCAGGCTCCGTGCTGACAGCTGAACCGGCTTCGGACCCTCTGCCCCCTCTCTCTCTGCCCCTCCCCGACTTGCCCTCTCTCTCTCTCTCTCTCCCTCTCTCAAAAATCAATAAATATTAAAAAAAATTTTTAATGAAAAAATTTTAAAAATACAATAAAATAAATGTAAAATAGTTGAGAAAAACAAGTCCAAGGGAAAATAGGACAGATGGGGCCTAGAGTGAAGAGCTTCTCAGAGCACTTCTGTGAACACCTGCCCACCCCAGAGTTAGTTAGCTGTGCTCGGAGACCCATCAGTCGTGTCTACAGGGCGAATGCTAGCCTGTGGCCCAGGAAGACCGTAGGGTTCCCGTCAATTCCCCGGGGTCCTCCTCCCTCACATCCTACCGCTCAGAGGACACCTTGTGGGTAAGGACCAGGGTCCTCCACCTTGGAAGACGGTCCCGTCAGTGACTCCGTGCACTCCCCAGCATGAGCAGCACTGTGTCCCAGAGCAAGTACGTGCAGTCATGTCCCCGTGGGCCGCACTGCCCAGTTCCCGGCACACAGGCCTGCCGGCTTGTCTTATCTAAGGAGAAAATCGACAGCGCTGAGGTTCCAGGGGAATGGGGAGCATTCCCCACCCTTGGGGAAGTCCTCCACCCCTCCCGCTGTCTTAGCAGAGCTTCTGATCGACACTGAGTGGCAGCGCATTTAGGGTCAAACTCCTGGAGGCACCTGGAGTGCAGCTCGTCAGGGTTGACATTCAGCGCAGAGAAACAGACTTGGCTGTTGGCTAAACTTGGAGATAAAAACAAAAGGCTCTTGAAGAAAGTCACGGTCAAACCAGACGGGTGAGTGGATTCAAAGCCACCGACCTGTGCCCAGCGAGGAGCCCAAGTTCCAAGGGCAGTCGGGATCCTCCCGAGATACGTGTGGATCTGCTGTGACAGATGGGCCAGAGGGTAATCAGTACCTCCAAGCCATATGCCGTAGCATGTGACTGCAAGATTTGGGGCTGGAAAAATATGAAAATAGATAATAACCAAATGCCCACCTTAGGTATTAAAAAAACCATCAACAGAGCAACGATCGAAAGCCTAATTTGAGCAGTGGAACTTACTAGTGGTCCCTGAGGGTTAAATTCATTGCAAAATGTAACCGAATGAGGTGGTTTTCTGTTCTGTTATGAGCTGTAAAGCCATTAAAAAGGTCTGAGGAGGTCAGCCAGAAATGATGAGCTTGGATTTATGGCAGTTGTTCTATGGCCCTTCTTTCAGGCAATAACAGAGCTAAGCGGTCTGTTAAGACTACTCATGAACTGTGATATGAAAACTGTTTTGTCTGCACTTACAAAAATGCTTCCTCCTGACTTTCCTGGCGGCGGGGAGGGTTGCTATGCCCAACTCATCCAAAAACATCAGTTACTCGTTAAGTATAGAAAAGTAAGCAGATGGGAGGGGTGCCTGGGGGGCTCAGTCGGTTGAGCCTCTGACTCTTGGTTTCAGCTCAGGTCATGATCCCAGGTTCATGGGATTGAGCCCTGAGTCGGGCTCTGTTCTGAGTGTGGAGCCTGCTTAAGATTTTCCTCTCTCTCTCTCTCTCTCTCTCTCTCTCTCTTTCTTTCTTTCTCTCTCTCTTCCTCTCTCTCCCACTTGTGCGCTCTCTCTCCCTCTCAAAACAAAAACAGAAACAAGCAGATGGGCCAGAATATTTGCGCCCCAAAGGAGACAGCTGGCTCCTTCTTGCCCTTTGGATCTCCTTTCAAAACCGCCCACTCACAGGGATCTTTCCTGTCCCATCAACCTAGACGGGTCCCCAACTCTTTCTTGCCACTCCTGCCTTATTTTCATCAGGGCTCTTGACACAATTTAACGCCTTCTTGTTTATTGATCTGCTTAGCGTAAAACCTCACTAGATCGCAAGCGTTTAAGGATTGTATCAAACTGAATGGATATATCCACATCCGAATCCCCCCCGAATCTTTCACTGGTATCTTAGGGGGTGGTGGGGGAGAAAAGTCTTCGCAGATGTAATTCAGAATCTTAGGATGAGGAGATCATCCTGGATGATCTGGGTGGGTCCTAAAACAAGAACAAGGGTCCTTATAAGGAAAAGCAGAGGGAGGTTAGACACAGAAGAGGACACGGTGCGACCAAGAAGGCAGAGACCGGGGTGATGTGGCCACCAGGCAAGGTAGGCCAACAGCCACCAGAAGCTGAAAGAAAAAAAGAATGGATTCTCCCCCGGGGCTCCTGGAAGGAGCCTGATAGCCTCACTGATACCTCGATGTCAAGCTCTGGGAGTCCAGAACGGTGAGAAAATAAATTTCTGGAAAGCCACCACGTTTGGGGTTATTTCTTGCGGCAGCCACAGGAGCCGCTGGACGGAGGCTTGCTCGCCTCTTTGGCAGTGTGATCCCGTACCTAAAAGGCTGCTTGCACACAACAGGTGCCTCATAAATGTTTGGTAAATGAATGAGAAAAAAGAGTACTTGAGAGGCTCTGTAGTTAGGCAGTTCTGGGTTTAAATGCCAGCTCTGCCACCAGGCGCCCAAAGGCCTGAGGCTCATTTCCTGGAACCTCAGCGTCCGGGTCAGGAGTGGGGGGCTGTAATACCCACCCCCAAGGGGTAGCGGGGTCTGTCCCGCACTGAACAGGGTGCCTGGTTCATGTGGTACATTGTTTTATGTTCCATGCGGGCAACTTGCTACCTGTCCGTATCCAGCCTTACTCATGTGTGTGTGATACTCAGGTCGATGACACTCAGCAGCCGGGGTCAGCTCCATTGCTAGGGTGAAACACCCGTGGGTCCAGCCCAGCCAGGGCCCCCCGCTTGTCTGGAAGCCCCAGTGCATCCAGAGAGACAAAATACATGTATTGATTTGTCCGTGGTCACCGGGACGTCAAATGCCTCATGCTTGCAGGCGGAGAAAACACAGAACCGGGTCAATGTGCAATTAGCCTACCTCTTTCAGAAATTACACCCCGGGGGCGCCTGGGGGGTTCAGCGTCCAACTTCGGCTGAGGTCACGGTCTCGCAGCTCGTGAGCTCGAGCCCTGCGTCGGGTTCCACCCGGACGGTGCCGAGCCTGCTCGGAATTCTCGCTCTCTCCCCCTCGCTCTCTGCCCCCCCCCCCCCGCTTGTGTTCACTCGCAAAATACGTAAATAAATTTAAAAGAAAGAGAAAAGAAACCACACCCCTTCCCACCCCCTACACTCACGCTCTGAGCGAAAACGGGTCCGTCAGCGAACGGTCCTCGGTCACACGACTTGAAACGACAGGAGTCCTGCAGATGGCAGATGCCATTTTAATTCTTCTCTTCTCATCTCTTGTCACCGAGTATTTTTTCAGCCAGTTAAACAGGCTGATCTCTTTCCCGTCCGGCCGTGCCTCTGGTGAGTTGGTGACGTTGACAGTAGCCGACCCTTGGTGAGCACGTACTCTGGGCGCTCGGGGCGAGGCACAGGGCTTGTGTCCTTTGCATACTATCTCACTTAATTCTCACCACAACCCCACAAGAGAGGTACTGTTACTACGCCCACCTTGGGTCGAAGAGAAAGGCTCAGACAGGCTAGGTTCCCCTAGAAACCGGATTTCAAAGGCGGAAATTCCACACTGACTTGATCTTTGCCTCCTGTCTCAGATCGGGTCCTGGAAGCATATCTGAAGTGAGATTGGAGGGCAGGAGGCCTTGCGGGCGGAGCTCTCAGATGCCCCCTTGCATCACGGCCCAGACATGCCCGAGGCAGAAATGCTCCTTACCTGTCTGCTGCGGACACAGGAATCGCTATTGCCGGGTCGGCTAGAAGCACCAAAAAAGCTTTAAAAGATAGCTCAACTGGGGCGCCTGGCTGGCTCAGGTGGTTAAGAGACCCTTGTGTTTCGGCTCAGGTCACGATCATACAGCTCATGAGTTCGAGCCCCACGTCAGGCTCTACACAGACAGTAGGGAGCCTGCTTGGGATTCTCTCTCTCCCTCTCTCTCTCTGCCCCTCCCCCACCCGCGCCCTCTCTGTCTCTCTCAAAATAAATGCACGTAAATAAATAAATAAAAATTAAAAATAGCTCAACTTGTCAGTCCTTATACACCACAGACCTGCTTTTTTATTTTTACACCCCCCCAAAAATTTGCTTTTTTAAAACAGAGGGAACATCGGTTATTGGTAGAATCTCTCACCCACGTTTTGATTCCAGGCTTGGGTTTCATCACAGCCCTGCCACTTTGTAGCCGTGTGACCCGGGACAAGTCATCTGGTCCCCGTGCCTTTAAGGAAGTCGTGACGGCAACACTGATTTTATACGGAATTTCTGTGAGGATTCAACAGCTCAAAGTTGCAAAGTGCTTAAAATAGCGCCTGGCACAGGGGAGGCAACGCGTCAAGGTGAGCGAGTCTTCTTACCATTGTTCCGACACGTAGACCCCTTTCGGATCACTGGTTCCTCTGATTTTTGCTCATCAGAACGGAGGTCTGTCCCCACGGTTCCCGTGCCTGGAATGGGTCCTGAAACGCCCGTTCCTATTCAGGCCTCCTCTCCTTGGGCTCCCCTCCAGCTCAGAAGCCCCTGAGTAAGACCCTGGCTAGGTCTCACTCAACCGCTGAGCCAGAGCGGTGACCCCATGAGGTCAGGATGGGCTTGGGAATCCACGTGGCCCTGCGAAAACAAGAGATCTGTTGCAACACAGCATGAAGCCAGCTCCGAGAGGAGGAAGTGATTGTATTTCAACCGGATAGAAACGAGTTTGTGTTGTGAAATCCGCCCATTCTGCAAAAATCTCACTCAAATCTCCATACAGTCCCTGCTTTCCCGCTGGCGAACAGATCAGCGTGTTTCGCGGTCTCCCCCACGACCTCTCCCTGTCTTTACGGAGGCCCCGGCAGGAATCTAAATAAACCCTTGACGGAGCATCGCTTTCTCCGCACCCTCTGTTTTTTGATTTTTACACCAAGAAATGTTGCTTTTATAATCGGGGAACATCGGTTCCTGATAGGCTGTCTCCCCCACATTGTGATGTCAGGCTTTGGTGGAAGAACAGAAAAGGCTCAGGTCAGACGGCCTGGCTGTTCGGCCCTCCTTTCCATTTCCCGTGCTGTTTCCTTAATTTCCTCTTCTGGAGACGGGAGGGATGACGTATTCACAGGGCTTGAGGGAACTAGATATAATCCATGCAAAGAACCCCCCGGATGCATTTGTTAATAAGCTCTACACAAATGCAAGTTGATAGCGTTAAAAAAAAAAGTCATCCTGGGGCGCCTGGGTGGCGCAGTCGGTTAAGCGTCCGACTTCAGCCAGGTCACGATCTCGCGGTCCGTGAGTTCGAGCCCCGCGTCGGGCTCTGGGCTGATGGCTCAGAGCCTGGAGCCTGTTTCCGATTCTGTGTCTCCCTCTCTCTCTGCCCCTCCCCTGTTCATGCTCTGTCTCTCTCTGTCCCAAAAATAAATAAACGTTGAAAAAGAAAAAAAAAAAAAAAAGTCATCCTATGTGAACTAAGTATCGTGAGACTGCGGCAGAGGCGTCAAAATCCACGTGTTCCCCTTGTCTCCCAGCCCCCTTGCAGCCAGGCGGAGGCCCTATGACTGGTTCTAGCCCATGGTATGGGAGTTGGGGTGACTATGTCACTTCCCGGCCAAAGACCTTAACAGCCGGTGCCTCTCTTTTCTCCCTGTGATGATCTCGAAGGCCACTCACTGGGATCTCGGTGTGTCCCTAAAGCCGGGTCCCTGAGTCGTGCTGTGACCTTCATTAAACAAGTAGGCACGTGAGTGAGAGAGAAGGCTTCGTTGGGCTAAACCCACTGAGATTTCCGGATGAAATTGTTACTCCAGCAAAATCTGATTTTACTCCTCAAGCACAGGTGTGAGGGAGACGTAACATGGATTTCTTTTTCTTTTTTTAAAGTTTATTTGAGAGAGAGAGAAGAGAGAGACAGAGCGTGAGTGGGGGAGGGGCAGAGAGAGGGGGAGACACAGAATCCGAAGCGGGCTCCAGGCTCCAAGCTCTCAGCACAGAGCCCCAGGCGGGGCTCGAACCCACGAACCGCAAGATCCCGACCTGAGCCGAAGTCAGACGTCAAACCCACTGGGCCACCCAGGCGCCCTGATTTCTTCTCCTAAAAAAAAAAATAAATAAAAAAATAAAATCAAATGAAATGAAACTTTTCTTGAAAGAAAGTCAAATGAAATGAAACTCCTATTGGGTTGGTTGGGAATTGAATCTCAGCCATCACGGGATCTCCTTTCCGCAAACCCCCTCAGTGTTGGGGGGATGGCCTGAAGGTTTTCCGGTGGTAGAACACTTGAGGAGGACCCCCTAATCCACATCCCATCACCTAGCCTCGTCCAGGTGGGAAACTGTGGGGTCTGGAACGATCTCAAGTGCAAGTATAGAACTAGGGGGGGTTTCTGGTACCTGAAATGCACCTTCCTAGGCACGCTATGCAGCCATTTTCTGCCACACTGGGTCACCCCCAGGAAACAGGCCAGACACACGACCCCAAAGCCACCTTTCCTAAGCTCGGGGAATCTGCGTACCTCCCCAATACTCTCTGCTTCGGTAGGCACCTCCTGGTCTCTGTCAAACTCCCCTGTCAAGCGTATCCCCTCACTGAGTTTAGGCTTCCCAGAAATCCAAAAGTCAAAAAAGCCAAAGAAGGAAGGAGTGGGGTAGCCTGTCCAAAGTGCGTGCTCGGTCCTAGATCATAAACACCCTCGGAGACAAACGCAAAAGCCCAGCTACCTTCTCAGAACGGGGGTGGGAGAAATTCTGCAAGAACAAAAAAAAAACCAAATTAATATCTCAATAAATCATCCTCCCGCACACGGGTCACTGCTCATGCTGAGGAGGAAAACAGGCCAAGATCGGCAATCATGCTCTCGGTTTGTTAAACCGATGGAAAAAATAATACCATGCAAATTAGCGCTAGCTCATGGGCCAAGGACTTGAAAGAATTTCAGCTGTGGGTGAGCCACAAGGAAATTTGCCTACAAACCATGAAAATATGTGCTCCCAGCCTAGCCCTCTACTACAACCCCCTGTAGTTAAATATCCCTTCATGCAGATCTTTCTGTCCTTCAAATGTCCGTGCCTGTGTGATAAGCAGTAAGGAAAAGCTCACACGTTTTTTGAAAATAAATATGTTCTGATCAACCTTTGATTATCAGAGGACCCAGGGTGTGGATTTTTAAAGTTCCTCCTTTCTCTTGGTCCACTCTGAGTACTGCCTTTCGACCACATTTCTTAAAAAATAATAATAATAATTTTTTCATGTTGATTTATTTTTGAAAGAGAGAAAGAGAGAGACAGAGCATTAGTGGGAGAGGGGCAGAGAGAGAGAGGGAGACACAGAATCCGAAGCAGGCTCCAGGCTCCCAGCTGTCAGCAGTGAGCCTGATGTGGGGCTCGAACTCACGAGCCGTGAGATCATGACCTAAGCTGAAGTCGGACGCTTCACCGACTGAGCCACCCAGGCGCCCCAGACCACATTTCTGTTTTCTGCACTCAGGAAAATGGTACAGACCAGAGAAGACACATGTCCGCACGATGTCAGTATCATCGGCTAACAGTGTGTGTGTGTGCGTGTGTGTGTGTGTGTGTGTTTGTGTGTGTGAAACATAGATTTGTTGCTTTGGGGATTGCACAACTGGAGGATGAAAAGAACCAAAATTGGGACATTTGGTAAGTGGATCAATGCCGCATCTCTTACAAGTAACACGTGTGTTCGGATTTTGTCAACATGCTTGTTAGTATTGGTAGAAACGTGATGACTGATTGACTGCTGACTCACACTGGGTTGTTGTTTTTTTAAGCAATTAAGCAGCATTTTTAATTTTTGCTGCACAGAGATAGAGAGGAGGGTAGGAGGCCCCAAGGAAGGCTTTGATGGTGTCTATGGAAAATATTAAATTGCACAGAGTCCAGAACCCATCGTAGCGATCAGCTCATCATCAGAGGATTCAGTGCTTTATTTCCTAGTGATTCTGTGGCTCCAGCCCAGGGTTTCTCAACTTCAGCACTGCTGACATTTTGGCCCAATTTTCTGTTGCGCTCGGCTCTCCTATGTCCCATCGGGTGTTCCGCAGCACCCCTGAGCACTCCCCCCACCAATGATAACGCAAAATGTCTCTAAGTATCGCCATCCCCTCGGGGGGTGAAATTGCCTCTAGTTGAGAACCTCTGGTCTTCCCCAGAGGTGACAGTCCTATGGAAATAATGGGTGACAGTGTGGGACCCCTGCTCTATGAATCATCACATCGTGCTTGGGTTGAGGGGTTCCTTGGTCCAGTATTAATATTTAATATTTTCCAAGTGTGTTGTGTGCAATACAGCATCCAGTGGGTGCTGACACGTGCTGTGTAAAGGAAGGGCTCTTGGGGAGGGCTGGCTGCAGGGCTTTCCAGAGCCTTTACTGTCTCCTCACATCTGCGGCTCACCCAGAGAGGTTATAGTTTGCAGCCCTTTCCACATTTACTAACAAACCCGTGAGGTCTGTTAGTCATTCTGGTGCTTAGCTTATGTCCGGGACTAGAATCGGGGAATTGTAACCCAAGCGGAAGGGATCCACTCGTTCCGACTTGAGTCTGAGGATCCCTTAGACTAGGGATGGTTCGTGCACTCCTCTCCAGAGTGTGCAATCTACTCACATCTCTGGGGATCGGTCTTAACAGATCGGATCTGTTGTGAAGTCAGAGAAGCAAGTTTCCACCTGACGTCACAGTCTCCACTCCTGGACTGTCCTTCCAGGTCGCCAGAGGCATCTAGCCCATTCTGTTAAGCCATCCAAAATCAACAAGCTCTGAGCTTTGGTAAGATCTTTATTTTTTTTTTTTCACACGTTGGGTCATGAGGACCTAGGGTTTCTTCTTGTGTCTCAGACTTCTGCGTCAGTTAAGCAAGTCATCTTGCGCCTTAAGTTCCCACCTACACGTGGCTAATGCCTTCAGTGGTACCCACCACTGAGTGTGACAGATGGGTACGGTGATGCTCTACCTGGTTGAGCTTCCTGGTTGCATCTATGGGCCTTCAAAGCCCCCGCACGAGGAGCCAGAGGGTGGTAAATGGCCCAAGACGGTACGGGCATCCAGAGTGGCGATGAAGAGGTGCCCTCAGAAGGCAGCTGGTGAGATTTGAGTCCCTGCTTGGCAGCTGCTACTCGCCAGCCCCGTCACCTTGAGCCAGTTCCAGACAGGTCCCTAACTCAAGTCAGTCTCCTCATCTATGAAATTGGGCTAACGGTGGACCTGCCTCAGTGGGTAGGTGGGACAAGCAGCGAGCCAGTGCTCGTGAAGTGTCTGGCCCAGAGCAAAAGCTCCGGTGCGTTGACGATTCCCAGTTACTGCCGTGTGCGAGAGCGCCCGGGGAAGCCAAGGGCGCCAGCAACAGGTGTCTCAGCAGCCGGAGGTCAAGGGCGCAGCAGCCCGGATTTGGATCCGGACAAGCATCCCCTTGTTGCCTGCCACCGGGCTCTCGTGTCTTTCTGGGAGCTTCTTTCATTGTCCGGCCAGATCTGTTTAAAGAGTTTAGCATGCAGCCAAGGTTCAGAATTGGGGACAGATGGAGAAGCAGTAACTTCTCTCCAGCCTATTAACATCCACTTCCCCCAGGGCCAGCTCCTGGGCGTGGGAAAGGTGCTTTCTTAGGGGACACCCTTTTGGACTCGTTCTCAGGGATAGCGGTGCTGAGAACCACCCGTGGCTGGTAGTTTCTTTCCATTGGCTCGCTCGGCTGTACCTGCCCCCGGCTGACCGGGTTAGTGCCTGCCAAAACAAATTACCACAAACTGGGCAGCCTAAAAAAAAAACAACAATTTATTTCCTTGCTTTTTCGGGAGGCCAAAAGTCCAAAGTCAAGTTGTAGGCAAGACCGCGTTCTCTCCCAAGGCTCCGGGGGGGGGAACTCATTTCTTGCCATTTCCAGCTTCTCGTGGCCCCAGGTCCCTGCCCGCGCGGATCTCTGCCCCTCTGGTCACATCGCCTTCTCCTCCACTCTCCGTCTTCTCCCCTGTGTGTCCGTCTGAGAAGGATACTTGTGACCACCTTCAGGCGATCCAGGATCGTCGCCCCCTCTCCGGATCCCCAGCTTCATCGCTGCTGCAAGTCCCCTTGGTCATTCTGGGAAACGTTCACAGGAGTCAGCACTCGGATATGGATATCTTTGGGGGAGCCATTACTCAGCCTAGTGCAGGAACCAGCCCGGCGAACGCAGACCAGGCTTCTTCTTACTTCCCCCGCTGCGCGCAGAAATCGGGCAACTGGAAAATTAAACGGCCCTGGCACGAAATCCTTCCCCACCGGCACGAGGCATACAGGCCCTTATGAAAATGGAGTCCCAGGACTCACAGTAATAACAGCGCACACAAATAACAATCCATTCGTTTACTCTTCATGAAAATCGCGTAAGGTGGGTCCATTTAGCACCCCTACTTTTCAGCGGGAGTGAGGCACAGAGAGGTCAGGTAACTGGCTGTGAGCGGCAGAGCCAGCACTGAGGACTTCCGGACCTGCCTCCTCCCACCCCGCTCTGGATTGGCAAACGCACCATTAATTTACAGATACAGCAGCTTGACCACCTGTTGGCTACCCCTAAAAATCAAGCTTCCATCCATGAGCTGCCCGAAGCAGATACACCTTCGGAGCTGAAGGACAGACGCTGGGGGTGAGTGCATTTCTGTTTTGGGAAGTGAAATGAGGAAATGAGGACAGTTAGGGGAAGTCATTCTGGGGTCTGCAGGCCCAGGTCACTATACTGCATCACGGCTTCTGTGGGCTTCCCTTGGCCTCGAGGGCACAGAGATAAACAGAGGAGGAGGCAGATGAGTAGAAAGGGAAGAAATGGGAAATACGCCCTTTGGACCCATGGGGTGGAGCGGCGGGGAGACATCAGTCAGCATCCTGTGACCTGCGTAGGACGAGCCATGGGTGTTTGACCGCGAGTCAAGCAGTCTGCGGAAGGCTGGTCATTCTACACGATTCTATAAGTGAGCATGTGCCACCAGCAGGAGCTCAATGCTTGGCTCTCAGAAACAAAGTCTATTCGAATGGTGAACAGAAAAGCCTTTTCCAAAAGCCCATGGCCTTCTTGGCCTCAATCGCTTCCGCTCAGTGCTATTTATTGTTCTGACGTTCTTGTACTCAGCAGTGGGCTAGGAGGATGGGGAAGGTCCGTTGGATGGAGCCCCTAAAGACTTCCCTAAGGTAATGTGCTTGAAAGTGACACGCTAGGAACTCAGTAAATAGTTCTGGGTTGTGAGCTGCACTCGCCTGGCAGAGGCAGATTCACCACGATGCTGATAACGCGTCAGCCCAGGCTCCCTGACTTCCCCTGCGGGTGCTGGGAGCTGGAAGGCTTGGAAGAAAGCTAGCTATGGAAGGAGCCAGGTGCCAATCCAGACGCATTTCCAGGTAAATATGGAATCTCGGAAGAAAGGGTTCTGGATCCTTAAGGCACTCTTAATTTGTTGATATCTCTTCCTATTCTTAATAAATAGCCACTCTCGTGCCTAACGTGGTATTCATGATTTTGTGCTCTTTTTCTTAAAAATGGTCCTCCAAATGCCCCACTAAACCTGGATCCTTCTTGGTCACGGGGGACACAGAACAGTCCAAAGGAGCATTTTTCACACTCGTCACCACCACAATCAACAACTCAGAAGAAATGTTCTTTCTAAGACCAATGTCAAGGATAAGGATACTGAAACAGACATATGGATCAAGCGGGGGCACAGATTTAAGTGGAAAGCCAAGTCCCGCAAAGGCTCACTATAATGCATTTAAAATTTTCTTCCAGAGTGCTTTTGGAAATTCATAAGATGAGGAAAACCAACCTTCTGAGTTCTGTTCTAACAGAGATCAAACTCCAGTGAAGTTCCCGCTTTCAAGAGATTCCCCCCACCAAGCTTCGATGCTAGCGTTTCAGAGGCTGATGGCGTCTTTGCCGTGGGGAAATTTGTTCGAACATCTTGGGATCATTATTTGTAGAGCATTTACTGTGTGCCGAGCGCTTTGCCAAATACTTAGACGGAAGCAAAAGAAATCCAAGGCAGTTCCTTGTCTTTAAGAAACATAGAGGGGCCTGGGTAGCTCAGTCGGTTGGTTGAGTGTCCGACTTCGGCTCAGGTCACAATCTCGCGGTCTGGTCCATGAGTTCGAGCTCTGCGTCAGGTTCTATGCTGACGGCTCGGAGCCCGGAGCCTGCTTCAGATTCTGTGCCTCCCTCTCTCTCTCTGCCTCTCCCCCTCTTGCGCTCTGTCTCTCTCTCAAAAATAAACATTAAAAAACAAATTTTTTTTTTAAAGAAACATAGAGCTTAGCTGGGAAGAAACCACGTGACTCTGGAGTATTTCACCCTTGCTCTGTCTCTCTTCTGATGCTACAGCTTAGCGACCACGAACCTGAGTTTCCAACCAGGAGCATTTTGCCTGAGTGCCTGACAGCTGCAATGCCACCTCCGTCTCTCCATTCAGGATCCTGGGTGCGGATGGCCAGGGTTCCCCCAACTCCCAAAGATCATCCGTCCTAGCCTAGGTGATGGAGCAGGGGCCCTAGCACAGCACCTTCTAGAATTACACAGGAATGAACAGCTCCAGGAAACGAGCCGGGATTCAGGTAGTTAGAAAATAATTAATGGATTACCACCAAATTCCTCTGCAGGGGGCCTCAGTGTGAGCTTTTAAAGCAGAGGGAGTGTCCTTTCTCATAACAGCCTCATAACCCCCGAAAATTCAGCAAAATATAAATTCTATGGCGCACAGTGAAACAGGTATGCTTGAGAGAGGTTGGTGCCTCCGCGTTTTGCTTTTGGAAGGGAATGCGTGTCCAGATGCCAAGGGGAGACTAGTTATTTCAGCAGAAAGGACACAGGTTATTTCCCAAGGTCGGTCTAGGCAGTCCTGACTCCGGAGAGCCGGGAAATTCCAAAGATGACTCCGTTATTAAGAAGGAAGGATGGCAGGTAGGATCTCTGGAGATGTTAATACTATAGCAAACATATGGTATCCAAAAAAGCAGGCCCACCAGCTTCTCCCGAGTAAGCTTGTGGTTTCTATTAACTGTCTTTCCAGAAAAACACAGTAGGTGGTTCTTACCGAGCGGTGCGCTCAGTGTGTGTGAGATTAGCAGCACATTCATTCACTCAACAAATGTTTATTAAGCGCCTCTTACCTGCCAAATGCTAAGGATCCAGCGTCAAGAAGTTTTCAGAAAGTTTTCTCTCAGGGCAAGGGGGGAAGGACCAGATTCGTTTTGAATTACAGACCGTCAAATCCCTGAAATGTTTTGCAACCCACTGACACCAAAAATAGGCTCGAGCCGTGGCATGTGTCGGTTGAGAGCTTCCGACTTCTTTCAATAGTAAACACGGGTGGGGCGCCTGGGTGGCTCAGTCGGTTAAGGGACCGGCTTCGGCTCAGGTCACGATCTCGCGGCTTGTGAGTTCGAGCCCCGCGTCGGGCTCTGTGCTGACAGCTCAGAG
The DNA here is from genome assembly GCF_014898765.1 of Herpailurus yagouaroundi. NCBI lineage: Eukaryota > Metazoa > Chordata > Mammalia > Carnivora > Felidae > Herpailurus > Herpailurus yagouaroundi. The sequence goes on along the minus strand of NW_024412437.1, from coordinate 4,770,181 downwards.
CCTGGAGCCTGCTTCCGATTCTGTGTCTCCCTCTCTCTCTGACCCTCCCCTGTTCATGCTCTGTCTCTCTGTCTCAAAAATAAATAAATGTTAAAAAAAAATTTAAAAAAAAATAGTAAACACGGGTGCCTTCTGCGGGCAGGGGGCTGTGTTGGGTTTTGGACGGGGGACAGAGATGAACGAGACATTGCCCCTGTCTGCGATGTGCTAGAAAGAGTGAGAAATGGGTCAAAATCACCGTTACTCCGAATACGGCAAGAGCAGTAGAAGACACGGGAGTTGTGTGGAAATCTGTGGGTCCGAGAAAGAAAGATCACATCCGGTGGTTGGACCAGGAGAGCTTCAAAGAGGAAGCTCCGTGGGAGGTTAGCCTAGAAGGCTGAGAAGGCATTCTTGAGACAAAGATGTGGCAGGAAGCGTACCACACGAAGGAACAGCATGAGGCGCGAGGAGGGTCTGGGAGCGTTGAACACAGGAGTCAGGTAGGACAGAAAGGGGGGAAAGTCCAAAACCAGGAGGAGAGGCCATCTTGGGGAATGCTAGAGCAAGGGGTTTGGACCGGATGTCGTGGGCAGCGAGGACCTAGCGGAGGGTGTGGAGGAGGGAGATGCACACTTGGAGCTGAGCTCTCCCGTCAGTCTGGCCGTGAGTCAGTCTGGCTGTGGGGGCAGAGGAGGCAGAGGCGGAGGCTGAGTTAGAAGCATCAGGGAAGAGGACATCCCAGGGTCTAGGTGAGAGGCGTGAGGGCAGAGCAGGAAGAGAGGGAAATTCGAGAGGTTGTGGAGGTAAAATTACCAGATTGAGAAATGATTTGCAGGGGAAAGGAGTCGGATGCCTGAGCTTTGCCCCTGGTAACCTTGGGGACGGATAGCTTGCTCCTTGGTTTTGGAGCACAAACAGGGGCCTCAACTCCCCCTTCTGATACGGTGCTGGCTTCTGCACCGGAGTGGCCCGCAGAGAGTATCGTCGTGTGCATACCTGCTCGGCTTGGTGCCACAATTCTTCCAAAGGGGCCGGACCCCAGCGCACAGGGATTGTGTCAATGCAACAGAGGCACCTAGGCCTTGTTTGGGGGCAGAGGTGGCGAATTCTGTTTTTCCCATTTCCCCCAAACAAGGAAATTCAGGCACCAGGGAGGTTTTTCAGACCTGAAGCCGTGTGGTCAGTGACCGGGAGTCTGGCGAGTTCGCCCAAGCCGCTGAGCACCTTCCGGATCCTTCCTGAACCCTGGGAGGCACAGCTGTCTCCCCGCCTTGCCTGACGCACTCCCAGCACCTGGCTAATTAATACCGCACCCCAGCAGCTGTGCCCTCAGGATCCCAGGGGGAACAAGGGAGGTTGGCACCCTCCACGTGCTCTCAGCCAGTCACCTGCCGAGAAGCAAATGGGAATCCAGGCTCCCGTGTAGCCCAGGGTCCCCAGGCCAGACCCGCCCGTGCACTCAAAAGGTAAAAACCAGCTTCCGTCCCTAATGCCTCGAAGCTACCTTAGCTAGTGCTCAGTGTGCCTACCAAGGGACCGCAGAAGAATTCCGAGGTCCCGTGGATGATGCCTGACCTCGAGGACGTGCCAAAGCATTGCACGTGGAGGTGTCTAATGCAACAAATGACCTAGATGTCACTCCCTTGCTCGCGGGACGTTCCAAGCATTTTGCTCTGGCTTGCAAAGCTGGTTGTTTCTCCTTACCCACTGCAACCGTATTTTTGAAAATTTATTCACCTGATCACCAGTCTTTTTTTTTTTTATGCTTTTTTAATGTTTATTTTTGAGGGGGGGGGCGTGGGGAGAGAGACCGCGAAAAGCAGGGGAGGGGCAGAGAGAGGGAGACAGAGCATCTGAAGGGGGCTCTGCACTAAAAGCAGAGAGCCCGACGCGGGGATCAAACCCACGGGACCGTGAGATCATGACCTGAGCTGAAGTTGGATGCTTAGCAGCCTGAGCCACCCAGGCGCCCCTGATCTCCAGTCTTTATAAACAGTAAGCATAAGAATAAGAATAAGAATTAAAAAGAGCAACCATTCTTTGAAGCCTTCTCTGTGGCTGGATATTACTGCAGTTAATTTCTTATGATACAATGAGGTAGGTGTCAGGATCCCCATTTTGCACAATGGGTAAACTGAGGCTCAGAGGGCCTAAATTTATTTTTAAGGCCATGCCCTGTCCTCAGTCTTTCCATTAGCAAATTGGGGAGAAGAACGTGTATCTCCTGTGGGGGTCACGGGCCCAGAGGAGGTACTGTGAGCACAGCAATGGCACCTAGTCCTATCCTCAAGGTCACTCTGCTGGTAGGAGGCAGAACCAGGTCTTTGTGACACAAAACCCTGTGTCCTTTTCTATTATTGCACTCCTGATTAGCTCCCGCTCTGCTGCACTGTGCTTATTAATGTCCCTTCTGTGACACACTCCCCTCATTCCAGCAGGGAGAGAGCTTTGCCTTTGTCGCTATTGTCGCCCGAAACAGGCCTCATGTTTTGCTTTTGTGTTTCTTCTTTATTTGCAAGAGTCAAGGGCTTTCGAGATGGCCCTTGAAGGAGTTCCATGGGTGAGGGTTTCTGTCACAATGGGCCAAAGCCTTGGAAGTCTCTACAGAAGAGATTTAAGGGGCACCCGGGTGGCTCGGTCGGCTAAGCGTCCGACATCAGCCAGGTCACGATCTCGCGGTCCGTGAGTTCGAGCCCCGCGTCGGGCTCTGTGCTGACATCTCAGAGCCTGGAGCCTGTGTCTCCCTCTCTCTCTGCCTCTCCCCCCACACTCTCTCCCTCCTTCTCTCTCTCTCTCTCAAAAATAAATAAATAAGACATTAGAACACAACCAACCAAACAAACCAATAATTCTGAGTCTGGAAATGAAGCAAGGATGTTGAGTAATAATGAAGATTATTGAGAAAAGCATCTCTCCTGTTGTCTACGTATAAGATGGGGTTGAGGGAGTGGTTGTGTTTACAGTAAAAACAAAAAAAGTCCCTAATAATTGTGGACGTGGGGAATGAATTCCAGAGCCCTGACTGGAACCTGGAGGTTAGATGAGATGGCCGAGCTCCAGCCCTCTGCGGTGTGTGGCCGCATAGCGGGGAGCTGATCCCATTTGCCAAAACCAGAGCGAGTGCGCAACGCCCCAGGAGGGAGGTGTCGCGAAGGGCAGATGGGGGGACCCCGGCCCAGAGCTGCTGGGGACGGGACTTGTTCCATTCAGATGCCTGCAAAGTCCGAGCATGGAGGCTGCATCCAGGTACTCAACCAAGACGAGCAGATGTACACACGCACGCGCGCACGCACACTCACACTCACATACACACATATATACACACTCACATACACTCACATATACACACTCGCACACATATACTCACATTCACACACATACACACTCACATATTCACACACTCACATATACACACATACACACACATTCACATATGAACACACACACACACATATACACACTCGCACACACATATACTCACATACGCTCATATACACACTCACACACTCACATATGCACATATTCATACTCATATTCACACTCACACTCTCATATACACACTCGCACACACATACTCACACTCACACACATACACACACATATGAACACACATACACTCACACTCATACATATACACACGCATGCACATATACTCGCATACACTCATACTCATATGCACACACATATACTGACACTTGCACACACATACTCACATACGCTCATATACACACTCATACACACTCACATATGCACACACATATTCACACTCATTCACACACATATACACACTCACATATGCACACACATACACTGACATATACACACTCACATATTCACACATTCACATACACACACACACATACCTTTTTTTTTATGTCTATTTATTTATTTTGAGAGAAAGAAACGGGGCAGAGAAAGAGGGAGAGAGAGAATCCCAAGCAGGCTCCGTGCTGTCCGACACAGGGCTCGAATTCAGAACCCTGAGATCACGGCCTGAGCCAAAAACCAAGGGGGGGGGGGGACACTTAACTGACTGAGCCACCCAGGCGCTATACCTTTTCAAAAACATAAGGGGATTTACTGTTGCCATATTGATTGACCTGCTATTTTTAGAAGACGACTATCCTTTTTTTTTTAAGTATAACAAACAGGAAAGAAAGCAGGTAACCCCCCCTTCCCCTCACCCCGCCCCACGCTCACCGCTTTCATGCTTGCCACTGACAACCGTGATCAGAGCGCAGGCTGGCGGTGTGCCTTCTGGGGTTAAAAAAAGGGGGCGCCTGGGTGGCTCAGTCGGTTAAGTGCCAGCTGGGCTCAGGTCACGATCTCGCGGTTCGTGGGTTCGAGCCCCCGCGTCGGGCTCCGTGGTGACAGCTCTGAGCCTGGAGCCCGCTTCGGATTCTCTCCCTCTCTCTGTCTGCCCCTCCCTTGCTCATGCTCTGTCTCTCTCTTTCTCAAAAATAAACGGAAGGAAGGAAGGAAGAAAGGAAAAGATATGACCCTTAACAGCCCTAATTTAATCATTCAAAACAAACAAAAAAGCAGTAGAAAGGATACCCTTTCTTTCCCGCCCCACCTTCTCCCCAGGCTATGGCACTGGCTCTGGCGAGGGCAGGATGACAAACCAGAGAGCCAACTGTCCCCACCTAGCAGTAAACGTGGATGCTGTAAAGAGGAATTTGCCCTCGTCCAGAAGTTGCACTCAATTTGCCACATGTGTTTTTCCTTCTCTGGACTCTGCCTCCCCGCCTGCTGCTGCGGCTGGAACCCATCAGCTTGGAGCGCCCCGCCCCCCCAACCCTGTGCCCGGAGCGCCCCGCCCCCCCCAACCCTGTGCCCGGAGCGCCCCACCCCACACCCCTGTGCCCAGACGCCCCTCGGCCAGGCTCTTCCTCCTAACTTGCTCTGGGCGCTGCTCCGATTCGGGGTGACTAGCTTAGCTCCGGCCTGTGCAATCTTTCCACCAGACTCCCAAGAGAGGCCAGCAGGCCACTGAGATTGAGCCTCAGAGTCTGGCCTGACTAGTCGCTAAAATAAAAATAAATGTTAATAACGTAAGGAAAAGTTGGCGGGAGGCCTACAGACCTGGTCAACAATGCGTCCTTTCCCCTGACGGTCATAAATCATAAGACATGGGTCATGTTGAAGAACGATCACAGTGGCTCACATCTCCCCGCACCCCGGGCTGGATGGCTGCCACCGGCTTGCTGTCTCCGGCAAGAGGTCTCAGCCGTCTTTGTCTCTTCTGCTCTTGCAGACCAAAGTCTTAAAATAACAGAGTTCCCTCGCCTTGTCTGCTCTGTGCTCGGACTTCCCCACAGCTATGGGGCCGGGGGGACAGGGTGTCTTAAAACCACCCTGCACCGACTCAGGTCACATCTGCATCTGCTTTAAGGGCAAAGGGCACTGAACACGGGCGGGGTGCTATTTTGTTATTTTGTTGTTGTTGTTGCTGTTGTTGTTGTTCTAGCTTTAGTGGGGTGTAATCAACAAAGCCTATATGTGTGTAAGGTGCAGAGCTTCATATTTCGATACCTTGTTAAATAATCCACCACTATGCAGCCAATGAACTTATCCATCACCTTACATAGTTACCTTGTGTGTGTGCGTGTGTGCGCGCACGAAGCGAGAACACTTAAAATCGACATTCTTAGCCTATGTCAAGCGTGCACTAGAGTATCCTTAACTGTGGTGACACTGCCGGGTATTAAATCTGCAGAACTTAACGCATCCTGTAACTGAAACTTTGTAGCCTTTGATTAAGCTCTCCCCAGTGCTCCTTCCTCTCAGCCCCTGCAACCACCTTCCCACCCTCTGCTGCAATGAATGAGTTGGACTGTGTTAAATTCCCTATGTGAGTGAGCTCGTGCAGTGTCTGCCTGCCTGTGTCCAGCTTCTTTCACTTTGCACAGTGCCCTCCGGGTCTCATCCAGAAGTCCGTCCACGGGCAGGATCTTCTTTGTTAAGGCTGAATAATATTCCATGGTGCAGATATACCACACGCCCTTTACCTAGTTATCCACTGACAGACATAGAAGTTGCTTCCGTGTCTCTTCAAATAAAAACCACAGTGAACGCGGGAGTGCAGGCGTCTCTTCAAGTACGGGCTTCGTTCCCTTGTTACATATACCCAGCCTACACAGGATGTTTTAAATTTTTTTGTAATTTTTTTTTTAACTGTTTATTTATCTTGAAGGAGAGAGAGAGCGTGAGCAGGGGAGGGGCAGAGAGAGAGGGTGGTTTGAGACAGAGAGAGACAGAGCATGAACGGGGGAGGGTCAGAGAGAGAGGGAGACAGAGACTCTGAAGCAGGCTCCAGGCTCTGAGCTGTCAACATGTTTTAAAAAGGAGATTATACATTGTGATCAGAATCTGGAATTTTAGGGGCACTTGGGTGGCTCAATCGGCTAAACGTCCAACTCTTGATTTCCACCTCAGGTCATGATCCCAGAGTCATGAGAGGGAGCCCCGCATCAGGCTTGGCACCACAGTGCAGAGCCTGCTTAACATAGTCTTGGGGCGCCTGGGTGGCTCAGTCGGTTAAGCGGCCGACTTAGGCTCAGGTCATGATTTTGCGGTCCGTGAGTCCAAGCCCCACGTCTGGCTCTGTGCTGACAGCTCAGAGCCTGGAGCCTGTTTCAGATTCTGTGTCTCCCTCTCTCTGATCCTCCCCTGTTCATGCTCTGTCTCGCTCTGTCTCAAAAATAAATAAATGTTAAAAAAAAAAAAAAATTCTCTCTCTCTCTCTCTCTCTCTCTCTCTCTGTCTCCCCCACTCGCTTGTGCACACTCTCTCTAAAAAAAAAAAAAAAAAGAAAGAAAAAGAAAAAATATCTGGATTCTTAGCTTCTCTTGAAAACTCAGAATAAAAGATTTGTCAGGAAAATGTAAGTTTCCTGACAACAAACGCTTTGTTTTGTACACAGCCTTATTTCCAGTATGTAGATCAGCGTCTAGCAGTCAATAAATGTTGATGAATGAATAAATAAATGAACAATGACAAGACATGACTCCTGTTAGCTGAAACTTAATGGCAGCTGTCCCCTTTAGATGGGGAGTGTGCTCTCCCTTGCATGTCAAGTAAGTGTGCTCTACAGATGAGTTAAGGGTGGAGAAATGAAGCTCATAGTTTTATGGGCTGAATGCTTATGAGTCCCCTGCACCCGCCCACCCCACCACCAAATTCATATGTCAAAGCCCTAACTTCCACGGTCATGGTATTTGGAGGTGGGGGTCTTTGGAAAACAATGAGGTTTAGATGAGGTCAGGAGGGTAGAGGCCCATGACGGGATTAGTATCCTTACAAGAAGAGAACGAGACATTCCCCTCTCTCCACGTGAAGACACGGCGAGAGGGTGGCCATCTGCAAGTCAAGAAGCAAAAACCCTCATCCAGAGCTCAATCTGGGTGCGCCTGGGTGGCTCGGTCAGTTAAGTGGCTGACTCTTGATTTCCGCTCAGGTCACAACCTCAAGGTTCATGAGTTCGAGCCCCACGATGGGCTCTGTGCTGACAGTGCGGAGCCTGCTTGGGATTCCCTCTCTTCCTCTCTCTCTGCCCCTCCCCTGCTCCTACATGTTCTTTCTCTCTCTCTCAAAATAAATAAATAAATATTTTCTTAAAAAAAGAACTGAATCTGCCCATACCTTAATCTTGGACTTGCCAGCCTGTAGAACTGCAAGAAACCTATGTCCATTGGCCAAGCCGCCTGGTCTGCAGAATTTTGTTACGGCGGCCAGAGGGGGCCAATATACACACACTGCTGCCAGGTACTTATCTTAGCCCCCCGGAGAGGCTGATAGATAATGGAAACGCATAGCTCTGCCTGACGGATGTGAGTCTCACTGAATTCTGTAGATGGGTAGAACCGTGTCCAGAAAGGAAGTTCCGTCCACGTAGAGTTACCTCGCCGTCCGCACCCCTTCTCTCTCCTGACCTCCTGGCTGGGGTTGAGGAAAGCCTTCTGGCATGGACCTTCCTGGCCACTAGCCACCAAGATTGTAAATGGGCAAGTACTGTGGACCGATTTGTGTCCCCGCCCCCCAAGATTCCTACATAGAGCGGGCCCTAATTCGATAGGACTGGTGTCCTTATGAGAGCAGGAGACGCCAGGGATGCTCGCACACAGAGAGAAGGCAACGTAAGGAAGCAACGAAGGCGGCCATCCGCGAGGCCGAGAGAAAGCGAGAGGGGGCGCAGGCGAAATCGGAACGTGGCCACATTTCGATCTTGGACCTCGGCCTCCAGAAGCGTGCGAAAATAAATGCCTGCTGTTGACCCTCCCGGTCAGTGGTATTTTATTTGGGCATCTGAGCTAAGACGGTGGGTCAGGGTTCATTAGCAATGTGGACACAGTGCCTAAAATACACAAAAGCTTTTCAAACGCGGCAGGACCTGAACAAAGAAAATGTGTTGGCTCGAAAAGGAAAACTCGAAAATCAAAATGAATTCATATGTAATTAAATGTTTTTACAAAACAGTGAGTCGATGTTGACTCGGCTACATTACTGGATGCTTTATTCTTAACAGAATTCACAATGACAGAATTCAGAAATCAAAAATCCTAGCAAAAAAAAATGTTTTAAAAACCCACACCAACCCATCACAGACCTCAGAGGTGTGGCATCAGCTTGAGAAATATGCACATAGAGGAGCACCCTTTCCCTGCCCCCAAAATCCCACGTTCCCCTGCAGTCAGCGTCTCCTCGCCAGGTGACATCATGCTAATTTGCTCTGCCTTCCAACTGGAAGCCTCCACCTTTTTATTCAACCATCTGTTGAAATAATGCCTCCCTCTCTAATCCTTAGACACACCTGTCGCCCGCCGGCCTCTCCTCGCGCGCCCCTGTAATACCCCATTCAATCCAAACGCCCCCCATTCATTAGGATCCAGCTGAAGTCCACCTTCCTCCCCGACTGTCTTCCTCTGACCAGTCTTTCCCTTCTCCAAAATATTGGGAGTAAGGGGGGAGTCTTTGGCTCCGATGATTTCACAGACCCACACCTTGTCTCCCAAACTAGACTCTTGGCCTCCGTAGGGCACTGGCATTGGTTTTTATTTGTACCCTGGTAGAAAAGGCTCTTGAGTGGGCCAACAGTAAATGGCTAGTTAATTCTTCTTTTCCTGTATGACTCATCGTTTAATCTATTGTCTAATCTATCTCTACTTAAGGGATCCTTGCCCTCCATTCACTTCCTTCTCTCCATGGGTCAGAAAATAGTGCGGAAATATAACATACAGACTTTTCCATGGAAAAGTGCACAGGAGAGGCCCAGAACACCTCCTCGAGATCCCCAGTTATAGGAAGCCCCCAATTTTACTCGTCATCATCTACTCTTTTCTTCCGCCGTGGTTGTCATGGTTTATAGTTAGGTATTTTGTGTGTTTGTGTATGACACCGTGTAACCATGCACCTGTTGCACTCGCTAGACTGTAAGCCCTCAGAGGGAAGGAAGGCGTGTGCCCGTTTTGCTCCCCCCCAGCCCGCCCCGCCATGGTATCCTAAGCACAGCAAAAGGCCGGGTACACAGTGGGCACTTAATACTGCTGCTGAATGAATGAAAGAATGAATAGAGAGCCCAGACACGGTGCTTTCGCAAGTCTCTGCCTTCTCGTAGCCCAATTGAAACAGAACGAAACTCTCTCTGCTCTTTCAGGCGGCACAAGATGTACCAAGAACAGCTCAACCTTACCTCCCTGGACGCGCCACTACAGCTCCAACTTGACGCCAGCTGGATCCAGTTCCACCTGGGGATCAGCCGCCACGGGCTGTACCCCCGGTCCAGCCCTGTCGTCCGCCAACTGCTCCAGGACATGAGGCGCTCTCCCACCATCAGCGCTGGTGAGACTCACAGGGTCGCCTTGTGGGACGCCTTGACTTTCTCCCAGAGAAGCTGCATAAACCATGTCAGGCTGGGCTCTAGCGTGAAATCTTAAAGGGTTGACTCTGACACCTGATAGGTAAGAAGAAGAAAAGGCTAGCCATTGATCCTTTCCCCCTTTGAAAGACCTCTTTTCATTCTGATCGCCTCACCACCCCATCAGAGAGCCCTAAGAGTTTCCACACACTTCAAGGATGGTGGTTTTGCTGCCATTTATTGGATGCTCCTTTGGAACCTGTCAACGATCTTTCATACAGTGACTGCATGACGTAGACCTTATCATGGCCACTTTACAGGCGGGGAAACTGAGACTCAGAGAGGTTAATCAGCTCAGCCAAAGACCCCGTGGTGGCGCTGGGATTCAAACACAGACCTGCTGTGTCCCAGGTCTGGGCTCTCAAGCACTCCAACAGTCCAATTTCTAGCAGAGACCAGACTAGCATCCTTCACTCACCCAGGCGCTGTTCGAGTACCCGCTGAAGGGCTAGAGGGCACGGGCCCTGGGATGGAGCAGGGTGGAGGCTGCAGCCAGCCGGGGCCCTGGGACGTGCCCTGCTGAGGGGGCAAGGGCCCCCTGGGCCGCCTCACCGTCTTCCCCACTGCGGTCTAAACCAGAGTCGAGGGCCCTGTGTGGTGGGCTCTTCCAGGAACAAGCCTGGATGTTCTCACTACCCTTTTCCTTCTTTGCAGATTACAGTCAGGACGAGAAAGCCCTGCTTGGGGCTTGTGACTGCACCCAGAGTAAGTGGCCCGGCCCCGCCTCTGTCCAGCCCCCTTCCCTCCACAGCCCTGTGAACCCCAAGATTTGGCAACAACAGGGGGGGCCCATCGTCCACTCTGTGGTCCACTTCTGGTCGGAAGTTGGAGCATGACTCTCTCTGCCTAATCTCTGAGAACGCGACATTTTCCCCCACCCCTCCACCCACACAAAAGAAAAGGGATTTTAAGAGGTACGGTTACCAGGCCCCCGCTGGTGAGCCTGGGGTCCCTGCATCATCAAGGAGCTTGCTAGGAATGCAAAATGTCGGGGTGCCTGGGTGGCTCAGTTAAGCATCCAACCATTGATCTCAGCTCAGGCCTCGATCTCAGGGTTGTGAGTTCAAGCCCCGGCTGGGCTCTGCGCTGGGCCCGAAGCCTGCTTAAAAAAAGTAAAAATAGAAAAGGGATACAAAATTTCCGTCCCCACTCTGCTTTTCTGAATCGGAATCTGGAAATTAACAACATCGTCGGTTCTCAAGCTGGCCCCGTACTAGAGTTGCCCGGAGAGCTTTAAAAGGTACCGTGTACTGGCCTCTCCCCCCAGGAGATTTTAATTCAGTTGTATGGGGTGATCCCCAGGCAGCAGAATTTTGAAGCCCTCCGGGTGCTTCTAATGTACCCAAAGTTGAGACCCACTGGGGTAAATGATGAAAAGAATCAAAAAGATAAATGTGAGCTATAGCCCCTCCCAGGGTGCTATGAATTGGGTACAGGCGTGCCTGGGCACCGGAATCCCCAGCCCTCAGCGTGGGCAGGTCTGGGCCGGACACTGAGGCCCACAGGCCAGTCACCACCAGCGATGAGTAACCTCACGCATTGACGGCAATACTTACCCAACAGGGAAATCCCCGTGTAAGTCATGATGTGACAAAGGTTTGGAAGAAAGTTTGTAGGGCCCGGGGCTCCCCTTTCCTTTAGTTTAGCACCTGCCCTTTGCCATTTGATAGAAGACAAAGGTTGAGCAAGTCGTTGTCCCAACTGTCACGGGGCTTATAGCAAGGCCAGGATGGGGCAAAGCGTGTGAAGGGCTCCATGACATCCCTGGAGGCAGCGCTCAGCTCAGGGTGATGGCGGTGCCCCGGCAGGTGTCTTACTCACCAGACCCTGTCTCACCCAGGTATGCAGTGTCGAATGGAAAGAGATGTAGATAAACTCGCCCAGTGCAATGTAACAGGTGGCACAACCAGAATCCACTGGGACAGAGGTACAAAGAGGAAGACAGTGGTTCTTCTTAGGAAAACGTTTTCTGGGGTTTGCAGTGAGTGTCTGTCCGGGGAATCCCGCATTGTCTGCCCTGTTCCCACAACAGCAGACAAAGTAATGTCTTGAGCCCCTGGACCCACTCTCCGTGGCCTGACATGCTAAACCTTACCCTGCAAGGTTTTGAAAGCAAATGCCAGGCTTTGGGGTCTTATTAAGAACCAAGAGAAGAAATCAGCTGGGTTTTTTGAGTGAACAAAGGCTTACAGCCCCGAGGTTAGGCCCAGAAGGATTGTTAACTCCCCTCTTCTCCCCCTTACAGTTGTGAAACCCAGTGGGGTCCACCTCAAGCTGGTTCTGAGGTTCTCAGACTTCGGGAAGGCCATGTTCAAACCCATGAGGTAAGTGACTGCCTTCCTCACCTCCGCGTCCAGCTGTGGCAGCCGTAAGGGAGTTTTGACCAAAAATTAATAAATGTGGGCTAAAACCTTCAAGCTAGTCCTTTATGGGCTCTCTTGGGGGCAGTCTGCCCAAGCGTATAACTGATTTTAGTGATCGTGAAAAACAGTAAAAGGCAGTCTTGATCAGGTCGTTGCCCGTATCTAGGCCACATGCTTTACCTGATTGGCTCTTGGGTCATCAATAGGCTTGTGGGCCAGGTACTGTCACAGAGGGGCCACCTTGCCCCAACCTCCCTGCTGCAAGCAGCGGAACTGGGATTCAAACCCAGACGGCTGGCTTGCAGAATTCCCACTGCACCTCTATACTTGATCCCCACTTTTGTTTCCAGGCCCAGGACCCTCACAAAGTCTACTTTATAGATGACTGAGAAACTAGACAATGAAGAAAGGGTACTAGGGAGGCAATTACACCTTTACGTTAATTTCGGTTTTATTCCTAACAACAGCACATACATGTCTTTAAAATACTGTGCCACAGATGTGTGGGCCAAATACTATGCAGTCTACAGACAGAGCTTGGTGTGCGTATGGATTCCTGGCCCCAAAGGGTCTATAGCTCAAAGACTGGGGACTTTTGAGGTGACACTGTCCCTCCTGCAGATGACACGCGCAAGGGTAAATGGCCCAAGAGGGGTTCCCGTTACCCAGGTCACGCTTTCTGCCAGAAGGCAGTGTCTTCCAGGGGATCCGATTAGACTGACTTAGAGTCCAAACCTCTGGCAATGGACAGGCCTTAGTACGTGCACTGCTTTGGCAAAACACCCCTTTAAAGAGAGCTTCTGTGTACACTGGGATCACTTGGGGACCCTTAAACATCCTGATGCCTGGGGCGCCTGGGTGGCTCAGTCGGTTCAGCGTCTCACTTCAGCTCACATCACAGTCTCACGGTTCCTGACTTCGAGCCCCGCGTCGGGCTCTGGGCTGACGGCTCGGAGCCTGGAGCCTGTTTCAGATTCTGTGTCTCCCTCTCTCTCTGATCCTCCCCCGTTCATGCTGTGTCTCTCTCTGTCTCAAAAATAAATAAATAAATAAATAAATAGCCTGATGCCTGAGTCCCACCCTCCGGGAGTCCACTAGGACTGGTCTGGGAGCTCCCCCTGTGATCCCAAGGCCAGACGACCTTGGGAACCGCTGCTACATAAGGGGATCCTCCATTGCTCCCGTGTGAGAATCCAAACACCTAGTTATTTGGTCAATTTCAACCTGTAACTTATCAGAGAGGTACATGAAACAAGTGAATGTCTGCCTATGTTTAATTTATTGATGAAAAAGACCTCATCCTATAAAACAATATGTAGATTCGTAGAAATCTTGCCTGTTCCTTCCAGACTCTTGCCTCGCTCATCCAAAAAAATTTTATTTATTTATTTTGAGATAGAGAGAGAGAGAGAGTGCGAGCAAGGGACGGGCAGAGAGAGAGGGAGAGAGAATCCCAAGCAGGCTCCACACTGTCAGCACAGAGCCCAACATGGGGCTCGATCCCACGAACTGTGAGATCATGACCTGAGCCAAAATCAAGAGTCAGACGCTTAACCAACCGAGCCACCCAGCGAACCATCACTCATCCAATAATGCTTAATGTCAATCATCGTCGTCACCAGGGTCAAGTTGGGGGCCAATGTTGAAAGAATGTTAAGTTCTACACCCTTCACTGCCACCAGTCTGTTTTAACCAGTTCTGTCGGTAATAAAACCCAACGCAGAATGGAGGCATCTCTGCTGAAGGAGTCTATCCCTGACAAAATAAGTTAAGAGGAGGCTGTGTCATTTGAGAACTGGCAAGGAATCAAGTATAGAGAAGTTCACTTTTCTGAGGGACGGTTTTGGGAGGGGATCTCATCTCGTATTCAGGCATATAAAATACTGGGGGAAAATTGTGTTCCTTTTTTTTTTTTTTTCCTTAACGTTTATTTATTTTTGAGACGGAGAGAGACAGAGCATGAACGGGGGAGGGGCAGAGAGAGAGGGAGACACAAGAATCTGAAACAGGCTCCAGGCTCTGAGCTGTCACCCCAGAGCCCGACGCGGGGCTCGAACTCCTGGACCGTGAGATCGTGACCTGGTTGAAGTCGGACGCTTAACCGACTGTGCCACCCAGGCGCCCCTGGCTGTGAGCTTTTAAAACAAAAGCTAATATAGAGCAGATGAGGAGGTTCACTGTGACTTTTTATACGTGGGGACAAAAACCACTCACACGGGCCACGTCTTCCTGCAGGAAAGAACAGGAAGTACTTGCCTGCCCCGTCACTTAACAAACAAAATACAAAGACTGTTCAAACGAACAGGGTTATCTCTCTGAGCGTAACGCAAAAGTTTCCAACATTGTGTCTATTCTTACACCGTAACGCAAAGTGCAACTGTGCATCTGTACGCAATTTAGTCCAAACCCAAACAGCATCGTTTAAAAATGTTTTCCTTGGAAAAGCATGCGTTTATTTCTACATGTAACTTACAGTAAAAAAAAAAAAAATCGTCCCTTCTTAAAAACGTCTTCAGGGGCACCTGGGTGGCGCAGTCGGTTAAGCGTCTGACTTCAGCCAGGTCACGATCTCGCGGTCCGTGAGTTCGAGCCCCACGTCAGGCTCTGGGCTGATGGCTCGGAGCCTGGAGCCTGTTTCCGATTCTGTGTCTCCCTCTCTGCCCCTCCCCC